>NC_089428.1:2526339-2842132 GCF_013426205.1 Metarhizium brunneum
CCACTTTGTCCGGGTGGCAAGATGTGGTGAGGCATGGTCTGTGCCTACTGCCTAACGAGGATTGGCGGGCGATCGGGGCGTGATGCATTTTGCATGCATTTAGAGAGAGGATCGTGCCTCTCTCGCATAGAATAGGCTGCTATTAGTGCTACTAGAAGGAATTCAGTAGACCTATAATTTTGCTCTTTTAGACGCAACAGCCTAAAGGCATACCCACTAAAGCCATGTCTTGCCAACTCCCGCCAAGGTGGGCCCTGGCTGGTGTGCGAGGCGACTTGGAGCTTAATAAAGCCCTTGATCCCCTCAGAATATAAGTCCCATCGCGGGGCATTACGAGGAGTTTGAAGAGCCCAGCACAACCCGTCCCTCTTGGCATAAGATCGGGCCATAGACGAAAGACGGGGGACCATGGCAGAGCACCCAGCTTCGCGATTCCTTAAGGACGACAGTGACGTGGCAATAGAGTTTCTCGGGGCACAGTTAGAGAATGGAGGATGCGTACGACCAGCTGACATCTTGGAAGGTCGAGTTCGTGTGTCATCAAGACATCCTCTATCTTTCAGCAGATTTGAGGTGCATCTTGAAGGTAAGTTTATGTTCTCATTCACCCTTTTGTGGTATTTACTGTACCAGTGGGGTCTACTAATGGCAGTACAGCTGAAGAAACCACAACTGTTACCATCGATGAGGCGACGCCACATACCTTTTCCAGAGCGGTCCGTTTCTATGATCAGATATCGTCACAGTCTATGGCAAACTGACATGCCGCAGTTATTAGATGTCGCGTGTTATCCTTCTGTTTCACAGGATCCCGGAATCGACAATGAGGGATCCGAGCACATATACAGCATCCCCTTCTTCTTCGTTATGCCCGATGGTACTGAGTTCGTTCCGTTTTCACGGCATGCATTACCCCCTTCTTTCAACCGCCATAATGCTTTATTATCCTCCTGGAGCCCTACACCGATTCCAGATATTTCAATCTTGTACTTCCTTCAGGTTGTTTTGACCTACAAGCCGGGAAAGGCTGGGACTGCGGGCACGCCGACCACATCTACAGTGACCAAACCGATTAAGTTTCTTCCTTACATCGAGGTCCCCCCTCCTATAGATACTGACAGCTTCCCTGGAGAGTTTACACTTAGTATACAAAGGCCCATCTGGAAGAACGTTCTTCATAGTCGCCTGGGACTTGCCATCATCAGCGTGAGGGAGCCACAGCCGCTGGCGTATTCATCGGATGTCGCCCGAGGTTCCACTGAATGTCAGCTAAGTATTACTATCGAGTGTGATCTTCTGGCATTCCACCGGCTGCGATGCGTAACAGTTACGGCCCTTCCCACGATCTGTGCAAAGACATACTTTTCTTCCAAAAAGATGGTATGCGTGCCTGCACAGAGTCAACTCACCAGTCATGGGTCCGTCCAAATGCACCAGGACTTGCTACGACTAAGCAGCCAAAAGTTCCAGGGTCTGCAGTGGGCATTCTCACCCGCAGATATGTCCACTTGTAACCCAGCCGAGCACGACGAACGGTTTGCCCCTTCCGGATATTCGTCACCGTCTGCCTGCCTCCGAGACTTGAATATAAACTCAACAAGCGGTGTGGTATCATGTTGCTCAGAAGACGCATCATCTATGAGACGACAGGCAGGGAAGTGGCAAACATCGATCTGTGTGCCCATAATGCCACCTCGTACGCTGCAACCGAGTTTCTGCAGCCATCTCATTGCACGGTCATATTCATTGCGTCTCCAAGTTTCCTTTGGCGGTGTCTACACGAGCAAAATCGACCTTCAGGTACCGCTCCAGGTATCATACCCACAGCCGCCGATATTGCCATTGCATACTGAGTGCATTAATTCACAACAATCGCAGAGGAGCGAAAGTATGGGCAGCTGTTGTAGCTTGTCGAATCATGTGAGTTCTCCCCTGCAAGTCTGTGATTTGACTACTGCAGCTAACCAAGCATAATTTTGGAGACTCTGCCTCCGTATAATGAGATTATAGGCTAGCAGTAGTTTTGCAGCGTGTTACATGCGTATAAGGTGTCAAATAGGCAATAATAACAGAGACTGCTAGCTTTCGGGTAAGAATGAAGAATTCGAAATGACCAAGATAGGGGTTTGAATCAGAGCTTGAGAGGCAGATGGAGAGAAAAGGATGCTGGCCAAACTCAAAGCGGCAAAGAACTGGAAATTTGCTGGGATAAGATGCAACAGAACATAGGTCTACGGGACTTCTTCCAAGAACTTCATGTATTCCAGCTAATCCAGCCAGCCAGCCCCTTGCCTCCCTAACAATCTTCTCACTCAACTTCCATAACCTCACATCTGTGATAGGTATCTCTTCTGGGACTTTTTGCCCACTGTCTCTTTCACCCCTCCGATGTTCACTCAAGTGATACCGGTATTGTTCACACTGTGCAATCTGTCTAGTCGACTGCATGTACAACCTTCTTGAGACAGAATCTTAGTGGCAGTTCATGCACCACAGACGTGAATTGACTGTCTCAAACTTCGCCAGACGTACCGAGAATGAACCTGCCAAGGATACGTGTCGTGGTGCATCCACCCAGTGCGCCAATCGTCTCACAACAACGCCGCAACTAGAATATGGTAAGACGCTATAATAAGGGAGCTGATTGCCTGTAAATGGCAGAAGCTCTTTATTCTTTTTAAACACCTTAATTACAACTTACGAGGCAAATTTCGAACCGAAAACTGGCAAGTGGCCTAATTGGATTAGCTCTGCTTTTGAAGTCGATTAATACTTATTGCCACTTACTGGTGGAATGATGACCGCCACACACTGTTACTATTCCACCAGTAAGTGGGGTCACGGCATAATGCAAGCTACAGGTCTAAAGCGCTGGGGATGCAGTGGACTGACTACGAACAACTAAGCTGAAGAGAACGAAAGCAGAAGCTTGTGATGTTGTCTGCTACACAGGTTTAAACCCCAATCTGGGGCTACATGGCGATCGGGCAGTAGTCGTCAGGCTGACCGTGACTGGCATTACCTAATTCCGGAATGACAATCCATTTCAACAATTAGTTTATCATTTGAGAAATTGGTGTCCCTAGGAGTTGATTGGCCTTGACGCAGCGTTCTCCCACTTAGCCTCGGTGGCGAGCACTGACACTGGCAGTTGTTTACAGTTTGGACGGTCCTATTCGAAGTCACATCTGCATAGTACGTTCCTTGCAACTATTATAAGTGTGAACAAAGCTGAAAACTGATATCCTGTAGTGGTGATGTTGGCCTTAGCCTGGGATACCCTGACGTCGCGACTTCCCTACGCGGCGTGTTCGGTACCTCCAGTAAGCTTATTATCTGTGTCATGAAGATCTGCGGGCGCCACCGCGGGCTACCATACACTCTTGATAAGGCCATTATGCTTTTAGACGAGTATGGCCAGCGTAGCGGGATTGTGGACTTGAAAAGAGAAGAATGGGCAATGTCGTCGCTACGACTTTGAAGGGTGGCGTGGGAAAGGATTGTGCCGTGAAGTCAGTTAACCTGTTGGTAATAAGCTGGATCACTCTCTAGGAAGTGGTCTAGCGATGATATCATCCTACCTAGTCGCCTCCTATGCTTCTCATTTAGCAGCCTCTAAAATCTGGTTTGTTGCTTGCCGTCGCTGCCATACTACAACACCTGGTCACTTGCAGAATCGCAACCCTGCTGGGCTCGCTCCGCTTGCTCGATGCCCTTGTAGTTGTGTTTCCAGTACTAACTCGAGTGGCCATTGTCAATGTGACTCAACCTTGGGACAGTTCCACGTGTCATGTATTGTGAGGACATAGCTCATAGACACAATCATGAATCCAAAGATCCACCTCGCTTCGAACATTCATCTGGCAAAAACAATGGCTTGAGCCCACAAAGTGCCATGCATAGCTAGCCAGAATAGCAATCAGGCGAATGAAAGGGCTCACCTATTGATCCCATTGATCAGGATTCGCCGTTGCTGCGTTAGTGGACACATGTGGCTTGTGGAATTGCCGCAACTTCGGGCAACCCACCCATTGCGGCCGCAGTGCCAGCACGTAAATTCTCCATCGTATTGCGGCCAACGGGCGTAATTTCCCATCTGCCACCTCAACCTAAGTTTCGAGCTTATAGGATTCGTGGAGCGTGAGAGTGGACTCCGTTTCTTATTGGACAGATTTCTTATTTTACAAAGGAAAAAAAAACCTCTTTCTTACTGACGCTGCCGCGAATCCCCGTTCGTCAGAAACCTCGCTAACTCAGATGGAGTGGCTTGCCTGCTCGGCATGTCGATTGCCATCGGTGGGGGTGCTCTAACTCCACCAAAGACTCGTCAGTGTGAGCTTTAATAAACTTGCCGTGGGTGGCGGCCTGCGGTGAGCGGGCCAAGATTTTACGGTTTCTTGCTCACTTTGGTTTGGTTCACAATTTCTCCCATTATAGTCCATCTTACTACTACAACTTGTTCGCCCGGTACTTGACAAGGACAACTTACATTGTCAGCTTCATCGCAAATCAACAGCTTTGCATTGCATGTCTGCGAGCATCTACCGTCACTCTACACTTAACTCTAGCCTTTCTGGCAATGTGCGGCAATCAGAACGAGGTGGTACGGAAGCATGTCTCGGGCCAGTCTAATAGGCCCATGTCGGCGCCTGCTCACGCTCTCGAAATCGAACAGATCGTAAAAGAGCTCAAAGCAGATGTTGAAGTTGGTCTGTCCGACGAAGAGGCACAGGCGCGACTGGAGGAGCACGGTCGCAATGAGTTTGGCGTAGAAAAGGGTGTGCAGCCTGTGAGAATCTTCATCGGCCAAATCGCCAATGCTTTGACCTTGGTGAGTTTATTGACCAGGCTTTTAGAGGGACCACGCAAAGAGCGCAGCGTCACGGCATGCTTCACCTGTTGGTGTATAAGGCGCCGTTCTGATGTCACTAACATATTAATCGTAGGTCCTGATTTTGGCCATGGCTGCATCGTTTGGCATCCAGTCTTGGATCGAGGGTGGCGTCATTTCTGCCGTCATCATTCTTAATATTGTAGTTGGCTTTTTCCAGGAGCTCAAGGCGGCGAAGACCATGAACTCCCTGCGTTCTCTTAGTTCTCCTACTGCCCAAGCAATCCGCAACGGCAACAATGCGACCATTGTCACGGCCGAGATCGTGCCTGGAGATGTGGTCGATCTCAAGACTGGTGACACTATTCCGGCAGACATCCGCCTGGTTGAGGCCATCAACTTCGAGACCGATGAAGCCCTCCTCACTGGCGAGTCCATTCCTGTGCGCAAGGAAACGGCTCCAACTTACCCAGAAGACACAGGTCCGGGTGATCGTCTCAACGTCGCATACAGCTCCTCGACCGTGACCAAGGGCCGAGCTCGGGGTGTCGTTTTTGCCACTGGTCTGTACACCGAGATTGGTCAGATAGCTGCTGCCCTACGGGATAAGGTGTCCCGTCGTCGCCAGCCCAAAAAACGCGAGGATGGTACAACTACCTTTGGTCTCTGGCTTCAGGCTTGGACTTTGACCTTTTCCGATGCTGTTGGACGCTTTCTCGGTGTGAATGTCGGCACCCCACTCCAAAAGAAGCTCTCTAAGCTGGCTTTGTTGCTTCTCGGCACGGCTGTGGTTTGTGCCGTTATCGTACTTGGTGCAAACAAGTTCGACACCAAACAGGAAGTCATCATCTACGCCGTTGCTACCGGCCTTTCCATGATCCCCGCCTCCTTGATTGTGGTGTTGACAATTACCATGGCAGCTGGCACGAAGCGCATGGTTCAGCGTCATGTTATTGTCCGCAACCTTAAGAGCCTCGAGGCACTTGGTGCGGTTTCTAGTACGCGTCTTACACCCATTCACCTTGTCAATCGCTTAACTTGCTAGTAGATATCTGCTCGGACAAAACGGGTACGCTCACCCAAGGTAACATGATCGTTAAGAAGGCATGGGTCCCTGGCCGCGGTACCTATTCGGTTCGTACAACTAGCGAACCTCTGAACCCTACTGTTGGCAAGCTTTGCCTTAAGAACGCCCAGCCAAAAGACATTGACTTTCGTGGTGCCGGTACCGATGGTGAGCCCATCGATGGCCACCAAGTTGTCGGCACAGATCCCACTCTCAGGGAGTATCTCAATGTTGCCTCACTTGCCAATCTCGCCTCTGTGAACCAAGTTAATGGCGAATGGCACGGACGAGGTGATCCTACTGAGATTGCAATCCAGGTATTTTCGTCCCGCTTTAATTGGAACCGACTCCGTCTGTCAACAGGAGATGGTGCTGAGTGGCACCGAAAGGCTGAGTTTCCATTTGACTCAGATGTGAAGAAGATGTCTGTCATTTTTGTGAACATGGCGACACAGAGGCAGTGGCTATTTACTAAAGGTGCCGTGGAGCGAGTTCTCACGTGCTGCTCCAGTTACGCCGTCGGCGATGAAACCAAAACCTTATCTGAAGATGTCAGGGTCGATATTCTCAACAACATGGAAGCCATGGCCCGTCTTGGTCTTCGTGTCCTTGCATTCGCTAGCAAGACAAACATGTGTCATATCAAGGAGAATGAAGCCGAATTCGAGAGGGGAAGCTTTGAAATAGATCTCACGTTTCGTGGCCTAATTGGTCTTTACGACCCTCCCCGTCCTGAATCTGCTCCCTCTGTTCGGATGTGTCATGAGGCCGGAATCAGTGTCCACATGTTAACTGGTGACCACCCAGAAACTGCACGTGCTATAGCTCTCGAGGTAGGCATCTTGCCGTCGAGAATAGACAATGTTGCCACCAACGTTGCCAAGACCATGGTCATGGCCGCGTCTGATTTTGACAAACTAACGGACCAGGAAATTGACAAGCTCCCTCTTCTCCCACTTGTCGTCGCTCGCTGCGCGCCGCAGACTAAGGTTCGCATGATTGAAGCTCTCCACCGTCGAAAGGCGTTTGTCGCCATGACTGGTGACGGAGTCAACGACTCGCCTAGCTTGAAACGTGCTGATGTCGGCATCGCCATGGGACAAGCCGGCTCCGATGTTGCTAAGGAGGCTTCAGACATCGTGCTAACTGATGACAACTTTGCCTCTATCCTCAACGCTGTAGAGGAAGGCCGCCGTATGTTTGACAACATCCAAAAGTTCATCCTGCACGTCTTGGCCGAAAATATTGCCCAGGCTTGCACACTGTTAATTGGTCTCGCATTCAAAGACAGCCGCGGCATCTCAGTATTTCCGTTGGCGCCGGTTGAAATCCTTTGGATCATCATGGTCACCTCTGGCATGCCTGACATGGGACTTGGCTTCGAGATTGCTGCGCCGGATATCATGCAGCGTCCGCCTCAAAATGTGAGTTTTACCCTCCAGTCCTACTAAGGCTCCGTCTGACCATGTCTCAGTTGAAACAAGGTGTCTTCACACCGGAGCTTCTCCTCGACATGGTTGTCTACGGCCTGTGGATGTCCGCACTCTGCCTGGCTTCTTTTGTTTTGGTTCTCTACGGCTTCGGAAACGGTGCTGCAGACATTGGCGACAATTGTAACAACGAATACTCTGCAGACTGTGAGGTCGTCTTCCGCGCTCGGGCCACGACGTTTGCATGTCTCACCTGGTTCGCGCTCTTTCTAGCGTGGGAGATGGTCAACATGCGCCGTTCCTTCTTCCGCATGCAGCCCAAGAGCAAGAAGTACTTTACGCAGTGGACTGTTGACGTCTGGCGCAACAAGTTCCTGTTCTGGGCCATTGTCGCCGGCTTTGTCACTACGTTCCCTCTCATCTATATTCCCAAGCTCAACACAGTCGTCTTCAAGCACGCCGGTATCAGTTGGGAGTGGGGCATTGTCTTCATTGAGGCTGCGCTCTTCTTCTTAGGCATTGAAGGGTGGAAGTGGGTGAAGCGGGTCTACTTCCGCCACCAGGCGAAGGAGGGCGGCAATTTCAAGTCGGACCTCGAGGCACGCGTCTTTAGATACTATTTCGGCGCCGGCAGCGCCAGCAGCGACGAAGTTATAGGTACCAACGTGGACAACGAAATCACGACATCCGAGAAGAAGATCTGCACCAGCAGCAACGGTGTCGGCGAAAGCGAGAAGGGGCAATGACATGAGGCTGGCAAAGAGTCTGTCGATTTCGGGGGTTTGCGAGACGGTGGCATACGGTGGCCGAGTTGGCGATGCCACTGAGGTGAGTTGACTCCTGCGGGGATGGAGCGGCCATTTGCAGTATCGGTAATGAGACGTGCAGACCCTCACTACTGCAATGAACCCGCTCATGGATACAGACGTGGGCATTCGCTCGTGGGTATCTTTCGATGTCAAATCTATTAAATACATTGTATTTTAAAAAGGGTGTCCCTACTGAATTACATCTGTTTCCAAAGTTGCGATGATCTCCACAAGCGGGGAGCACCATTTTCCCTCCGAGCCGAGATCGCAACCTATCCTGTCAAGGTAGAATGCATATGCAGAATATTTAATCGGCTCCGTCTCGGATTTGACCCAGACTCATGATTCTTATGGAATCATCCTTTTGTCGAAGTTTGGTCGATAAATGGATAGTACAGATAAGAAGTCGTTAGTGAAGCTTTGCTCCATAACGGAGTTCAGCCTGAGTTGTAGTTGAAACAGACAGTGAGGACAGATGAACGTAGCCGTTTGAATGAGAAAGCCCTCTAGCAAGACGAAAGCTGCGTAAAAACTGCGAGTATCTTGTTTCGCACGCTGTGATCCAGATGAATCTCAAAAACAACCGTTTTATTAGCAGTAGACGAAAAGCCTAACTATAGCCTGTTTGACAGTCCTAGGCTGAAGCATGTGCTAGGAGTTCGCTTTTTTCCCGCCGTGCCTGTGAGGGTGATCAATTTTGATCATGTGCGGCGAATGGCACTGGATCCACTGAACCAGTCCCAAGTAATTGCACCCGCCCCGTGAAGTTGTGTTGCCATTATGGTATGGTGATACCGTATAACACCCAGAAAAAGCCATATGCTGGCTGTAAATCTGGCTTGACAGCAGGTTGACAATCAAAACTCATGTTGAAAAGTGGACGGCGGCAGGAGAAACTGTCTGCGAAGTCAAAAACATAAGATAGCGCCTATCAGGCTTTTATTTATGTTATCTACTCGATCTTGTAGATAAAGCAAGACGACCAGACTTATTCATTTCCTCATCCCACGTATCTTTGTCATACTTATTGATGATGAGCTCCTCAGCTTCTTTCAGTGCCCGACTTCCCCGGAGGTCCTCAAGAGTGCCCCAAGTTGGCTTCCAACAGATCTTGAACTGAATGCGTCCGTCGACACCTTCCCGGATCGCTCCTAAACGTGAGTACTCAAAAACCTGTCTTCCGCTAACCGAGGCGCGCTTCTTCTGAATACGATGTTCGCCAGAGCCAGTAGTTCTTGTTGTATTATACTTTCTTTTCTGATTACTCCGTCGGATCCTCCCAGTGGTCTCTTCATCGTCCGCCACACGTATTGTAGCACCTTCCAAGTCAGCCTCTGGGCTAACAATTCTCGATATCATATCTCCTGAATCCAAGTTGGAGCCTCCGACACCATTTTTTAGGACGGACTGAAGATGTTCGCAAGAGCTTTGCGGGTCAATGCCGGGAACAGCATCGTAGTGCCTTGCATTGATAGGTGATGACCCGGCTGGGGGTGCGAAAGACTCCTTCGCGGAGACAAAGGATCGTCGTAATGAACTGTGGCGAGCGGGGGACGTCCAGGAATAATTCTTCTCCAAAGTAATTCGATCCATTCTCACCATCGTGAAGTTGGCGTTCGCCTGAAGACGATGAACGCGGAGAAGAGCAATGAGGGGAGTCCGGTACGGACGTTCAAGCTCCCTTTATGGACGGAAGGGTAAGAGCACTCTGTCGACAAGAGTAGAAGGGAGGTTGGTTAAGCAAAGGTAAGCCGGGAATGATAAGTTATGGGTAAGATTGAACAAAGGTTTGAGTTCTTGCTAAGCTTCAAGGGCGGGAACGGTCCCTTTTATACTCATCACCCATCTCTAGTCACGGGTCTGGTCTCTTTCAAAACAGCCAGGCTGACTACTCCCTTCCATCAACCCAGAACTCTTCATCCGCGTGAGGGTCCGGTGATGAGATTTCCCAATCCGAGTCACCACTAGCATGTGCGTAAGGTTGTGATAAGTCCGTTTTCGCCCGTTTATATGGGAGGGGACCCGATGGTACAGCGTTACCTGCCTTTCTCTTGCGATCCACTTGTCGTCTTCTCGCAAGCTCTTTTCTGTGTTGCGCCTCGGCAGGGTTTATGTCTATTGGGGCGGTTTCAGCATCTGAAAATGAGGTCTTGTAGACCTCTATGGCTCCGAGAACTCTGTCACCTCCGTGAACGTCTGCTACGTGGGTGATCCAGCCTCCCATTCCCTCGACTTCGACCTTCCTGCCCTCTTGTAGACATGCTGGACATGAGATTGGCTCGTCAAATAGCTCACTATGAGTGTTCAGGTGGCGAGAGAACCCTCTCTGCTTGTATTGTTGGTCGCATAAGAGGCAGAGAACATCCGGTAGAGACTCTAGGTTTGGGGTGTGAACCGCGCCATGGACTCTTCGAACATGGCTACTCCAGGCACAGGGATTTGCCTCAATCACCACATCTCCAAGGTTCATCCGCTTGCACTCGGGGCACAAGAACCGGGCCTTGAAGATATGCATGTGTAGATGGCGAACATGTCTTGTGAGCGCTGACGTGTTAAAGAAGGTTCCACAGCCAAAGAGACATCGCGCGGGTTCCTTCGATTCATTCCTGAAATGAAGAACATCTCCAATCTTGTTCAGTACGCTTGCTCCGCTTATAAAAGCGACAAGACGATCGGCTAGAGCGGAAGTGATATTCGTTTGGAATAAAAGACTAGCCAGCTTAGCGGCATAGGCACTGCTGTTTCCGAACCTCTTTCTTTTTAAATTTTGCACCTCTTGCTTAAGATGTGCCGTTGATTTGTTCATTGCACGTAGCTTATCTGCTTCCTCAAAGTACTTGCGGCGTTTTTCCTGAATTTCTAGTCTCTCTAGGCAGTCAAGAGTATATCTGATTCGCGATGAGACTTTCTTTGCTTCTTGACTAGATGACCCTTCTTTGGCTGTGATGTATTTCAGCTCCTTGCGAAGCTCTGTTATATCTTTCCTTGATTCAAATTGATCAATTTCCTTTTTAGTTAGACGTGTAGGCGCGTTTGGGTCTCGATTATGCAGGCTATTAGAGATAGCTTCCCAAAGCGCTGTGTCATGCCTTGCTTTATCGCCGAATGCGATATTCGCCAAGTTCGCACGCAGTCTAACTGGCTGATAGCTTCGCTCAAATACCTCGGTGGAATGAGATACTATAAAGTTTCGAAGTGCCGGTTGAAGACATCCTAGGGATAAACGGTTAGAGGCAAGAAGGTACTCCAATTCAGAGGCTGCTTACCATCCAATCTACCCACCGCGCCAACACGAACTGAGTAGGGACGGAGGCTAGATCGAGATCCCAATACCATTCGCACCTCGTTCCAAAGATTAATAAATTTATGGTAATTCATTGGCATAATATACTTATCATCACTCATAAACTCCTCTTTCCAGCGCAACTCTACAAAGTTAACGCCCTCCTCGAGTGTTTCAGGGTGAAGCACCTCATCACAAGACGTAAACCCAGCCTCAAAGGCGTTATCTCTTATTGCTCTAATTGTGAACATGGTAGTTAAGCATAGAACTAACGTTGGAACCACGGAGAGTGCGTAGCTCAAGCTATATGAGCCGCTTGTTAGCTTATTTATTAATTATAAGTGATGGAATAAATTATTGGGATCATTTACCTTGAACGTTGTTCTCTCTCGATTCTAAGCCGTCGAAGCTTGTTATGATCAACGGTAGACCAGCATATAGTCCGCGTAACAGATGGGTTAACAGGATCTCTAACCCACGCGAGCTTTACATGATTATACTTCTTCAGTTCTAACGCTCCTGGCCGCCAACCTCCTAGACCCATTTCAACAACATACATAGTGAAAGAGAGTCTATCGTCAGGTGAACACCTAACATCATTTGCTCTATTCCACAAAGTGGAAAGAATAGTTAAAATATCGTCTGTAGTCGCGCCATCTTTTTGAAAAGTCTGCCCCAAGTTTAATCCGACTTCTGTGCCGAACTCAGGGATCCACTATAGTTAATTAGGGATTAGAGAAGTCTGTTGATAAGGAGAGGGGCCAAGGACTCACACGAGCTATCTCATAAGTAGGACCGCAAGTCGATGAAGTCCTCCTAGACGAATACTTCAATGACCAGATTCCGGCATTCTCGCGATCTTGAAGCCTTTTTGGTTTCATAATCCGATCGTCTGCATGATTTACCAGCAAACACCATACATCTTCTATTGTTGACGCGCAATTAATCGTGTGTACTTCCTCATATTCCTCAGGGCCAAGGCAGGGACGCAACGTCACAGACTGCTCCCAGTATTGTCTGAGAAATCCTTGGAAGATGGCTTGAACTTCTGGATTGCCTAAGCAAAGGTCAAACCATATATCGACCGGGTCGACTTCAGCGCAAGCGGCAAATCTACATGGAATAAAATCAGTAATAGCTCATTGCCTAGGAATAAAGATAAGAGGGGGATGCCTCACTCTTCCCAGTTCTGCCAGATCCTTTCGCGACGCTGCCTCGTTTTTGGGTCAAGGCGGCAAACCTCACTCAGCGGCTTCTCCTGATACTTTTGCACCGCCGCCTTAGCGGCATCTTTGTTAAATTGACGCACACTCGGGCGGGCAAAGCGAAGCGAAGATTTCGTATCTCGGGGCATGATGATAAAGTGAGCGAAGGCAGCTTCAGTGGCAGTACACGTGAATGAGAAAAGGGGGGCAAAGGACTGAATGGCATGGACGGCAAATCGCACAAGGACAAATGAAAGGGGGAGAGGGACCATTTTATCTAGTCAGTCCGTCACTTGAATTCAATCAGGCCAATGGGGCAATGGAGCCCTGCAGTACACGTAGGCATTCTCAAGTAGGATATCACGGGCTGACCAACATGGCACATTAACGCCAGGGCGGACTGAACATGGACCTGCGACAGGACCAATGTAGAAAAAGACTTGTCGATAAAACCAGGGGGAGGAAGGGGGCGGCGGCGTTGGGCGCCTCCCCCCAGAGCCTGGGTGAGGATTTCATGCGAGTGCCAGGGTCGAAAACAGGCAGCATGAGGGTGTGTATTACGACGCGGCGTGCGGCCGTCCATTGCCCGGCGCTTCGGTATCGGAGTGGAAAGCCCGGGGACAGAGAGCCAAAACGGTGGCAGGATGGGGAAACGGAGAGGACGGGAAAAGCGGGTCCGGGCGGGCGTTTCGGGTAAAGGTCGGGCAAGTTCACATTTCGGAGGCGGTATCCCGTCCGATCTCCCTTAATAACCTGGCGAGCGCCGGATTAGTAGTTGGGTCGGTGACGACCAGCGAATACCCGGTGTTGTATGTTATTTTTTTTCCCTAAAATAATTTTTTTTGGCCTTACTTACTCTAGAAAGTATACCCATGCGGATGTGTCAGAGTTGGAGACTGCCACCTTTTTGTTTTCCAACCTATTGGAAGCAAGCCCCTGGTATACAGGGGAAACGATGGAAATCTGGTTAGTGGTTGGCCCACCTTCAACGGTTCTCGGGACGGTGGCCGCAACGACGACGCGGAAACCGCGAAACGAACCCGAGGCTAGCTGCGACGGCTGTGCAATAAAGCCTTTATAATCACTCGCACTAGGCCCAAAACTTTTCCCGTCTGGGTCCGGGCCATCATTGCTGTTCTTCAAGGCAACCGTAAGTTGTGCCATGGAGGTGTTAGAGAAGAGACTAATGCTCGTTTCATCCGGCATAGCCGGGTCGAACAAGGCAGTGACAGCTGTCATGATGACTTTGGGCTGGGATGCAAATGTAAGATAACACTGGAAAATGGTATTCGGACAAGATGGCATGTGCTACATGGCGATGATCAGACATCTTGGACCAGTGGGTAACTCCTGGGCTTATATATTCCTCGCCAGCTTAATTTTTCTCACCGGAACATGGCTAATCTAACTGATAGTTTTCCCCGATGCCGCCAAAAGAACGCCGAGACTCTGCAAGATGTTGCCCTGCATCGGCCAGCGCTGTTTTCTGTGCCGCTGGTGCAGCTCTCGGCCGCTTGCTAGTACTTGGCAAGCGATTTGGCCTGTGAGGTGACCGCATCATGTCGCACCTTGTCAGACATCTGCATCCAAATATGTTTAGTACCTGGCGTCTCAAGATTCGTTGGATGCATCTTCTGCGATGTGTTTGCCAATCCCCTCCCGATCGAGCAAGCTGCTTGATAATGTCTTTAGATGCTACTTACCAGGGGCCACTTTGCGCGTCTTGCTCGCTGAGACGTGCGTCACTAGTGACCAAATATTTTTTTTTTCTCAGTGTCTTTCCCTACTACGAAGAGTCTAGCCCAGAAAAGTTGGACGAGCTTTCGCTTATTATCACCACACAAGCCTGCCATTGGTGTTGTTGTAATTCATGATTACCCAATCCGTATTGTACTTTCGTAACTGCATGCCGTATGCTCATGTATGTAGGAGCACACGAGCGGCAAAGCCTCTTTTTATAAAAGCGGTCAAGATGGATTAGATTCTAGATTGGCTGAAGACACTGCGATGAAACATCGGTCAGGACGTGTTACTACTTGAGGGAATTTCTGACTTGTCATAGGGACTATTGCCCACGGTTCAAAAAGCCACGCATAATGAATGGTTGGAATATCATGGCCAACGAAGCAAGCGGGATCCTAGGACAATATGGGATCGACAGGTAGGTACAGTGTCTTGAAACCTTTGTCGATTATACTCACATGTATAATGTTTGCATCCCTGCTTCTCAACATTTACAGTTCGGTTTCTTGGAAGCCGTAGTTATTTGGAGGCGGTGTCGGTGGCTGACTGAGTATTTACACTCCGTTTAAAGTTGACGCAAGTACACTAGGCGTAGTTTGTGGTGATTACATGCAAAAGGCTATAGAGAACTAAATAACCAGCCTCATTCATTTGCTAGCATTAATGTGGTGGGACGTGACCGTTAGTATTGTGCATGCAGGCCCAACACATGGTGGCTCAATTATTGAGTGCTGCCCAGAAGAACTGCTCCCGTTCAACATGCTTCAGGTATTCGAGTAACGTGGGGGATCCGGTCCTGAATCACGCTTTTATTAAAAACGCGCATTTGTCAATTCTACAACCATGACATGGAGGATGCCAACATGGTACGCTTGTATCAAACATCATCACCAAGTCAGAAAGAAGGTGTACAAGTGATGCCAGCGCAAAGAGATGTCCCAAAAGCTATGATGTGGAATTATTACTCGAATCCGACAGCAAGTTTTGCCACGTTCCAAGAGAGGTTGGTTGTCACATTGTATTCATATCGTCATGGCTGACTTTGAGATGAGTGTTGCACACATTACGGCACGTCCTACCCTAAGGTGACAAGTATTTGCAGCCATCAACCATCTTATCGTCACTGAAATTCTACTTGATCGTAGGGGGTAAGAAAATTGTCCGTAGTTTTCAGGTAGAGCAATGTAAAGACATTTTCTCCTTTCCAAGTCGCTGGCATTGGTATCTTTTCGAGCTTGCTGTGTTGAAATGCCCTGCGTTCTGGGTCACGCCCGTACGGAAATCTTGGCCGAATAATCGAGTTTCTCAGCATTATCCAGACACTGGAAATAGACCAGCGGACTGGACCAAGTAATATCTGGCATAAAGCTTGTAATTAATCTGAATATCCCTAGAGATACATGTCTAGAGCCTTTGCACAACTGGGTGGATAAAACTTGTCCATTCACGAAACTATGCGCCCGAAGTGGACTGAACCTGATGGCCAACGAGGACCTAGGGTAAATGCAAAAGTGGTGAAATTAAGGTGTCGTTGAGGTCAAGTATTCAATTCATTTCGCTCGAGGTTGGCTCTTAGCTTGTGGTTGCAGGCGAGCTTGATGTTGCTTTGCTATTGGCTGTATGAAAATGCCAATAAGGAGCTGTGCAGCCATTGATGCGTCTTTTGGATGGCTGGGATCAATTGGTCGATATCGTACGGAGTGGTGACTACTTGCCCGCAAATGACATCACCTGGACGGTAGCTCCTTCCCCGCTAAGCCGCCATCCCAGACATCTGGACCACCCACGTTGCGCAGCCAGTCAGCATCACGCCATTGTCATCACATCGTGAATGAGGGCCCATGCTCCGCCGGCATCTGCTTTTGAAACTCGATGACGAAGCTCAAGATGCACCAATGGCGCCGCACGCCGTCATGGCCCGACTTGGAGCTGTTATCGGCAACGACTCTGGAAGCGTAGAGCGCCCGCTTAAGCCGCTCTCGCCCTGATGCCTCTTCCCAAGTTCCATGCCCGTCACCTCCCGTCCCGTCTGAGTTTTGGTCGCAGAATCATCTCCTTTTCACCGCCAGATTGACACTTGCATTTTACCTACATCCATTTCCGTCGTCAGTTGCTTGAATTGGTTGTTACAACACAACCGACACGCTTCCTCATTCTCCTCAACATCTCAAGCGCATCTCCAGACGCCCTCGTACATGTTACGCAGCAATCCCCGCATTATCACTCTGCTTCGTTCTAGTCGCGCCCTTTTCAACACCCCAAACACACCAACACTACACTTCTCAACCTTGCCTCGAGCCATGGCCCAGGAATTCAAGCTCAAGGACTTGACCTCCCTCTCCTTGTCGCCCGGCTCCAAGCAGGAGGTCGAGGTTGACGGCGTGGATGGCGGCAAGGTCCTGCTGGTCAACACGGGAGGCAGGATTCAAGCAATGGGCGCCAAATGCACACACTACGGTGCACCCCTTGCCAAGGGCGTCCTTACTGCTGATGGGCGCGTCAAGTGTCCATGGCATGGTGGTAGGTAACCTCCCGCTGATCAAATCGACACCGCTCGGTATCATGTGTATTAATCGTCTCTGCCATCCGTTGCACGGAGTAGCCTGTTTCAACACGAGCACTGGTGACGTCGAAGAAGCTCCCGCCCTCGACGCCCTGCCTGTTTTCAAGGTCACCGAGCGCAACGGCGCCGTCTATGTCATTGGCGACGAATCCGCAATCAAAAATTCCCGAAGACAGCCCAACCTCAGCTGCGCCGGTGCTTCTGTTGCAGACGAAAAGGTAGTCATCGTTGGCGGAGGGTCTGGTGCACTAGGAGCTGTTGAAGGCTTGCGCGAGAAGGGCTTCACTGGTGGCATCACTGTCATCTCCAACGAGGGCTATTATCCCATCGATCGACCCAAACTGAGCAAGGCCCTCATGACTGACCTCTCCAAGCTGCAATGGAGAGACAAAGGCTGGTTCGATAGCGGCAACGTCGAGTGGGTGGACGGAGAAGCTACTGCCGTCAACTTTGGAGAGCGCAAGGTTACCACCAAGAACGGCCAAAATATTTCCTACACGAAATTGATCCTTGCCACAGGAGGAATCGCTCGAACATTACCCCTTAACGGATTCCGCGTGCTCGGCAACATTTTTACGTTGCGAAATGTACATGATGTCAAAGCCATTGTTGATGCTATTGGCGACAAGGGCAAGAAGGTTGTCATTGTGGGCGCATCCTTCATCGGCATGGAAGTCGCCAATGCCATTTGCAAGGACAACACTGTCACGGTCGCAGACATGTCCAAGGTTCCCTTGGAGCGTGTCCTTGGCGAAAAGGTTGGTGCCGGTATACAAAAGGCGGTTGAAGCCAAGGGTGTCAAGTTCCACTTGGGAGGCGGCATCGAGCGGGCAGAGCCATCCGCGTCGAATCCGTCCAAAGTTGGTGCCGTCATTCTTCAAGACGGCACAAAACTGGAAGCCGACCTCGTTATCCTGGGCGTCGGCGTTATGCCTGCCACAGACTATCTGCGAGACAACTCTGTCCTACGCCTCGAGAAGGATGGATCAGTCCAGACGGATGAGAATTTCCAGGTCTCTGGCCTCAAGGATGTCTACGCAATTGGAGACATTGCCACGCACCCATATTCTGGACCCGGAGGCGAGGGCAAGCTAGTGCGCATTGAACACTGGAATGTCGCCCAGAACTCGGGCCGCCATGTTGCCAACCACATTGTGAACCCAACTCAGAACCGACCCCTGAATATCCCCATTTTCTGGTCCGCACTGGGTGCTCAGATGCGGTATTGCGGAAACACTGCCAATGGATGGGACGACGTGATTGTTGACGGCGATCCGGCCGAGGCCAAGTTTGTCGCCTACTACACCAAGGGCGAGACGGTCGTGGCCATGGCTAGTATGGGGAGGGATCCGCTCATGTCGCAGAGCTCTGAGCTGATGAGGCTGAATAAGATGCCATCCAAGAAGCACATTCAAGATGGCGTGGATGTCATGTCTGTTGCAGCTTGATGGGTGGATCGTTAATTTGTTATGACTGCACGTCTGTGTCTAGTGCGAATGATGACTAGTTACGCCATGTATTGGCAGTCCGCTTGGTTCTGGTGGAGGAACATGCAGGAGACTTCTCGGAGAAGATTGTGCCACTCAAACGGTGAAAAGATTCGCAATGCCTGTTTGTGTCCTTTTCGACAACCCCTACTACTCGTATGGTCCTTACCCGTGTCTGTTGAATATAAATAGGCTCTGACCCAACCCATGAACTGACATTACCTGCCGGTATACCTCACAACACAATCTATAACCCACATTACTCTCACACGCTCCCTCAACACTCTCCCAACATCTATTATTATCTGAAACCACATGCATCTTGCCTCAAGAACAGTTGGCTCGACTTGTACAAAATCTCCTCAATATAAACAAGCAAGGCTCCTCAACGCCCTATACAGTGACGACTCAGATCCTGCAAATGCGACAGCAAGCCGAATTCCGCGAGGAAACCCCAGTCCACGCCATCCAACTGGCCCATGGAAGCATCGTCTGCCACGCCATCCGTCAACACCGCCTCGCAGCCCGGGCCGTCGAGTATCCTGAACAGCTTGCCTAGCAACTTGTCGACCGCGGCCGCCTCCCTAGAGTGTGCGCTGCGCAGACTCCACGTACGCCGGGCGCGCCTGAGAACGCCCTCCATCTCATGCATCTCCGCCTTCTCCCCATCATCCAAATAGCTGCCCGGGGCGCCATTCGCAATTCCATACACGTGCGTGAAAAGCACCAGGGTGGCCATCAGAAACTCGTGGTTGTACGCGGCCGAGAAGCGCAAGCCCAACGACGCGAGGCAGCCGCCTGGACGCCGCTCCTCCTCCACCTCGTGCTGTATCTCGAGCATCTTCAGCGCGGCCGTCGTGCAGATCCGGTACGAGCTCCTCGTCTCCTCGCGCGCCGCGGCTGGCCTCGGCTCCTCGCTCCTTGTCCGCACGTTGACCAGCCTGACGTGGTGCCAGTGGAGGACTATCAAGCCCTTGTAAAACAGAACCACGAGGATGATGCGATGGATATTGTGCGATGCCGCGTCGCCCAGGCTGTCCGACAGCGAGGTATATCGCAAAACAGGGGGGATGGCGTCGCGCGCATCGTACAGCTGCTGCAGCAGCCTGCTCTCCTCTACGGGGGTCATCTTGGATGCGCCCATGCTGGCGTCGACTATGGCGCCCAGGACGACGAAGAACCTGTTTCTGGCAACCATGTGCAGCATGGGGGTGTGCTCGGTTTCGGGCCTCGACGGCGGGAGCACCGCCATGTCCTCTCGCAACTCGTGGTCGGATAGGTTCCGCGGCGGCGCGGTATCCCCGTGGCGAGGGCTGATCATCCGGGGCAGCCCGAACTGCAGCGCTGTCGTGATGTCTATGCCGTGGATCATGAGCCATACTCGCCTGCGCATCTCGCCCTGGAAAGGGGTGATGCCTGGGAAGTGCAGAGGGTCGCGGTGGTAGCCCATGCGCTGGGCGAGGCGGAGGATGATTCCCATGACGAGCCAAGTGTCCGCCTGCGTGTCTCGGGCCCTCCTGCGCTCTAGGACAAAGTAGTGCAGGAGGGCTTCGATGGCGTACGGCGGCCCGTGGGTGTAGTTGCCGAGGACGAGGCACGAGACGATTTGCTCGAGGAACGGCAGCGGCAGCGCGGGATCGTGTGCTTGGTCTGGGGTGCCGGGCTGGGCTTGGGCGGCGAAGCTCATGATTCCGAACAGGAGCGCGATCCATGTCAAGGGGGCTTGGGACGGATTATCCCAGAAACGTTGATACTGTGGTGTCTGTTAGCATCGGGGTGAATGGGGCAAAGGGCGCCTACGTAGTCAACAAAGGACGGAACACACTTGTTGCAGAAAACTCGGCGAGTGAACGCAAACTAACCCCCAGAAACTGATTAGTCGGACTCGAGGTGCGGGCGTGATGTGGCGATGGGCTGGAGTATATGATGCTCACCTCGGGGCAAAGCTTCCATGTTGAAATATGTCTCAACTAAGCGGTTAGCCACCGCACGCTCCGGCAAACTAGATAGTATATCCGATCTCGATGTTGACAAATGGGATCCATGGAGCAACAGCGCGCATGCTGTAGATTGCTGCGGTGCTGGGCCGGCGCTTTGCACAATTTCATCCTTTCGCGGACGGGGAGCAGGCACAGAGCACGCATCATCTGGAAGCAAGCGTTGGTCCGGTTCGGCAAAGTCAACTAAACGCGTTGTCCAATGCCGACTATTCACGTATACTGTTGTTTCCGAGCCAAGCTGCATAGTACCAGGTGGAGGCCCTCCCGACACGTTCGACGGAGGAGATTCAATGCTCGAATGTGCGCCATCGCTGAAGCTCGCATGACTACCGTGTGTCTGGTCTATCTGTGTGCCAAGCACTGCCTGATATTGCGTAGGAGAGGTGGAAGCAGAGGCGGGACACGACGAGAGGCGATGAGGACGCGGAACGTAGCTGTCGGGATACACGCAGGACGATGGTATCTCGCGGATGGAACATGCCATACACGGGACGTTACCGCTGCATGCCAGTCTATTGTAGCACATTAGATACTGTATGTCGTCGCTTATGAATAGGATGGCACACTTTCTACGCAGACAGAGGTCGCAGCAGCGTCCGATACCATGCACCGGATCATGTGCAGGCTTCGAGTCTTGGGCCATCATGACCAGACACGTTCCTCGTTTTGAAAATCGTCGTCTGGTATTCTCAAGACACAAATTGGTGGATCGTGATAAAATTCGACTCGTTTGTTCGGCCGTTTGTTGAATCGACTCATTGCCCTCCCCGAGCTGAGCAGCTTGTCTCACCCGTAAGACTGGCCGCGGCTGAGAGTTGTGCCACGGATGCGACATTGGCTTCTGGGCAGGGAAGTAATACGCATAAACGCCTTTTCCGTCTTACTTGTCAAGCATGTATAAGCTCGTAGTGGACGAGCTTCTTTGGCAGGCCACACAGGCGACAGGAGCAGCGACATCCACCGGGTCTATGCCAGCTGTGGGTTGAAGTGGTATGGCAAGTTTGGAGTGACTACGCTTACTGATCTGAATTAACCAAGTACGGACTATGTACAACATGGTCTTGCGGGTGTGAAGGCTGTCCTGTAGCATTTTAAGCCGTCTGATGGGCAGGCATTTTATGACACTACACATAACGTTGCGCTCAACATTGATTCTCATCTTGACAGATAAATAAACTTCTGCGGGACCATTCGACCCCGTCAGTCTGATTGAAGTCTGAAGCTTAGGCACCGTTCACCTCAGTGTCTTTGATTGAACCCATGAGTTCCGAGTGTAATGGATATGTCTGTGTGAGATGTTCAAGTCACAAAGTATACACGGAATGAACAAAAAGCTATTGGCGCATACTCTTTCCCCTTAGAAGCTTCAAATAAAGGCGACCATTTTTAATCCCATGCACATCGTTCAGCATCGCTGGCAAGCCGTATCAGGACAATACCCATGACTGCAAGAGAAGCTACAATGGCCCTTGTATCCCTCGCCCTCTCCGGGAAGAGGGCAGCCGTTATAGCCAGTCTCTGGAGGAGGGGAAATCTGACTGCCGAACGAAGTGCATTTACACGGGCCGGGTGGACAGTATCCATAGTGGCACGAGAAGCCGCAAAGGCCAGAATAGTTGCCGCTTTCGCCGTCGGCGTTTGTGCCGCCGGTGCAAACTTCTGAAACGGCATGTTAGCCAAATATTCCTTATATTCATGGAACTAGCACTTTGGGGGACAACGTACGACCTCCCCCAGGCGGACTGGTGACAGGAGGCTTGGTAGAGCTGGTAGTAGTGGTAGGACGCTGGCCTCCCGGTGAAGTGGTTGTCGTTGATGTTCCGCCACCAGGGGGGTTGGTTCCCAGAGACGGCTTGGCTTCACAAGTACTGACGTGCAGACCGACCGTCAATGATGCCAGGCCATGCGGCTGCAGGGGATCGTTGAAGCCGGACGGCAGAGTGCCCACGTAGGCGTTGAAGTTGTAGATGCCGCAGGGACACGCATTCGCTATGTCCATCAATGATGTGCCCGAGAGCACAGTGTTTCCACTGCGAGTCAGAGAAAACTTTTGCTGGCCGACACCAGCGGGGACAGTGAAGATGTGAGCGCCAGACGGCGCGTTTTCCGTCTTGGACTGACCGCCAGACTGGACAATAATGGTTCCCGGTTGGGTGAGAAAAGACACGACATAGACAACATCGTCCATGGTCTGCCAGCCGTCGGGCCGACCCATGAAGTAGTTGCCACTGTTGTTGTTTGCAGGACGTCCGGCCGTGGTGTCGGTGGAATCACAGTCGAGCGTGCGGAGAGTGCGGCGGTACCAGTAGATGATCTTGTCTTCTTTGATGTAGTCGTTGATGGAACTGGCGCCGGCTTTGTACGCGGCAATAAAGGGCTTGGAGAGATCTAACCAGCCGTCATGGGGCCTAAGATACCGCCGTGTTAGTTATCAACATCTTTTGGGGGCGAGGGCGCCTGGGGGCTGGGTACGGACATATCATTGACCCATTTGGAGTTACCATCATCATAGTGAGGGGATTTGAGAGGGCCGACGTAGTGAGATTCCCCGTAGTCATTCCAGGTGACAATCTCAAGCATAGGGAATCCCTTCCGAAGCACCTGGTTCCAACGGTCAAAGATCAACGAACCTCCCGGAAAGACCCAATTTTTGCTGTAAGAAACCTCGGGACCGAAGTGGGTGAAGAACCAGGGAGACACGGGCGCCATGTACTTCTTTGTTCCAAGCCAGCTTTGGTACGAGTTGTCTCCATCAGCAACCGTGACAGTGTGGCCGTTGGAGGGCGCCTTGTTGTTTCCATTGCTATCCCAACCCTGCGATGATAGTCTTAGTAAAGCACATCGCATATACGGGCAGGACTTACCATCCAGTTCAGAGCACCGTCAATTTTGTCGGGAGAAGACTGTCCAGGGTGGAAGTTGGGAACAAAGTACACATTAGAACCGGCAGCAGACCTCATGGCATCAACGTCTAAGCCATCGCCAGCAAAGGAAGAGGCAAAGACACGCCCGTCAACCACCAGCTGTGCAGGCTTACCGGCGTACTGGGCAATCTTTCGGCCAACACCGCCAGCATCGCCGGGACTCCACCAGTTAAAGTCGAAGGAGATGAAGACCTTGATGCCGTTCTTCGCGGCGGAGTCGTACGCATATCCAAGCTGCTGGTCTGTGTATCCATCCACGCCAATGTTGAGGGCAAAGGCATCAATCCCTGCGTCTTTGGCGCGTCTCATGTCATCGTCATAGTCGGATGCACTGGTTCGGTCCCCAACAATGCCAATCTAGAGGTATAGGTTTAGTATGTGCCGATGTGGCAATGCGAAATTGGCAACGAACCATGAAGTGGCAAAATACGAGGCGATCGCCAGCTGCAGCTCGAACCTCTAGAGGAGACGTCTCCGGCATTATTGAAGCCTTTGCGACAGACAAGCAACCCGCCATGGCAAGCCATCCCACGCCGAGACGGCGGAGAGCGCTGGAGAGTGAGAACATGGCAGGTATTTCTGCCAATTGGAAACTGGTCGACTAGATGCGTTTGGCTGGTGTATGCGACGGTGTTAAATAGTAGATTGTCACAAAACCCCTCCGGATCGCTACTTCTTTAAATACTCATGCAAAACGAGAGGCAAACACGCCCATGTGGGACGGGAGCAGGACGACATGTGCCTGTGCGGCTCATTGTTGCAGCATCTCCCTGTTTGGCGGGCGACAATAACTCTGATGACTAGATGGTCGCACTGTCAATGTGAAGAGAATGAATCCTTTCGTCAACCATCGGACCGATGCGAACCTGCTATTGTGCCACGTCGTCACCACAACCTGCATGAAGAGGTGACATCGGGAGCGAGAAGCCGGTCGACGCTAACCAGGAACGAAACTCTGGTAAGCCGCCGGGACCTGGATGGCGCATATATGGATACCGTTGAGGAGGGTTTCTAGTCGAATGAAGAAAATTATTGCACGAGTAGGAGGTGAGCTCTGCAAGCGTGCCTGCTCAGTAGCACGGGTCCCCTCTTGTGGTGTTTACCCAAACCTCCCGACCGAACCTTGCTAGAGAGTTCCTTGAGCGACGTGAAATAGTCGATTGGGCTCTGCATCTTGGTAAAACATGCGGTTTGCGAAACTATTCACTAGCCGGCTTGGCAAATGGTCAAGATGGTGATGAAATGAGCGTTTTATTTAGCTGATGAAGCTCACTAACAGTTCAAACCTGTTGCCAGTTTCGTGAGCTCTCTCATTTATAATATCAAGCCATGAACTTGATTCCCAATATCTTCTATGTTCTGCTCCATCATCATTCCCCAACGTACGTCTCCAAGTGCCAGGAACAGCTTCTTCCAGACTCAACATGGTGCTAGCAAGTTGACTCTCTCCATTCGTGGGGTAAAGCAATCCGACTTTGTAGATCTGGAGAACGGGCCGAGGACATGCATATTGTAACATTCTTATTGAGCAAGCCAAGCTTTAGCCAAAAACCCCGTGACGGTTGTGTAATATTACCCCTCTAGCGCTTTCAGGTGAAGCGTATATGATGTTTCCCTCTTCACCCTTTGACTCATCAGTATTGCGATGCCCCCATGATTATCGTACAGGTTCACAATATGCGCAAAGCCATTCTCATCAAATAAGTCGTCCGTGTCCTTGTAGTCGGCCCTGAAGGCATATTGTGCAAAGTCGATCAAGTATAACCGAAACACGTCGCGGCCTATCTGCGACACCATCATATTCCTAGGTTGACAGTCATGGTGAACAATCCCCGCCATATTCACCTCTCGAACAACATCAATTGCGCCTTGCACTATCTTCTCCCAGAGAAATGGTTGATTTGGGATTCTCGCCGTGAGTTCTGACAGGGGGAAGCCGAAAAGGTATTCAAGTATTATACCAGGAACTTGGAAGTACTCGACCGGAAGATCTGCAGGTGACTCTGGTGAGCTGTCAATGACGGATTCGATAAATCGGGGGGTGCATCGGCCTTGGAGTGGTTTTAGTTGGCTATAGGCTCGAACTTCATTTTCATAATTTGTCCGAGCTGTGTGGTATATTATAGCTTCCGACTCGGCGAGGTCATTCTCGTTGTCATCATCATCATCATCATCTTCTTCTTCTTCCTCCTCCTCTTCTTCTTCACTGTCGCCTTCATCAACATCCTTTTGAAAACGCGCCCTTCGGACACTGTCTTCATCGTTTCGGAGATCGTCAAGGAGCCTTTTCGCCAAACCAGAGCGAACAGAATCTTGCCACGCAGCTTCCGCTTGTTGGTTATATGGATGCTTCTCGCGGGAATGCCCAAAACGTCGATCGAATAATTTGAGAATGGCTGTCCTACATCCATCCGGCTTTCTTAGTTGCACTTCCATGACAGGCGATACAGTAACAGAGCAGACGCGGGTGATGGTAAGTTGAATATCTTTCCCGCAAGAGGTTTTCAAGTTCATAGTTCGACCTGGGACGTAGGGAATCGGAGTCCATGCTGTGCTGCTAGCAGCGACGGGTGTTGTGGTTGAGCTGAGGAGACTTTAGTTTCATTGATTCCGGGGGCGCATTCATGGCCTACCTCATTGTCGAGAATCAACAGCGAGCCTATCTTGAAAAGACACAAGGGGCAAAAGTCTACCATGAGTCTTGCGCAAGGTGATGCAAGGAGAAAGAAGGAGGTTGAGGAGAAAGAGAAAAACGAGCCGCGACTGCGCTCCAACAATTTTTATAGAATGACTCATCCTGCATCTGGGGCAAATCAAGACACTCTCGAGCTTAGAAAAATGATGTAGGCCAATGATTGCGTGAACTTTTTTTTTTTTTTTTAGATTAGAGGGCTTTATACTGTCAAGGTATTTCTTTGTTCTGGTGCTCTTCTGTTGTAACGGCGCCAAACTGACATGTCATTGCAGGTGAACATTGAAACAACATGGGTCAGTAGGCGCCCACACTCTCGCAACATTGAAAGAAAAAGTGAGGCAACCAGATTTGTGTGGTCGCATCAATGCACGGCCGGCGGCAAACCGACGCCTGTCAATGGCCACCAACATGCATGATGCCATCAGCATTTGAAGCCTATAAACCCCACTGGAAGCTGTGTTCATCTGCTGGTGCCGGCGTCTGGCCACATCCATCCAACATTGAAAGGTTCAAAGTTGGACGTGTGCGTGATGAACCGTCTCGGAGAATGAAAAAAAAGGGACTTGCTGGCCTGTATTCTGTTATACAATCAGTTGTATCCGACCAACATATGAGCGGATCTCTCACGACACATGGCATGATTCATGTATATTCCACCACATCCAATTCACCCACAATGCAGTTCATTTTGCATCTAGTTTACCTCGTTTCTATTTCATTTTCCCGGTCATACTGCTCATTGTTGGCCCTTTCAACAGATGCTGCCCATCGCCCGTCACTAGTCGCGAGATAAAGCAGCACCAACAGCACCCTCGGTACACCATCACGGTGCTCGTCAAAGGTCTTGCCACTACCCTCGCTGGAATCATAGCTATTGGAGCTGCAGTCACTTTATTTTTGCTCATCAAATTCATTTGATTCTGCTTCCATTGTCATGAAAACCATCATTCAGGTAGCCATATGGGAGCCCTGGAGTCTCTGGATGGTCGTTGTAATGGTGGCACTCATCGCCATCTATAACGGAGCCATGTACAACCGTTAAACTTCCGAGTGGAATTTTCGTATTGCATTGATTTGCGTCTACGGAGGACTTATTATCAGACATTCCTGGAGATGGTGGTGTGTTATACTACGAATATTGGAAGCTGTAGCAAAGCAAGCTTGCTGAGCCATCATCTCAAACATATTCCGTATTATTTCAACTTCTTAACATCTGGAATCAAAGTTTAATTTAAAGGACATGACGATTATACCTGCACTAGCGAACCGAGATGGCAGCTCGTCTTTCTACGCCCCCAACTCTGGCATCTAGAGCGCAGGCGTCTGCCCCGAGGACTCAAGATTATGGCGTCGACTTTCTTTATGCGCCCTCTATCTTTGGCAGAGTTTCCATCCACGTTTCTTGGTTCTATGAATATAGTCCAAGAATTTCAAAGTCCAAAGCTTGAGTCTGAGACGGTTGAGAGACAAGGCGATCCGGACGACGAGACAATGTTCTATAGAGACATGCAAAAGTTTCAAGAAGAAGAAAAAGAAAAAAAAATAACAAGTTGACGAATTTAAATTACAGGAAAAGGCAGAGAGAAAGAAAAAAAGAAGATGGGAATAGGGGGCTCGACAAAAAAGGAGGAACCGATCCTAAGCCCTGGTTAGAGGCAAAAGTCAAGATGTTTGAGAAAGCAGCAGAGTCATGTCTAGACAAAGCCCTCGCTAATGTTATGGCGATGCTGTGTATTTTCCCCTCCACGGGACTTGCACCATGGACGGCGACATGATGGCAGGACTCGACAGCGACGCAAATCGGTTCGTGCGCCATCATTCTGGCCATTGGCACTGGGAAGTCGCACTCATTGCCAGCCTAAGCCATCTCAGCAACGCAGTGGACTCTGCAACAAAGATGCAGCGGTTCCAATATCACATGATGCCCTTGGCTCAAGATCAGCGTTGAAGAGCATTTTCGTGGACGGCAGCAATGTTAGAATATTCGGCATCGTCCATTCGGGTGATCGAACGGTGCGAGCTTTGCCGGACTCTGCAAGCAAGAAATGGTTATGCAGGACGTTTCTCAGAGTTCGGGTCATGACATGCATAGACTACGACCGGGGCGGGAAGACGAAAAATACAGTGACAGGAGGCTGGGTAAAAGAAGAACAAACTAAAAAGGTGGTGGCGCGGGGGAAGAAAGAGTGTAGACGGCGAGGCAAAGACTGAAGTCGGAGATGTTGGCTAGCGGAGGGGAATCTCTTTATTGCCAACACAGCCTGACTCTTGAGACGGATGGACAGACGTGAGTTTGGTTTATTTTTCCTTTTCAAAAAATGACCTTTATCCAGTTTTTATTCACCCCAATGAAAAAGATGCTGGAACAGCATGTCACAGTGGCAACTACTGCCATGGCGCCGATGCACACCTCACAAAGACTCCAGATGTCAATTCGGTAAAGCAAGTCGTGACTCGTTATTCGCCTGCCAGCAAGGCTTGTCGTCAATCTGATACGCTAAAACAACACAATGGCATTACAAAACGCAATAAAGGCCAGTTCAGGTTCCTCCTGTCCCAAACAACTCCAAGTGAACCCTCTTCACCTCGACGCCCTGTTCCGTCAGCCAGGTCCGCGTCTGCACCATCCATTCGGGCGGCCCGCACACAAAGTATTCCGCCTTGTCATCATCAAGGCATAAATGCGCACCCCCATCCAGCCTATTCAGATCCATCCTCCCCTGGAAAGTGTACTCGTCGCCCTCTTTGACGTTTTTAAGAAAAAGCACCGACGACACGTTATCACAGTCCTTGGCAACGGAACGAACGTGCTCCCCGAAACATACGGCGCCCGCGTGCCGCGCGCCATGGATGTAGCTCACCCGGCGAGCCGGATGGCCCGACTTGAGAATCGAATCCAGAATCGCGACGACGGGTGTCGCCCCGACACCAAGACTGAGCAGGACGACGGGAACACTCGGATCTACAGCCTCAGCGTCAAACGAAAAGACGCCCCGGGGAGGACTGAGTTCCACCTCGTCGCCGACATTGTACCTCTCAAAGAGAATGTTGGAAACGAGTCCCGACACCTTGCCCTGGACAACGTCGTGCGTGCTCGCGCCCAGCACGGTACTCCCTCGCTTGACCGTGACGCGCAGCCGCTCGCGGGACTCGACGGGCGCCGAGCTGATGCTGAACTGCCGGCTTTGCAGGAGCCCGTCGGCCTCGGGGACCGGGACCTGCAGCGAGACGTACTGCCCGGCAAGGAATTCCTTCAGGGGCAGCGCATCGGTCGGTGTGAGAGACAGGTGGAAGACGTCTTCCGAGTCGTGCTGCTTGTCGGCAATGACAAACTTGCGCCACTGTTGCCAGTCCTCGCCGTGCTCGCTGTAGAGCTGCTGCTCGCGCTGGATGAAGATGTCGGCGAGCTGCTGGTATGCCGCGATCCACGCGTCCTTGACTTGCTCGGTCACGGCGCTGCCGAGGATTTGCACAAACGCCTCGACGAGAAACTTGCCCACGATGGGGTAGTGCTCGGGCTGGATGAACAGCGAGGCATGTTTCTGGGCGATTCGCTCGACGGCCTCGCTTAGCTTCGCGAGGTCGTCAATGTACGCTGCGTAGGCGAAGACGGCGTTGGCTAGGGCGAGCTGCTGCGCGCCGGTCTGCTGGTTGCGCAGGGAGAAGTAATTCTTAAGCTCGGGGTGGACAGATAGCAAGTTTGTGTAGAAGGCGTCTGTAATGGCCCGGCCGTGCTCCTTGATGATGGGCGCGGTGGACTTGACAATGGCGATTTGCTCGGCGGTGGGCGGCGCGGCCATGGTGGGCGGGCGGAAGCCGGAGAGCGGCAACTACGACAATTCGATGGCACTCGCTCTTTTTTTGAGCTGCATTCACAGGCGTGGACCGAGTTTACTTTATCTAAGATATACTGCCGTCGTCTCGCAGCGTCGCCTCCCTCCCGTCGGTCGATGCCTGAGACTTGCGTGACGCCCTTGACAGAGTAGCAGCAGTTGGCAATTCGGTTTTATGCCATTGGCTGGTCCGTGGATTGCAAATGAGAAGCGGTGGAATAACTACACCGTCGACATGTACATCCATGTATACATGGCGTAATTTTGGCCTCGGGTCTGGTACATGGTCCACTTCCGCTCCGTACCGTCATACCCGCCGGGCGAACTGGACAAGGAGCAGCGGACTGGTTGTCAATGTCATATTGGGCCGCCAGGACGCCACATGGCCGCCCAGAGAGTGAATGCAGGAGTTACTGCATGTGGCCTGTGTTTCCAGGAAGTGGGGTCGACGTGAACACATAAGCTATCAAGTCAAGTCTGGTCAATTTATTAACCAGCAGATGCCATGCGCAACATCGCCGCGGTTACACGGCGTTTCCACCAACAACCAACTTACTCCATGCAGATGCAGTCACAGGCAAGTGGCTTCGGCACGACAGACAAGACAGCCGGCAAAGAAAAAGACGCATCCCGGCATAGCATCTGCATACAAAAGACATTCATCGACAAGGCCCTTGCATCGGGACGACACTCGTGCTCAACTTTGCGTCAACCGCTCCCGGCACCATGACCGCCCTTCTTCGAAACGAGTGCAAGCAGGCCCTCGCAAAGAGTCTGCCATGGACGAAATCGCCCCTCGTCATCAGCGCGCCCATGCGCGTCATGACGGGGCCGGGCCTGGCCGTCGCCGTCTCCTCCGCCGGCGGCCTGGGCTTCCTGGGGCCGACCCTCAAGCCAGAAGACGTCTTCGCCGACCTCGACAAGGCCGCTGAGCTCCTCGGGTCCTCGCCCATCCAGGGCGCCGCAGGCCCCTCGCTGCTCCCCATTGGCGTCGGGTTCCAGACGTGGAACGGCGACCTCGAGGTGGCCGTGTCTGCCGTGGCCAGGCACCGCCCCTGCGCCGTGTGGCTGTTCGCACCGCGTCGCGGCCAGGCCGAGCTCGACGAATGGACCGCCGCCATCAGGAGCGCATCGCCAGACACGCGCGTCTGGCTGCAGGTCGGCTCCCTCGGCGAGGCTGTCGACGCCGCCGCCAGCGCGACACCCCCCGACGTGCTCGTCCTCCAGGGCGCCGAGGCAGGCGGGCACGGCAGGCACAGGGACGCCCAGGGCACCATTGCCCTCGTCCCAGAGGTGTCGGACGCCCTGGGGCACAGCGGGATTCCTCTGGTTGCGGCGGGAGGCATCGTCGACGGGCGCGGCGCGGCGGCTGCGCTGGCACTGGGCGCCGCGGGCGTGGCCATGGGCACGCGGTTCCTGGCGTCCAGCGAGGCCCGGATCAGCAAGGGCTACCAGAGCGAGGTTGTGCGAGCGTCCGACGGTGCTAGGAATACCGTGCGCACGCAGCTGTACAACCATTTACGTGGCACGTTTGGCTGGCCGGAGCCCTTTTCGCCTCGCACGCTGATCAACAGGAGCTGGAGGGATCACGAGGCCGGCGTCCAGTTCGACAGGCTCAAGGAGCTGCACGACGAGTCTGCCAAGACTGGCGATGCGGGCTGGGGTCCCGAGGGGAGGCTGGCAACGTATGTCGGCGCCGCGGTAGGACTGGTTCGGCGTGTGGACGATGCGGCGGTGATTGTGCGCGAGACGCGGGACCAAGCAAGGGCCATTCTTACATCAGTGGTTGCTCATCTGTAGTCGAATTAATCAAGTTTGTGTATCATTCACATGGTGCCGGTGGAACATGGACAGCTATCCACAATCTGAGAGTGTTGCGCCTGCATGGCATAGATGACATGTTGGAAGCTGGGAATCACAGAGACGAATAATGGCACGGTAGCAAAATGACAAAGTTGGCCGGAACATGGATGCTCTGCGGTTCAATGTCGAGAAAATATGACGAGTGGGTAGTCAAAATATGACTTGCTAGCCCTCGGTTGTGTGCTCCTGTCTGTCACTTGTCCATGTTCCATTGCTCTCCGGCATGTCACAGCATTGAAGGTTCAGCATTGTCTCTCAAATGTGTTGGCACAAGAACCTGAGACGTCCGAGACTTTGCAAGACGCCCGGTAGCTACGGCATGGCATGCACGTGTAACAAATGCTGCCGGAGTGACAACTTACAAGTCAGCTGCAACCCGGGACTGGCCTCTGTTGCACAGCAGAAACTGTAAATTTGACGTACGTAATTGCAACGGAAACCGATGGCGCAATACACGTGTCTTTGGTCGGGAACGTCTCCCCATCATGTCCGACGCGAGCTCATGCTGGTGTTGCAACGCACAACTTGCACCATTTGCACTTGCATGACTCTTGCCAATCAACGGTCGGCAGCAAAGCCCAGTCATGTCCGACACGGTCGGACAAACACGTTGGCCGGTGCATCTGGATTACTCTTGTCCTCCAACTTTACTTGTATGCTTTTTCGGGATCCCGTGTATAGCGGCGCGCACATATGGTAATACGGAGCACGGTGGTGTTGGCAGAGTCTCCGACATCCCTGCCCACGTCCACGTCCACTTGCACGTCGCCACTGGTTCATCCCATGCCCATGCCCATGCGCCCATGCCCATGCCCCCGACTCCGGGGATCGTGTGGATGTTCGGGCAAAGCGGATAAAGCGGTTCACAGCGGCCCGCCGCATCCCAGAGACTCCAGCCGGAGCGCGCTTGGACGGGCCATGTCGAGCTTGCGGAATACAGTCCGGGCAGGGGCAGCATCCCCGGTGCCCGGCTTTCCCTCTCATGCAGCCAAGCACACGAGTTGCCAAGCACGGCTCCTGCCCGGCCAGACAAGGCGGGTTCGTGGCGAGTTCGTAGGTGGACTGGACAAGTTGGCGCGAGGGGGGGCTCCAATCGGGCAAATCGCTTTTCCTGGATTCCCGGATGCAAGTTAAATAAGCGTTTCTGACGCCAGCATTCTGGGCATATCCGGCACTCTCGCCCGCACAAGTTTTCCGACTCGAACAAGATCCGCTCTGGAGCAAGGCGACTCACGAGCAAAGGCCCAGCAGATATCCACATTTTCCCGCTTGACTCGAGCCGAGCGCCATGTCGTCGGACGCCACGAATGACGAGCTGCACCGCAGGCTCTTTGACGAGGGCATCAAGGTCCGCAAGGACGTCCTCGGCAGCGAGTACGTGGAAAACGCGCTCAGCAGCGCCACGCCCTTCACCCGGCCTGGCCAGGAGCTCATTACCGAATGGGCATGGGGCACCGTCTGGCAGCGGCCCGGGCTCGACCGCAAGCAGCGCAGCCTCTTGAGTAAGTGCACGCCAGCCCCGGCACGTCCGTCTCGCACATGTGAAGAAGGTAGATGTAGATTTGCTGACGGGCCACGCGGCGGCAGCTCTGGGCCTGATCATCGGCCAAAAGGCCTGGCTGGAGCTGGGCCTGCACACGCGCGGCGCCATCAACAACGGCATGACGGAGCTGGAGATTCGGGAGGCGGTCCTGCATGCTGCCGTCTACTGCGGGACGCCGTCTTGCATCGAGGCCATGATTGTCACGCAGAAGACGATCAATGACATGGTTGACAAGGGGGAGTACAAGCGGCCGGAAAACTAGGCTGCCGGGTTGGGGGGCTGGTTAGGGAATTTGGCGGCATGTCTGGTTGGGCGAGAACAAGGCCTTTGTGTGTAGCTGAGAGTGAATGAATTGATGAACCGCTCCCTGGTCGTGGTCGAGAGCAGCACGCCGCGGGTGAACGCGTCGACGGTGGTAGACATTCCATACAACGTGGCAACTTGGCATCTTGAATTCTTGTCGATACACATGGTCTAGTCAGGGACGCGCAGCTGCGGCTCCATGGTTGAAGCTTGATTTTTTGTTTAATTTGCAATTTGGAGGAGCTTTTCTATCAATGCGAATATCCACACAAGTAACAAAACGTCTATGTACCCCGGCCCATCAATGCTACATGTACCCCATCGTGGCAGTCTGTTTCAACTTTTCAAGCTCATGTGCAGAGCGACAATCCCACAGCCCTGCCTCCCTACCTCCCCCCCCTGAACTGCTACATATGCACTCACGCCACAATCGCCATGGGCAGCGAACTAGCCTGTATGGCCGGCTCGCAACCCTTGTCCATCTCGGATCGGGCGGCATGCAGCGCGGCGCGGGCGACGGCATCCGTGTCCGTCAGCGTGACCGAGTTGACGCCGGGACGCGCGCCGGCGGCCGTGACCCAGTGGACGCCCTCGGTGGGCACGCCGACGGCGAACCGCCTGGGGTGCGCGCGGCCCTGGGCGTCGACGACGCGGTACGGGCTGGGTGTCACGTCAAGGCCGCCCGTCTCGTAGCCGTCGAGGACGTGCGGGCGGCACTGGCCCGTCTTGAGCAGGTGGCCCAGCAGCTCGTCGGCGGTGCGGCGCAGGTCGGGCTCGGGCAGGCGGGCCTCGACGAGGGTGGTGCCGCGCGCGGTCCAGCCCGGGATCTCGGGCGACGAGGCCAGCCAGGCGCCGCCCTCGGCCTGCACGCGCATCCGGGGCCCCAGCACGTCCAGCACCCCGGCCTCCATGAGCGCCACCATCTGCTCGATGCGCTGCCGCGGCGGGCCGATGGACAGGAACGCGTTGAGCGGCGTGTACCACCGGTCCAGGTGGTCCCTGTACGACGAGCCCTGGACGCCGTCGTGGTCCACGATGAGGCGCAGCTCGTTGCGCATGTCGCGCATCACGTCGAGCGCCGCCTTGAGCGGGCCGTCGACGTTGCCCAGCGCCGCCTCGCGCGCGTCCTGCCGCAGGTGTTCGAGCAGCCACGTCTTCCAGGCGCCCGCCGTGGCGAAGGCGCGGCTGCCCTGCGGCCGCTGGATGCGCTCCCACGACCAGCGGTCGGCCTTGGCGATGCCAAACTCCTCGAGGAGCTGGGCCTCGTGGCGGCTCTCGTGGGGCGCGGCCAGGAACCGCTGGCGGAAGTGCGAGGGCACGGCGGCGCCCTTTTGCCGTGCGCGGAGCAGCGCCTCGTAGTAGACGACCTCGACCTCCTTGGCGGCCAGCGGCCAAATGTCCCTGAAAAAGTCGGGCGCGTTGCCGGCGTTGGCGCGCCGGTGGAACTGGGCAATCACGTCCTCCGTCAGCACCAGCGGCATGTGGCGGCCAAAGGCGCCCTTGGCGTTGTCGCCGCGCGCGTGGTAGGGGATGCCCCGACGCGAGCCGGCGTACATGTGCGGCTCGCGCCCCGAGGCGTGGTAGACGAGCTTGCCCTGGGGCGAGGTGGTGAAGCGTCCGCCGCGGCCCGTCGTCAGCAGGGCCATGTGGTCGAAGAAGTTGAGGCCGAGGCCGCGGAGCACGACGGCCTCCCCGGGCTGGATGACGGACAGATCCAGATCGGCCGGGTTGCTGGGGGCGAAGTGGCGCAGCGCGTTCTCGGCCGCATAGTCGGCCAGCCTCTTCAGCTCAGGGTCCATGTGCAGGGGGAGGTGGCCCTGGGCGAGGATGACGGCCGCCAGCCCGGGCAGGGTCTCGCCCGTCGACAGGGTCAGCGTCTGGCTGCCGTCGATGGCGTCGTTGAGCCGCACGGCAAGCGCCGAGTGCACCTCGATGGCGACGTTGGGCGGCGCCCTTCGCACCACCTCGCCAAACACCCACTCCAGGTAGCCGCCGTACTGGGAGCGCGTGGCGTAGTCGTCTGGCCCCAGGTCTGGTTCCGCCTCCCTGGCCCAGTCGTGCAGGCTCGGGCCAGGGCGGATGGGCCCGGCGCAGACCACGCTGTCGTCGGTGAACAGGGTGACCTGCGACGTGACTGTGTTCATCAGGAGCTGCGATGACTGCTCTCTACGCCACACCATGCCCGGGCCCGGAGGAGACGGGTCTACCACGTGCACGGTAAGCTTTCCGGATGGTCCAAGGAACTCCGATGCTGACGAGCATACACGCTCCAGCGAGCTCGTTCCTCGGGGGCCCGCGCCGACAATGGCAACGTGGGCGTGGTGAGCCGAGTCGACGTGGCCAAAGTCGAGAGGCATCACGCTCACCGTGGGTGAGCCCAGAGCAGCCGAGCTGTTCTTCATGGTGAGGGGGGAATGAGTAGGATAGATGGAGGGCGTGTGCTGCTATGATGGGGGATGAATGGGTAAAAGAATGGGCAGCTTGCTTGGAGAGGCAGGATGGCATGGCGGATGAAGCTCGTTGGAGGCTATATATACTGCACCATGGGGCATTGAAGAGACAGCTCTGGAGGAAGCAATGCTCGATGCATCGTTTGCTCCATCACACCATTCACACGAGGCCAAGGCAAAGACAATGCGAGTCGAGAGAAAAAAAAAATGCCATCTTGCATATTCGTTGCTTAGCTGAACAAGGGGCCCTGTTGTGGGTGCGCCAGCGCGCGGATTCGGTTGTATCGCGCATTGCGCATACGTGATTCAAGCGTAGTACTTGGGAAGCAAATGGCTTATGGCGACGAAATCTTGGCCTCCGAATATCTCATCTGCAAGGAATACTTGTCAACTCCGATTCCTTTGCGACAAAGAGGCCTTGTTACGAATCAGCCGGGAGCAAGGCTCGCATGCACGACTTGTAGCGTCACAGAGCAACATATACAAGCCTGGCAGGCGAGAAAGGCAGTGTAACCGGATGTGGCTAGCGACTAGCCTGAAGGAGTCAGATTCGGACTTTTCGCAGCCATTATTGGCAAATTTGGGCTCTCAATCGGCATAATACAGAGCCAGAGGTCGGGTATAAACGAGGGCCAATGTGGATACATGTACCGACGACTCGCACGCAGGCCGACACATGGGGTCCGTCAAGAACGCTGTCGAGCCATGTTTGGACTCTGCTCTGGCCGTCGCTCGCGTTGATGACGGTTGTGGCCTAGTAAGACTGAGGGTTTCGGAACAAAGAAGCTCTCTTGCTTGTGGCATCAGAGACCCCGACTTCACCCGGTCCGCGAAAGAGTCATGATCTACATCTAGAGCACGGCCATGTCAAATCACGACACGGGCAGTGTCGCAGTCCACGGTTTATTGCCACTACAAGTCTATTGTGTGTGCCACGGCCTGGAGCGCATGCGGACCCGGGGGCCTATGATAGGAAGACACAAGCATAAAATTCCCATGTTGTGCGCGGTTGCATTCCGCAAGTCAAAAGTCCCGGTATCCACCCGTGTAAACACGTTTCATGTATCCAAGCACCGTCGACTCCCAAGTGCAAAGGCAGGCAAATAGAGCAATCGACCATGGCACTGCCACTACGCGCCCGCCTGCCTGCCTGCCAAGCTCGTCCATGTAAGCCAGTATCAAGCAGGCCGGTACGCGCGCGGCCAACTCGTACATACATGGCGTCGCTCGGCTTGCACGTCTTGGCAATATCAAGCAAGCAGATGCCGGTTGCTGACGCCATGTCGGCTTTGCCAGTGATGTGTCGACGCGGCTTCCCCACGGATTGCACAGCCCAGATTCAATAAAACTGACACATCTGCCGTGCGAGCAACCTAGTGGGTTTAAACTTTCATGCCCGTCGCCACGGCGAATCACGACGGCAAAACCGCCGCCCCCTCGCGGTGTCACGGCAGCACACGTCGAGTGGCAGTTCAAGGGCTCTTGGCAAGTTTTGTGACGCCGGCGCACACACACGAGTCCGGTGGGGTAGCGACGGCAATAAAGTTAACAGACAAGCTTCTCCCCGTCGCTGTTGGCTTGGGCGACGTGATGTGTCGACGGAACCATGTGCGAATGGGAGTCGGTGGATCGGCCGTGTCACAATGCAGCGGCGCAAACCTTGTGCCCTCGACCGGCGACCATTGTTTCCACGCCGCTTCTTGGCGAGCCCGGGCAAAAAGGCGCCTGCCAGCATGAGCATGCGCTCTGATTGCAGCATCATTTTGGAAACTGTGGGGTCTGGTCCGTGGTTGCTTCTCGTGTCAATACATGTATGTAGTCAAGTCGCAGATGAGGCGGGTTGACAAGGTGGCTACAATACAACGCTGATGGGACAACCACCTATCATTGATGGTCGTGAGCGGCCGTGTAGCAAGTGTGCAGGGATTCGTGAGCGGCTTGGATTCTATGTTTGTTTCATCAGCCGAGATTTATGAATTGTGAGCCTGCCAATGTCTGTTTATCAATCGACATGGCAGGGATAACGAGAGGCGTGATGCGGTAAAGGGCAGCACTGGCAAATAATTTCAACATGTGGACTGTACAAGAAGCCGGGGGAGGGTGTATTATTGCACGCCATATATTTCAAGACATCAAATTGAGTTGTGCTATGTGAGGTTTGAATTTGGACGCCACCGGCGTGTACAACCTGAAGCTTGCGGTCTTCAGGGTAGCCCAGTCCATGTGGGAGATGCGAAACAGGATATTCAATCCTGCTGCTGTGTGCTATGAAACCATTGATGGGACTTTTTACTGAGTACTCGCCGGTACCGTCACGGCGTTGAAAAAGTACTTGCGGATTCGACCCAGAGCTGGGTTGTGACGTGTATGGCTGGCATTGACTGGAAAGACTCTTCAGCATTTTGTGTAAAGGTGAAGCTTCTTTTTCTGAGATATGCCGTGTCCAACAACTTTTTGCCTCGAAATTTAGTTATAGATGCTGATAGTTTTGTGTCTGTACTCACAGAAGATGACCACTACTAGTCTTCTTGGTGACATTGGACAGGTTTTATAAACACCTGGGCCGAGTAGAGAGTATAGCGAAATTTGGCGTGAATCATGTATTATCCTTTCCATCGGCTATTCATTGGCCCTTTGAGCAAGATGAATATCTACGTCAACATTCATTACACAATAGAGCGGGATACTGTACCCAATGGACCTATATATTCATATTTGTCGCGGAAAGTAGATCAAATACCACAAGGATTGATACACATTATAGCTAACTGGAACGTATGAATTAATCGTTGCTACTTCCAAGTCTGATTTGAGTCCTTTCACATAGCTACAAAAACTCGGCCTCAAATGAACACTCTGACGTATTGCATGGGAGGTCATAAACCCCCGGTCCCATGTATGATCAGCTGAAAATAGGTAATCTCCACTAAAAGAGATCTTCCAAGAGGCAATTTGGCGTGGAAATTCTCTGCATAATCCAGTATAGCAAGTGAGATGCAAAGGAGAGAAAAGCCTGTTGTTTTTAGAAAGGCACACCACAACCGTATCTTCCAGGCTCCCCCCACGTTTGAGAAAGTCTGCGGGATATTTTGTCCGTTAATTGATCCCAGTCCGATTAATCTGAATTTGGGTCAGACTCTACAACTTGATAAATCGCTAGCCTCAGGCTCATTTATATTCCTCCTCATTGACCCATGCCGACGCACAATGACAAGCTTCAGTGCAAAGTCAACATGACGATATTGCCGCCCTCTTGTTATTACACCTTTTGCTGGACCTCCTAGGATAACCACATGAGAAAAAGGCTGATCTCCTCCAACTATCCCACACCTCTGCGTTGGTGACGCTTCTCACTCGAGTATTTGGTAGTCCAGCAAAGACAATAGACGGAGAGTTTGAACAAAACAAGGGGCCATCTTTTTTTCTTAATCTAATGCTTAAGCAGAAATAACCTTCTTCCATTGGCCCATGAAGGAGGCACTGACAATTTTATTTGATCCCTTTGAATTGATCTTTTCAACAGGCACATGGATGAATAACGCGCGCACCGTTGGCACTTGTTCCGAGAGCTACAGGTTTTATAGTGGCATGGAGAGAGACTGATGGATTTTGCTTCTTTTCGAGTTTTATGCTAACAAGTTTCTGCCTGGCTGTAGCAGCCTTCTTGTTCTTGTGCATCGCCAGGGTTGAGAGTTGCATGTGCTGAGCAAGCAGAAATGGCGTCTAGTAAGGGAACAATAAAGCCAGCACAAAAATTAGCCTGGACATTGTCAGGACGCAAACGCGGAGCCTCTGGCGTCACCGCTTGAACAACTTATCCCCTACAACGGACAAACTACTCGTACAGCAAAGTACACGTAGTTTTATTTATTTTGGGACGTCATAGCCTAGCGGAACAAACCGGCAATGGGAGCATGGATAGTCTATTCAAGGCTTAGTACATACCATTATGGTTCAGCTCCTGAGACTGATTCTCTGTCCATGCCACAGCCAGGTTCTTGCTGTTTGCAAACCAGTCAATAAAGCATCTTGTGGGCGTACAGCAGAGTCCATGGTTTCATCGGGCATCAATCCGCTATTGAAAGGTTGTCCGTGTTGCCATCCGTTTGGGTTGAAACTGTCCATGTCCACGATGGCGTACGCCACCCAGCGTATATAGTGTCTGGTAGATGACTGGCACGTGCTCACTCCTGAACATTATGAACTCGTACAGGATGCACCGCAGAAAGGTGATCAGTAGACAATGATCCGTCTGTTGCAGATGCCTCGCTGCTTGTGAGGCTGGGGGCCATGGCTTGGCGACGCGCAGCACGCATCAAGGGCTGGTAGAAGCAGGCCCGAGACAACTTGGCAACATGAAACGACACATGTAGTTGAATCCGTTCACCGTGTCCGTACTTGGCAACCGGCCGTGTCAGCCTCGAGTGGTCACAAGACCCCTGGTTGGGCTGGCATGGACACAACCTGTCTTGAATAGACATGAGCCGACCAGCACAACCATGTTTCCCCCGCACCGACAAACTGTGGCTTCTCGGTCAGATGCAGATGCAGCCCAATCCGCGGCCGGGCACCTCTTATCTTGCGCCGGCAAATGTGGATTACCCCGGCATCACTCCCTCTCCTCACCCCTTCGTCGACGTCCATCGCCCAAGAGCCCATCTGATAATGGACGGCGGTCGCTATGCGAAGCGAGCGCGCCAGGCTTGCGAGCCTTGTCGGTATTCACGCCTCACCCTGGAACCTTGTGAGATGGCCGGGTTTTTTTTGTGTTGACACATGGATCGTAGGAGGAAAAAGTCACGATGTCCGGGAGAGCGACCAATCTGCTCCTATTGCGAGCGCCTTGGCCAGCGTTGCGTATACAACGCTGCGGCTGGGGAATCGGGCAGTCAAGCTAGACATGACAGAAAGATGGTGAGACCTTTTCCCCGTTGCGTACCGAGTTTGCCACGGCATCAGGCTGACGGGGAGAGTAGGCGCATCGAATTGACAGTCTCGAGGGGAAAATGGACCAGCTTATACAGCGGCTCAGGTGAGAGACGGATTGGCCACGAATACCGGCAGGTTTGGCACGAGTTAATTCACGCAGCCCCGTGGCCATGTCTGGCCGTCAGTCCGTGACGCCATATCCACGGCCGACCAGCAGTCGAACATCGTGTGTTGGAGACATTTCATGGTGGGATGTGGGCGAGGAGTGCGGTGAAGAGCTCTTGTATGTCCACAACTGGCGTCTACTCTTGCCTGAATCCGGCTATTACGTATAATGACTGTCTAGCAGCGATTTACTCGTGCACAAAGAGAAGCTACTGTCCATGGGCCGGCTCTACATGACGTGGTGTCACGGACAACCCATCTCGCTGTTCAACCCCGACACATTCCTAGAGTCCTTGACGTTTCGGGATCTTGAACTAATCCTCGCACTGCAGACACTGAGCCTTCGATATCCACCCGGCACGCTCACGCCTCAAAAGCGCGACAAGCTGGATTCCATGGAAAAGGAAGCACGGAGCGCCGTCATGAGCCGCATCGCCAGTTCGGAAGCCGAGCTGTCCACCCTCCAGACACTGTGCATTCTAAGCATGGTCGAATTTGCAGGTGACGACAAATGACCACCATTCTCGCTATGATGAGCGGCTTGGCTAACTCGTCGAGCGTCGTAGATGGCAAGGTTGCCCAGGCAGGACTGCACGTCGCCATGGCAAGTCAACTCGCTCAATGCGTGCAGCCCAACAACATGCTTGGGGACGCGCAAGAGTTCAACGACTGCGTCCACGGCATCATTATGCTCCAGAATCTGCAAGGCTGCATCCCCCCAACCACCGGCCCCGGCAGTGCCCTCTCCTGCAGCAACGCGCCTTCAATCTCCCAAATCCACGCGGCGGCTCTTTCGGGCGTCGAGCCGTCATGTCCGCCGTCAGGGGCGGCTCTCGGGCACAGCCAGATGGACTCGGGCATCATGAAGTATGCCCTCGAGCTGAGCGAGGCTTGGAGAATGGCCAGGGCCTACGCCGCGAGCCGCGTTCCCTCGGACGCGCTTCCGCCATGGAACCAGCGCTCGGATTACTCGGAAATCATGCATCTGCACCTCGAGTTTGACTGCCGCGTGCCGTTGAAGTACCGCTTTGCTGCTAATAAGTTTGCAGACCAGGACCAAGACTCGCTCGAGCAGCACCGCAACTATTGGGGCCCCTGGCTCTTTGTACAGATTGTGTATGCCGTGATTCCATGCATACTCAACCATCCGTTCCTGCTGTCGATGCGGCTCAAGAACTGTCGCCACACGGTGCCTCAATCCTTCATTCACCACTCGTTTGAATACATCAACCGACACGCCGGGTGGATCGTGTACTTTATCAATCTGCTGGACAAGAAGTCGTTTCACATTTCCGACCCATCGCTGGCCCATTGCATCGCCATCGTGGCCACCATTCACCTCCAACACAGCTTCGTCCAAGACCGAGCGCTGCGAGACAAGGCGCAGCAGGGATTCGACAAGTGCATGAGTAGTCTGCGAAGAATGGGGGGCACATGGCCCTGCGTGTCCATCATGGTATTATATTGACGCACATGGACCAGCACCGACTCGCGCAGTTCCAGTCGCTGACCATGGACATCTAGGCGAATAACCTCGCCAAGCTGCGAGAAAGCGTGGGCGTCGTCCCGTCCGACTCGCTCGACGGACAAGTCGCCGGCGGCCGCACGTCCTTTTCCATCGACGCCCAGCTCCTCTGGGACATTCTCATCTACGAGCGCGCCGGGCGCCCCGACGCCGGCGCCGACCAGTCCATCTTTGGCAAGACGCTCAAAGTCGGCAGCAAGTCTCGCCACGGCGACGCGCCGACCGCCGCCGAGTTCGACCTCGTCGGCTCGGCGGGCATATCCGGCCACAAGGCCGTCTCCAAAGAGACGCCTGCCTACGCGCCAAACGAGGATGTGCCCCCTACGCCGGGCCTCCTCGAGACCCATATGGGTGCCGAGGGCGAGGCGACGCCGGGCATTGGCGTGTCGGTGGAGGACCGCTTCTTCGAGGGCATCGGCGGCCGCGACGGGCAGGAACACTTGTTTCTTCAGGCCAACGACTTTGGCAAGGCGATTGACAATTGGCTAAGCTTTGATTCATTCTGATGACACTATCCTTGTCCCACCTGTCTGCTAGTGAATAACCCTTCTGACTACCATGCCAATTCGCAGTTTGCTTTGCGGCTCGATTCACACTCTAGCCGGCTGCACAAGTCCATGTCCGCTTGCACCGTCGCCGTGACCCTGTGTTTGGGCACCGCGGGCCGGATTTCCGCCCCGGCCGCCTCCTCCGCTTCGTGATGTGTAGTCACCAGGTCGCGGGTCAGCTTTTGGAAGAACAACGGCCCCTGTGCGACGACGCGTCAGAACGTGAAGAATTGCGCGGCGGGCGCGAACCTACCTTTTCTACGCGGGGGTGCAGCTCCCCGTGGAGGAATATGCCGGAGTTCAGATTCTTCTGCGCGCCGTTGCAGAGATTCTTGTCCTCTCGCATAATGGTCTTGAAGAAGTCGCTGATCTCGGTGAATTCGGCGTCCGTGGCGTCGTCGTGTCTGTACACCTCGTACTCCATGTGCGTTTGGGTCGCGGACATGGGTACGCAGCGCTGAATGAAGAAGAAGTGCGGTCTGTGGCAGGCGATTACCGTTAGCAAGGTTGCTCACTTGTTGTTCGCCAAAGTCGATTACGTACGTTACCGTCATCGAGGCATTGGGGTACAAGTATGTGCTCACGTTGCCCAAACTTTTCGCCTCTTCGTCTTGTCTGTCAACTGCATAGTGTTGGATGTGAGCCCCCGATGTCTCAACCCAGTATTTGGCCAAGTCTGTGACGGCGGGAAGTGCAGGATGCCCCGTAGGGCAATGGTAACACTGTTTTGTACGTGTGAGTTTATATCCATCTTCTTTGCATTCTTTTGCTGTACCACTGCGGCCACGTACCTCGTTGTAGTTGTCTGCGAGCACCTTCCAGTTGTAGTCCCCGGTCATTTCCCACTCATGATCGAAATGGTACTTGTTCATGTCAAACTCCAACAACCGTGGTTGAAAGTCGACTGTAGCAAAGTCCTGTTCCCAAGGAACCGAGGGTGTATCGTTTGCGTCAAGATTTACCCAGACGAACCCCAGGTTATCGACATGCACATGCACGCGGTACAAACCATTGTCTTCCCTCTTGAACGAAGATATTTCCTGATATTTAGGTGCCTTGGCCAAGTGGCCGTCAAAACCATACGACCAGCCTTGACAGAATAGTTAGCAACTCTGAATACAAGCCTTCCATGGCCAATCTAGTGTCTCACCATGGTATTTGCATGCCAAAACGGATGCCTTGCCAGAGTCCTTCTCGACAATGGGATAGGCACGGTGCCTGCAAATGTTGTGATGCGCCCGAATTTGCCCCTGGCGGTCTCTAATCAAAAAGAACGTATAGCCAGCCTCTGTTATTCGCACAAAGTGGCCAATGTCCGGAAATCGCAATACATGGGTAACGAGCAACCACTTCTTGGAAAAGATGGCTCGCCTCTCCAGCTCATACATGGCAGGGGACGTGTACCATGCTGCTGGTAAAGCTTGTCCTGTTTTCGGCTCCTCGTCACACTTCGTCGTGCTCTTCCCAAAACCGAGCCAGCTCATTGTGCGCTTGGAATTCCGATGCTTGGTTATGATGGTGGATGAATAGTAAAAGCACTGCGACTTGAGCACGATGGTATAGCTGCAGCCGATAAATACGTCGTGAAAACTCTATTATACCCAGACATCGCCCTTCCACACCACGGCATCACTCACCGCGATGCCGTTCTCAGTGCCCAGACCCTCGGTAGCCCTCGATGACATTCACCACGTATGAGCCGGACTCCGGACCGCATCCGTACCCATACTTCATGGCCCTTGTTTCAGTCCTCCGTGCCCACACCAGCAACATTACTGGACAAGGCGGACGCCACAGAAGCAGGAGCACAAGTCGTGCATTTTACAGACAACGAGGCGGTGGGCCTTGAACGAGGAGGCAGCCGACAACTTAAAAAGACTTTGGACGTACAGTTACTCATGGAGCTCATGAGCAACCATACTACGTGGCGTGGCCGATAGTCTGCTATTCGACGACAAACTACACGACAGCAAATTAAAAAAAAATGGTGTCCGAAAGCCACCCCTCCAAATCAGATGCCGTCGTCATTATTGGTGCCGGTGTGTTTGGCCTCTCAACGGCCTTAGAGCTTACCACGCGAGGGTACACTAACATCACCGTCCTGGATCGTTACCTGCCCCCCGCGGTAGATGGGAGCAGCGTTGACATTTCCCGCATCATCAGATTCGACTACGGAGACGCTTTCTACAGCAAGTTGGCCAGGGAGGCCGTCCAGCTCTGGGCCACCGAGTACCCCGACCATTACCATCAAGCCGGGTTCCTCATGCTCAATGAGAAGGGGGGGTTTGAGTACACGGCCAAGTCAAAGCAAGTCGACGAGCAGCTGGGCAAAACCATCGAGGAGTATGCTGATGCCACTCGGATGCGCTCGATACGCCCGGGCATACCCGGCAAGCTGGAAGGAATGAGCGCCTATTACAACCCAAAGGGGGGTTGGGCAGACGCAGCCTCGAGTATTGCGCAGCTAGCCGCTCGCTGCAGCCTCGCGGGTGTTTCATTTATTACCGGCGCAAGAGGCACCGCCGCGTCTCTGGTGTATCAGGAGTCCGGGGTTGTCGGGGTCAGGGTTGTGCGAGGCCCTCCGATTCGGGCATCTCTCGTCATCCTCGCCACGGGAGCGTGGACAAACCACCTGCTGCCCGTGGGACACGCCAGCTCGGCATCAGCGCAGCCCGTTGGGTTTATCCAGTTGACAGAAGGAGAAGCCGCGCGCTTGAGAAACATGCCCGTCATGATCAATTCCAATAAGGGGGTGTTTGTTTTCCCGCCCACTCCCGGCTCGAATATCCTCAAGGTGGCTCGCCACGGTTGGGGATATGCCACGGAGGAGAGGGTTGACGATGGACATTCGCCAGCGAGGGTCGTTTCGTGCCCGCGGCGCGACGGCAACAACGCACGTAGTTCCTATATGCCGGAAGATGCGCAGCAAGGACTGAGGGATGGACTGAGAGATCTTGTTCCGGAATTTGCTGAGAGGCCTTGGTCCCGGCTACGCCTCTGCTGGTATTCGGATACGCCCGAAGGGGATTTCATTGCCGATAAACATCCTCGTGTTCAGGGACTCTTTATTGCTACAGGTGGTTCAGGACAGTATGTGCTTTCAACGCTGCGCTTTAACGACTCTTGACTAGTTTGTTACTAACGTGCATCTAGTGGTTTCAAATTTCTTCCTGTTCTTGGCAAGTATATTGTAGATTGTTTGGAGAATAAAGCAGGGAAAGAATTAAGATGGAAGTGGAGGTATAGACTGCCTTCCGGGGCAGACGATATAGTCAAAATAGGAGATGGAAGTAGAGGAGGGCCGCCTTTGAGACTTCTCACTGCCGAAGAACAAGCCAAACTATAGAGCTGCGGTGTCTTGGTCGGTTTTGATACTCTAGTGTTCTTTGATAGCCCAGGTCTTGCTCGAAAGGCCAGGCAAGCTTCGATCCCCAGCTGCTATGCATCGTATAGATGGAGCATTCATAGTCATTTAATTGCTTCTCTCGTGCCACTTGCATGACTTGTCGGAGAAGAGCCTATTTCCTGTTTCCATATTTCGAGTCTGCGTATGCAGCACGCAGCGTGGCCACCCTGTCGTACACCAGCTTTCACTGATGCCAGTCCCCTCGTCGGGCACAAGTGTGTGTATCGCTGTATCGCCAGGCACCAGCATCTCACGGCCGGGACACCTGGATCAAAACCGGTAATACTAGAGGCGGCGCTGGGTGTTACAGTAGCCCAGCTGAGCTGCTCTTCAGCTAAGCCCGAACCCCATGCTCCCTTCTGCCAGTTGTAGGCTGCTGGCCTGGCCACCTACGTGGTCACATGGACTATTCACGGCTCTGTGGCGCCGTCTTGCCGCCGTCCCAACTGGTCGGTACAGGACTGGCATGAGTCTGGACCAGAGTCGACACGGCACAGAAACGGTATCCGGTCCGGACGGTCCGCCTCACCTCACAACCCTTCAGACGACGGACCAGGGCCGACGTTCGTGCCTTATCAGCAATCCATCTTGGGATAAACATGTTGACCAAATAGTTCAAAGACGTATTCTCCTACGGCATTCAAACTTGGTGGAAATGGACAGCACTGAAGGCTCGTCAGCTCGGCGCCTCAGGTGCACTATTATTGGTGCAGGGTAAGTCCGATGTCGTCATGTCCAACATCTTGATACAAGACTCTAAACGTACTATAGAGTTTCGGGAATTTTGATGGGTAATTAGATCGATTCTAATCTGTTGATGGAATCTAGTATCCTTGCTAACCTCTCTTAGCTTGCAAAATTCGGATGCATTTAGCAGCATTTGTCGATTTTCAGATACTGGAAAACAATTCCGAACTGGGAGGAACTTGGCAAGAAAACCGATACCCAGGTAGAATATTCACGCTCCCATTCTGCTTATAATTTTGTCGACTTGCTCAAACTCCATAGGTTGCGCATGCGACGTCCCAAGCCACTGCTACCAATTCTCTTTTGCACCAAATCCAGACTGGTCCCGGATGTCAGTTGCAATTTTGCTCTCTGCCCTCAAAATCCGTGCCGCTGACCAGCCAGGTATGCAACTTCGTTTGAGATTAGAAACTATCTCAAAGCAGTTGCCAGGCGATTCCGTCTAGACGAAAACATATCGTATGGCCGCAAAGTGGTGTCGGCAACCTGGTCCGACGAAACAAGCACCTGGACTGTCCAGACGAGCCACGGAGACACTATAGAGTCCGAAATTCTTGTCAACGCAGGGGGCATCTTGAATAATCCACAAATGCCAAGCATAGAGGGTCTGGATACCTTTACCGGGCCAACTTTACACACCGCCGCGTGGGACTCGTCCGTCCATCTTGAGGGCAAGACCGTTGCCATCATTGGATCTGGCGCAAGCTCTGTCCAAGTGCTTCCTCAGCTCCAGGCCAAGTGCAAGCATATCAACGTGTATATCCGCACGCCGTCTTGGATCTGCCCGCCGGTTGTTGTACCCAATGCCGGTAACAGCAATTACACCTACCAAGACGAGGAGAGGGAATTGTTCAGGAAGGATGAAGGACATTACATCCACTTGCGGAAAGACATCGAATCGCGGTTTAATAGCATGTTTGGTGCATTTTTTAAGCTAAACCCAGAGCAACAGGATATGCGGAATCGATTTGAAGCGCGCATGAGATGCATTATAAAAGATGAGGAGCTGCAAAGGCGACTGATCCCGTCCTTTGAAGCTGGATGTCGCCGTATCAACCCGGGGGAGCAGTACCTTATTTCCATCCAGGAACCCAATGTTGAGCCTGTTTTTGACCCAATTCAACGGGTGACACACACCGGCATCGTTGCGGGAGGAGTGGAATATCCGGCCGATGTCATAGTCGCGGCAACAGGGTTCAATACAAGTTTCCGACCGAGGTTCCCCATCATCGGTCGGAAACGAGTCAACTTGCAGGACATATGGGGGAAGGATCCAATCTCGTACTTTGGAACCGGTGTCTCTGGCTTCCCAAACTATCTGGTCTACTTGGGCCCGAATACACCCATTTCCAACGGCAGCCTCATGGGTAAGATTTCACTCTCTCACCCCTTGGAGCGAAGCACCTCACACTTATTCTCTACGCAGGGCCGTTGGAAGCAACTAGCGACTACTTTATTCGTCTGCTCCAACGAATGATTAGACATGGCGCGCTCTCCTTTGACGTACACCCGGGTGCGCAAGAAGATTTCGACAAGCACACCAAGAGTTTCATGAAAGGAATGGTGTGGACGGGCACATGCCGCAGCTGGTGTGAGTTGGCACGCTCGATTATTGGCCTTGGCGCAAGTCTGACAAGACGCAGTTAAGCGGGCAGACGACGGCAAGGTGACGGCTCTGTGGCCAGGAAGCTCGCTCCATTACATGCAGTGCCTTGCCGAGGACCGATGGGAAGATTACGAATGGAGGTACGACAAGGAGCGCTTTGCGTACTGGAAAAACGGATTCTCTTGGATCGAGAGACCTGGCGCGGATCAAATGGGGCTGCAAGCACAGCGGTCAATGGAAGCCATGACGACTCTGCCGCGCAGCACGTCGGATTTGGCATTTTACATAGGCAAGGCGGAAAACCTCTCGCCGTCGGAAATGTCATCAAACGGCGAGAGTCCTGTTGACAGCATCGAGAACATCAAGTCTGCCGGGGCAAAGAGCCTGGGAGAGCACGATGGTCCCGCTAGAGACAAGGAGGTAGCTGCTGCTGCAGACCACTTTTGTATCACGGTCCCAGTTTAGGGGTCTCGCGTGTAGAGGGTTTATATAACTACATGTAGAACAAGGATGAGAGCCGTGGGCGGCTGTGAGACGTGCACGACGTTGAGCATCTGGTCAAGTCCCTGATGGCGCGGCTGTTGTATAGCGGATGGAACTCGACGAAGATGCTCAAGCTGTGACTAGAACGCCAGCCTGCCCTCTGCATTCCGCTCTGTGGTGCACCAGACTCCAACGAATCAATTGATGTCTCCGTCATGCGGCGCCACGCGGCTTTCATCCCGGCCCCGACCCGTGATCGGGCCGTGCAGGCCGCACTCGTACTCTCGCCCTCCACACACGAGTTGGACATCGCAGCTGATGAAAAGGAAGCGCAGTAGTCTTATGCGTTCAAAGCCCGGACTCATCAATGACGCGACATTCATTGAATTCTTTATTCACAATGGCGCAATCCGTTCAATGCTACTACTTATCCCCCAATTCCGACGCACCAAACAACCCGTTGCCGGTGCTGCACTATCGCGGGGTCCTGCCTCTGGAGGCGACAGAAGACATGGCCACCAAGTTTCTGACCGCCAACACTTGGGAAAAGCGAGTATGCGACTGAGAAGGGGGGCTCGTGGGTTATTCCATGCCAGCACCGCTAATACCTGCCGGCCAGGGCGCCTGGGGACACATTGGCATCCGCCATTTCCACCCAAACACGCACGAGTGTTATGGTACGGCAGTCTCGACTCTTGAAGCGGAAGACGTTGGTCGTCTAATCTTGGCAGGAATCGTCAGCGGCCGTTCTACAATGCTTCTCGGCAAGATAAACGACGGCACGGGCGTGCATGTCCAGGTGCAAAGGGGAGACGTCATTGTGCTTCCCGCCGGCACCGCACACTCCAGCATCGAGAGCACGCCTGATTACTTCTACATTGGCGTCTATCCGCGCGTACGTTCCACTGCGTGGCGGACGTTGTCGCGAGTTGCTCATGGTACTGACAAGGTCGACAGCGCCATCCGAGGTGGGTAAACGAGCACGGCAAAACCCCAGCGACACACTTTCGATCCACGATTCGGGCTGTCGAGATGCCCGAGGAGGATCCGGTATATGGAAAGGACGGGCCGCTTTTGAAGCTGTGGCGCCCTCGGGACCTGGCGAGGCTGTAGTCTAGGGGTCTGGTGCGGCACAGAATCGTGCTTGGTGATGGACACATGTTGTCAATGGATCAAGACACCCGTGCCGCTTGCATTCAACATGCTAACAAACTTGTTTGGTATCCCCCATGATGAGCTGTAGACAAAGCACGACCAAATGCATCGTTATTTACATCATGCCGTTGCTGCCAGCGTTCCAAAAGAAGCCGGGGTTGAGAAACTGCTCAATATCAAAGTACTGGAGGTTGGAAAAGTCCATCGGGAACCCATCCATCCACTCTGTTCCATCCGACAGCGTCGGAGACGTTTCCGAAACCACGTCTACCGGGTTTGCCGGACACAGCTTCAAGATGTCGCTTAGGGCAGAGGCGAACATCTCTTTACCCCTTTGGTGCAGCAGCACCAGTGAGCGAGCCGTCTTCAACGCGTCTTCCGTAGCTTTGGTGTTGTACACGGCCGAGATGTCTTTCAGACACTGCATGGCATCTCTGAGCTGGGAGATGGACGAAACGGTATCTATGGCCAGCAGGACACAGACAATCTGGAACGGGACGTAGGCCATGTGATGCCAGGGCGCGCGAGCAGCCAGGATAGCCTGCGCGGCTTGGATGCCATTCGTCGTCAGTACCAAGATCTTTTGAAGAATGGACTCGGTAAGCGAGACTTCCAGCGAGCGTAGTCGGCGGCAGAGACAGAGCGCCAGGTTGCATTGAGCGAGAACCGTGGGGGGAATCGAGTGCGCGCGGCTGAGCACCGTGTGCAGTGCCGTCTCGAGTTCCGCCGCGGTCGGCTTTCTCTCCGGATCCAATTCTATCGAGAATGGCAACAGCTCGCTTATTTCGTACGTGTAATCGCCTGGCCGTGGCGTGGGCAGCATCGCGATGGAGATGTTGGACAAGGAGACGCGCGTGAGGCCCATGTCGAATGACATCCAAATGTTGAGGTGCTGCGCGACCAGGACGATTCTTCGTGCGGTTTCGGAGTCAACCTCTTGCCGCGTCGAGGGGAGGGCAGACTCGCTCGAGGATTCGACCGTCAGGCCGGCTGCCTCAATCATGTGCATCACCATGCTGCTTGCCATCCAGGCTTCGTAGTGTGTTCCGGCGACTCTGAGGTACACGACACGAAGCAGCCAGGCCGTGATGCTCGTTACCGTCGCCGGCGTGGACATGGATTGCTCCAGGAGTATCCTTGCCGACTCGACGAGGTCGAGCTCAGCCTGGTCTGAGTGGACTCGAGAGAAGAGACAGCCGAGGGCGGCAATCCCGCACAGCACTGCGTCTGAAGCTTGCTGAACCATCTGTGCCGTCCATCTCAGTTGGATATGCCGTGTCACTTCGTGGCGGTCGATGAATCCGTATATCGGATCCACCTGCTGGAAATAGACGGTTGCAAGTTCCTGCATCCTCTGCAGGGACAGCAACTCGGTAATGGCGTGGTAGACGGGTATGCGTTTTGCCTGGCGGGATCCGAGAAACGCGTTCCAGGCAAAGGTGTGCATCCGTGGGTTCTTCTTGGGGTCCAACCGCAACGCCAGCTTTCGGACAAAGGCAGATCCAGAGTTGGCTTCCAGTGAACGAGCCTGATTGTGCGGGGGAGCCCCCGAGGTCGATTGCGCCGCCTCTTCGGGAGACGCTTGCGCGTTCATCAGACGCACCGCCGCTGGCGTTGGAGGTTTGATGGCCGGCGCCGTGTGCTCCAGACTCTGCGGCCGGCGGCCCTTTCTTGTCTTGCCCTCGTGGTATATACACTCATACTCGAACCGCACGCACGTGCCACACGGCCGGGCGCCATCACACCTGCGCTTGAGGTCTCGGCATGTCTGGCATGCAAGCCGGGAGCGCTTACGCCCCGTGGTCGACGGAGTCATGAGAGCCAGGAAGCCTTTGGCCAGTATGATTGCCCGCCAGAGCCTCCAAATGGGGAGAGACAAGTGGCACAATGGCCCAATGATATGAGACGGGAACAACGGGTTATGTGAGGTGCATCAGAGAGGCGTGGTCGACAAGGCTGAAGCCGAGGGAACAAGGATGCATCAAGCCGGACCTTGGAAGACGTCGGGTGAGAATGGCGATGCGGGCATCAGACGACGGCCGAATTGGGCCTAGCGCCGGCGGCAAGAGCGGCAATAGCGGGAAACGACTCTCATCGCTCGCGCCGAGGAGCCCAGACGCACAATTACCAGGCAACGCGGGCATAGGAGATGAATAATGTCGGTCTTGTTCGCCCGCGATAGAGAATTCCGGACCATGTTGATCGTCGTCGACTGTGGTTTAAAAAGCGAAGCCTCTGCACCCTTCACCCCCTCCCACGCCGTGTGGCCGTGTAACAAGACTGTATCACCACATCACGTTGCGTATTGGCGACACAACCACTCACAAACCAACAAGATCGTCACAAACCGCTGCCGGTGCCAACCAGAGGCCGGTGCTACGTCACGAGATGCAGCCACGAAAAGAAACCTACCCCGCGACCGATGTGCGCATACAGAGCGATATAGAGACAGACAAGGCTGGCTTGAGCGATCAGGAATCGCCTGCCAAACCCTCCGCACCGCCAGATGGAGGCGCCACTGCTTGGCTTCATGTCGTCTTGATGCACATTGTCTTCTTCAATACGTGGGGTGTGGCCAATGGATACGGCGTCTTCCAGGAATACTACTCTCGCACCCTGGGGGAGACGGAATCCTCCATCGCCTGGGTCGGGAGCGTCCAGGTCTTCTTCTTGTTTGCCATTGGTGTGGCTGCAGGCCGATTGACGGACGCTGGCCATTTCCGCGTCACCTTTACGATCGGCGTGTTTCTGCAGCTGTTGGGGTTGTTCATGACTTCGCTGTGCACGACGTACTGGCAGATCTTTCTTGCGCAGGCCGTCTGCCTCGGCATCGGCAACGGGTGTACGTTTTGTCCCGCGCTGTCGATTCTTTCGCAGTACTTTCAAAAATACCGTGCTTTTGCGGTTGGCCTTGCGGCGGCCGGAGCGGCAGTTGGGGGTCTGGTGTACCCCGTCTTGATTCACTGGCTCATCTTCCACGATGATTTCGGCTTCCCCTGGACCCTGCGCATCATGGGCTTCATCATGCTGGCGACCTACCTACCCTGCATATTCTTATTCAAGCCCCGCCTGCCGCCCAGAAAGTCGGGCGACTGGACAGACAAGTCGGCGTTTACCGATGTTCCCTTTATATTCTTCTCATTGAGCATGTTTTTCAATTTCTGGGGGCTGTATTTGGCCTTTTTTTACCTGGGGACCTTTGCCCGCGACAAGATTGGTATCAGCGAGCCCATCTATTTACTCATGGTTCTCAATGGCGTCGGCATCATTGGACGTATTGCCCCGACCATCGTTGCTGATAAATGGGTTGGAATGTTGAACATGTTGATCCCAATCAGCTTTGCTGCTAGCTTGCTCGTCTACTGCTGGGCCGCCGTCAGCTCAGCGGCCGGACTCTACGTATTCGCAGTCATATATGGCCTGCTTGCGGCGGCGTTGCAGGCCCTCTTCCCAGCTGTTGCCACGACCATGACCCCAGACCCGAGTCGAACCGGTACCAGAGTGGGCATGATTCTCGGTTTTGTCAGCTTCGCCAACTTGACGGGGCCGGCCATATGTGGTGCAATCCTTCAAAAACAGGGGGGAGATTATATGGGTGCACAAATGTTTGGGGCGACGTCGATTTTTCTTGGCGCGTCCATGGCACTGGCCGCGAGAATTGCCAAGGCTGGGACAGATTTGAAACGAAAAGTATAGACGTGTACGAACAATTCATAACACTATAGACCTTGTAGAGCAGCCGCAGACAACGTGGAGGTCATGTTCGCGGCTCGCAGTACAGATGTAGAATAGAACAGAGGAAGCTGACGCCAAAATACAAGGATGGATTTTTCTTCGTCTTGTTTGAGCCGTCATTGAGTGGAACGCTAGACCGAGAGTTTGACGGCTTGATCAATTTGGTCGGGTTCATGTTGCACGCCCGCGAGGGCATCTCGGCCATAACCTTTTCAATGTTAGCTTTTGGGATGCCAACTGCACACACCCTACCAAGGGTTCGGCCGGGTCTGGAATCAACACACCATATCCACTCGGGTCGATGAGCGACGAAAAAGTCCCGAAGTGCAACAACGGTCGCCTTGACAAGGGCGCGGGCCAACCCGCGTGTTACAAGAGTGGCGTACCATTCCACCGCCATTTGACCCGGAGTCGCAATGTGGTCCAATTCTCGGTTTCACCTGATGGAAAGGCAATATGTAGTCAATAGGGGCTTTGATAGAGAACAAGGCAGGTACGAGATTACATGGGTGATATCTTGTCGCGATAAATGTCCCGAGGCGTAGCATGCGTCAACGTTCACTTGTGAATCGGAACATTGGGCGAGAGTCCATTACACTATGTCAATACTATTTCCAACATCGGATATGAACTAGACCCTGGCAGATAGTTTCACGGGTCAAATTCCAACCCGCCTGCCCGAGATTCTTCTGAGGCAATGGGATATTGGCTTGACAAGTTGGGTCAAGTATAAAGGTACTAACTAGCTAATGTCACACAAGGGAGTGCAATTATCAAGCTAAGTACATAGTATAAGTAATGCTTCCTTATTGCGAGAAACCGCAGTAAGATATTCGCAAACATTGCTGTGGGCACCTAGGTAATATGTCGTAACTCGTCTCAGACTGATTAGACTATTTGATAAATGTAGTTGTCTCTTGCTCGTGTAAAACCCAATTTGCTAACTTCCTCTCAATATGTAAATTGATTATAGCAACAACTACTGTAGGAGGCAGTACTCAGGCCAAATTATTATGCTGGCTCCACACAAGGCTATGCGCATTATCCAGGTTGAACAAATTGTAGGGCCTCGTACATAACTGTTAGCTATCGATATAGCCCTTTTTGCGAGCTGTCGCATAGTAGCGCCGTTGGTGAGGATTTTGGGGTACAATAATGCTTGCATTAGAGAGACTAAAGTTAATTAATACCGATTATTTAATGCCTTGTTGCGTATATGCTCTACAAAAGAACATGACTCAAAGCTCGTTTTCAAGTGAAACGATATATAGAACTACGTATAATGCTCACTAACTATCAGTAAAGAAACACAGAGGGAGATATAAAAATATTTACAACAAGGATAACTATAAAAGGATACTATCGCCTTGACCTGGTTAGTCTCTTTGAATCATTATCACGTACTACTACAATTCGTGGTATTCTCTTCCAGTTAACGACCACTGCTATATACAGTCTCAACATTTTGGTTCTATAAATGTCGAAGACTTTCACCATGAAGACAGGACTTATTGGCCCCTCTCTAGCCACGTTGACCGTGTCGATGCCATTTGTTAGTCGGAGACTAGAACAACGCCTCCCTAGCGTAGACGACGATTTTGATCAGAACAAATTGATATTATATTAAGCATATAAGCTCTGCTGTTAACTGATCTGAGGCGTACTCAGGAATCCTCAGATATACAACGACAACGGTGACTGGGGTGGCATATGTGGCCGTATCACCCTTATTCAGGATACAGAATGCATTACCGAGCGGTTCCGGGACAAGGACAATCGCAAGGTAAATCATGTAAAATGCCTCTCCCAGTTTAACGAATGCGGCGAAGACTGCGCTTTCAACAAAAAAAAGCTCCATACAGATTGCAAAAAAGCAGCTATCGCTACCTACTCGGATTGCAGTGCCCAAGACGAAAATACCTCGACGACTCCCGAGCGGAGCCCCAAGGCCTCCAACAGTCTGCCTCCAAGCCAAGATAAAGACAAGAAGCCCGTCAAGAAGCCACCGACATCTTTCAATGCAGGGCGCCAAAGCTTCTGGGTGGCTCGCACTATTTGCTTCAGCATCCAAAAAGCTTTGAGAGCTCTGGCAAGGCCCCCTAACCTATCGCTTAACATCGTGACCCAACCACCCGACGGCCTAGTCTACCGGTTCATGAACAGTCAACTGTATTCTACAAAATTCTTTTTTAGTGTTCAAAAGTCTCCTCGCCGAGGTTACATCTCTGCGTAACAGGCCAGTCAAGTCCAATAGCCAGCCTGGCTTGCACTCCAATTCCGAGATTAGTTGCGTCAAGAGGGTCGTCCTGTCTCGATTTACATTTGCTTCGGATTATAGTAGCTGCTTATTCAGCTATCAATATACTTGCTTGGACTGACCCCAGTATTCGCGACTGGTATTTTTCGCTCGCAGTGGCTCCTGAACTCAACTACTATTCTAGGTTATTAACCCAATGCAGCTTGTTGCGTTCCGAGTGTGTGAATTTGGACGGATGAAGCTGTTATGCGGATAGAACAGCGTGCTTAGAGTTAGATTTTATAAAGGAGAAATAGAAGTCATAAGAGAAGAAATATACAATACATCAAGTTCTCCTCTTTTCTTTTAGTAACAGATTTGCCTCTTGCCAAGGCCAGGGGTCTTGGAGCAAGCCTGCAGCGAATGCGTAAAATAGGAGATTCTAGCGTTTACCAGTCGTATTTGTGTTCTTCAGAGTAGCTATTTTATTAGTCTCATATTTAATTAAGTTATTACATTAAACGTAGACATATTTGTAGACCTTGTATAGTAAGCTTTTGTCACAGTTAGTCCAGATGGCAATACACGTCTAATATAGAAGGCGGGTTTTCGGATTTACTAGACACAGTATCAGGGAATGCTCTATGACCTGTAAGTATGTATAGGCCGTATCGATATGAGAGTGAGAAGACTAGAAAGAGTTACCCTTCGAACCAGAACCACTATTGGACCCAAAAGAACCATTTGATCCTGAACCCTTTGATCCTGAGCCCTTTGATCCAGAACCACCATTCGATCCAGCACCATTCAATCCAGAAGGACCATTCAATCCAGAATCACTATTTGACCCAGAACCACCATTCGACCCAGAACCACTGTTTGGATTAAACGGAATAATAATAGGATCCAATCCAGAGTCAGTATTTGAACCAGTACCGTCGTTCGAACCGGAACCGCCATTTGAACCAGAGCCGCCGCCATTTGAACCAGAGCCGCCGCCATTTGAACCAGAGCCGCCGCCATTTGAACCGGAACCGCCATTCGACCCAGAACCACCATTCGAGCCAGAGCCGCCATTTGATCCTGAACCGCCATTTGATCCTGAACCGCCGTTTGATCCTGAACCGCCATTCGACCCAGAACCACCATTTGAACCAGAGCCGCCATTTGAACCAGAGCCGCCATTTGATCCTGAACCGCCATTCGACCCAGAACCACCATTTGAACCAGAGCCGCCATTTGAGCCAGAGCCGCCATTTGATCCTGAACCGCCGTTTGATCCTGAACCGCCATTCGACCCAGAACCACCATTTGAACCAGAGCCGCCATTCGACCCAGAACCACCATTTGAACCAGAGCCGCCATTCGACCCAGAACCACCATTTGAACCAGAGCCGCCATTCGACCCAGAACCACCATTTGAACCAGAGCCGCCATTTGACCCAGAGCCGCCATTTGACCCAGAGCCGCCATTTGACCCAGAGCCGCCATTTGACCCAGAGCCGCCATTTGACCCAGAACCCCCCGTAATTTGATTAATAAAGTTGACATATTTCCCCAGTCTGGTGTAGACACCAGGATTATTGGGTCTGGCACAACCGTCGCCAAATGACACGACGCCAATCAAAACGTTGTTTGAATCAATTATTGGACCACCACTGTCTCCCTGGCAAGCATCCTTGCCACCTTCCAGCAGACCGGCGCAAAACATATTCTCATTCACTAAGCCCCGCAGGCTTTCACTTGCTGCCTGGCAATCAGCACGGCTTATTACCGGGAACTCAGCTGTTAGCAATGTCTTAGAAGGGTCTCCACCTTCTTTCTTTGCTCCCCTAGAATCATGGTCAGAATCTTTTTTCGACAGCGGCGGACAAATGATTTGCTACACCACGTACCAGCCATGTACGCTTGCCCGAGATCCCGGTTCAGGGTCAGAGCCATCCGCCGGCAAGGTGGCTTGGCTCTCCGACTGATTGCCGCCTACTGGATTCTGTAGCTTCAAGACGGCAACATCATTGTTGATTCTCTCGGGGTCAAACTGGGGGTGAACGAAAATAGAAGCTACTGGAACTACAGTGCCATCCTTGTCTGGGGACTAGAGAGCGCGTGTCAGAGATATCTCTCGCCATGGTGCGAGATGCAGGGACCGGAGCCACCACCCAACTTGTTCATTTGGGAACAACTTGACATGTAATCATGGAAAAACAACTTACTAGCGATCCGGCGCGAATGGTCAAACCTTTAGTCGTCTTTAGACTATTGACACAATGAGCCGCCGTGACGACAAATTGGTTGCGCATAAGTGAGCCGCCGCAAAAGAATTGTGGCTTCCCCTGTACCTCTCTCTGCAGAGCAACAATAAAAGGAACCTGGCTCCCGTCGTCCTCTGTCCCGCCGACGACATTAATAGAAGCATCTGCCGGTCGTGCAGTCGCCATTTGAACTGCTGACGCCGCAAGGGCGACCGCAAACACACTGGAAACCATTTGGGCGATGGAGAGAATTCAGAATACAAATAGTATAAGAGTTTGCTGTTTTACACAACGACACGAGCATTCTGGTCACGGAGCTGGGCTGATCGGGCTTATATATCACTCGTGCCTCACTTGAAACCATCAATGAACCATTGCTCATCACCCGCCATCTCAAGATAGTGACGCAGCTAGATACCTCGGAACGAGTAAGGTGCACACCATGGATGCCAATCTTGTAAACAAGCTTAAAACTTGTACAGATCATGCAGGGATCTCGGCGGCAAGGCAGTATTGGAAGCAGGCCATTTATAAAACGGTATTTGTGTCAAGAGACAATGTGATGCGAGGTCCACCACCCCCTGGCCAGCGATCCCTGTTGCGCATCGCTTTAAGGAGTCAACATTCTATCTCTTTAGCCGTTGGCAACAAATGGACGTGCTACTTTGCCAAGCAGGGAGCCTGCAAGTCCGAGCGTGAATTGGCGACGCACTCGTACGTGCGGCTATTGAATGCAGTCGACATCTCCGTTTCGGTACAAGCATCCATTGGCTTGGCGCTCGGGTATCGAGCGGCTAGTATTGCTCCGAGCTGAAACCTGGGGCTGCCGAGTCTCGTTGCTGTTCATGCATCATCCGCCGTCAACTCTGTGTCGTGGACCGTATCAGTGGCCCTGTACCAATAGGCGACATCAGCCTCGGCTGGCTATGTACGGGTTACTTGTCACGATGGGTGGTGTACATAGGCGGCAACACCTTGTATCGGTTCGTCAGGAATAATGTGGGTGGTGTACATAGGTGGCAACACCTTGTATCGGTTCGTCAGGAATAATGCCGATGCCTGTGAAACCGACGTGACACGCGTCATCCGGTCTGTACGGATATGCAATCTTCACCATGAATAGAAGCACCAGACCTGTCAAGCAACGTGTGCTGCTGGTGATGGATAGGCTGGCTACGCATAAACTACCGGACGTATATAGGGTTTTGCCTGGGTGTGACTGTTGCTAGAACATATCAATTTCCATGGTTGTTTTACAGATGGAAGCATCCAAGGTACAACCACTTGTCCAGTCTGCCATCCCGGGGTCCAAAAAGAGGGAATACCACTAAACGACGCCAAAAAAGCATAGTAGGCTCTAAGCTGTCTTATTCCCAAGCATGGTTATTCAAGCGCGCAGCCGGTAAATGAATGGGCTGACAAGTGTGTTCAAATGCTCGTTTAGGCCCTTTTGAGGGTGACTCGTGGCAACCATGATGAAACGGTCCGGTTGGTACCAGTTGACGCCAACCTTCTATGTCAAGGTGGCTGATGCTGCCGAGGCGCTCCCGGCAGCGGCATGAACACACTTGACTCGGGTACACACCTCGGCCTTTTTCTGTCGACGGTGCTTACAGTTGGAGCTGGCTAATGGTTCAATGTCATGTTGTGTCGTGGGTAACAATAACTAGGCAGCCACAGAGACTCAGAGACTAAAAATTGCACTCCTCCTTTTGCCATGCGGATACACGATGAGCGCCGACATGAACAGGCCAACCGAGATCCCAATAGCCGTCTGTATCATGCCGTAGCCTAGAGCAGTCAGCGAGTTTGAGCTTGCCGCCCCCGTCGTGCCGGGGGCAGTGGCATTATGCGTGATGGACTCTGAAAAGTCGAGCCCCGAGATGATGGAGCCCGAAGACGCGAGCCCCGACGGCACGAGGGTAAAAATACCTGGAATCATCGTGGCCGCAGCATGCCCGTGCCAGATGCGGCTGTACAAATGGGCCATGAGCCCAATAGTAAAGGCCCCGACCGTGTTGGCGACCTGGTTCGGACCGAGCTTGGTGGTGCTGAAGTAATTCGTCACGTAGCCGCAGACGCCCATCCCGACCGTGACGGGCAGCTGCTTCAGCCGGGACTGGTTTGTCAGGGCGGCAAATAAGCAGAAGAGCGCAACGAACGGAAAGTGCTGGACATATTGGCTCCCGTACGCCGCTTCAAGACTATCTGCCGTGCACTGCGTCTGCGTGGTCGCGTTGGGATCCATCAGGCCGTAGATTGTCGTCCCCACGGTCACGCCGTAGCCCAGGAAGAGAGAGTAGATGATAGTATACACGAGCCGGATGGAGCCGGCATTCATCTGGTGGGATTGCAGCTCCAGGCTGCTGCTCAGAACCGCAAACCCCGGGAGGATCATGGCAATGGCAGACTGCGCAATGGCCGGGAAGCAAAAGAGGTACGTACCGTTGTGTTTGATGCTCCCGAACGCCCGTGCCAGAAAGGACGTCAATATGGCGGCCGACACTTCCAAAACGTTGGCATACGTCGACGACGCCGGCGCGACAACCTGCTGCATGAAGCCGACGAGCAGGCCGAGCACGAAGATGACGGGCAAGTCGATTGGGCGGGCGGAAAACGCATACGGTCCGACGGAGACGCTGGCCAGCGCCATGAAGAGGATGACAAGCCATTTATTGTACCGGGCGGTCGACGTCATGATGTCGTCCAGCTCCTCGGTGGCTTGTTCCAGAGAGATCACGTCATGGACTACATTCTTATACACGTTGTGTGTGGCGGCGAGTCGGGACAAATCCAGGCCTTGCACCACGCGGATGATTTTGACATCGGCAGTCCTCGTAAGCGCGTCGTCAAATGAGATGAACATGCAGCCTGGGATGTACAGAAATTGCGCCCTTATCTCCAAGACATTGGCCGTCATGGCCATGTATTCCTCCAGCCGGTGAGTCGGGGCGCCGTACATCATCAGCGTGCGGCAGAGCTGCATCATGTACTGCTGCCGAGCAAGCACCGTGGCAATGTGCTTCGTCAGCCGGGCCTGCCTGTCACTCTTTGGTCTTTTTCTGTGCTCCCACGGCGGCGGCGTCGACGCCCGTTCGGCGAGGTGTTGTTCGCTGTTGTACCATTTGACATTGCGCTTGTTCCCTCGTCTGGATCTCGGCGCACGCGCCGTGTCTGTTTCTGACTCTGTCGCATTATTTTCCGGGGTCCTGGTCCCTGGCGTGAGAGAAAATCCGCTCTCTGAAGCCGAGTTGTCCGCACAAGAACGGAGCAATTGGGAGAGGATGCTGCCGTCGACCGGGGTTCCCATGCGATGCTCGCCAAGGTCTGGGGTTGAAGGAGCCGTGGATGCGCCGGACTGGGCCTGTTTCGGATGCCGCCGCCTCTTATGACGTTTCGGATTGAAATGGTCCAGAAGCATTTTGGCCTGTGTGTGGTGATCAACGCCTCCAAAACCGTCTTCCACGCCAGTCCCCCGACGAGCCGTGACGCGGTTCAGATCATCCGTTGCCCCAAACCATTCCGGCGATATAGAAGTATTCAAGTCGCCATCTGCTCCTTCTTTATGACGGCCCATGAGAGAATCAGCGGCTGCACCCAGTTTGTCTTTCCACCACGACCTTAGTGAGGCGTCCTTGTTCTCCCGATTTGCGAGGGTCCGGTGGCTTTGATCGAACCTGGTTTCAGGCCGCAAAACAGATGGCGTTTCGCCATGATGAGTGGTATCGTTGCCCTCTTTTGAATGGTCCATCAATCAGGGCGGATGGGAGTATTTGAGCCAATGGAAGGGGTCGCGTGCGCTCTGTCGATGGACATGAAATAGGGTTGAACACTTTGTCTGGATGAGAAACACGGATAAACGCCAATCAAACCGCGTGGTGGCTCGATTTCGCTACGCGTCTTGGTCCCTTGGACTTGGGTTCTTCGATCATGTGCATTGGAGAATATAATTCCCTGCTAGGGGCCGACAATTATTTATTCAGTAGCTGGAGCCGTGGGGGTCGGTTACGGCGGCACGTTGGACACGACTCCTCAAGAATTTGGACTGGGAAGCGCCCGCCTTTCCCGAAGCCAGACATCGGTGCCTGGCGGAGGCGTTTGTTGATTCGGCTTTGGCGCCGGGTTGCCTGGCTCGACCTGTTGAGGTGGAATCGGAGATCTGCTTGTTGATGTCACATCTCCACCAAAAATAAGCTGTCAATTGTCATTTGATCCACCCGCCTGCAGACATGGGAACAGAACGGGAAGCCGTTCGAATCCGTCAGATAACTGGGAAATACAATGGCATGTGTAGAAGTGGCTCAGGCTTCAAGAAAGTTGCCAAATCTGAGCCAACAGGATTTGGTGCAAGCCCGCGTCGAAAGGCTCCCTACAATCTTGGTACGAGCGATCTGCAGGATCCTCGCAGCACGCACCAGTGCCCAAATATGAGATCGACTTCAATACAGGGGTCTCACAGCATCAATGATCCCCCGCAGCCGCAACTGGAGGATCAACCGAGACTGGAACCATCAGTCGATCCCTACTTGACGTCATCCCCTATTTCCAGATGCCAGTCAACCAAGATATCGTCTTGGAAGAACCCCCACACTCTTATGCGGAGCTTTCTGGATGTTGAGGGGATTGATGATGATCAATTTTCCCTATCGTCTTTCTGTCTGCATGTGGTCTCACGTGCTGTTTACAAAGGGCCTCCAATCTCGCTTAGGTTGGCCTGGTGAGGCTGGATCACGTGACTCTTTACATCACTGGGCAGTGGACACTCTTCGACGGGACAACTCGCCATGAATGATACAAAATCTCATGCACCGGTGGAAGCAAACTCGACCGCGCCGACGGGAAACGACAGCGCGGCAATGACAAAAGCTGATTCAGCAGATTTTACAATTACCTAAACTAGCCATGACTCTGAAACAAGGTAGCAAGAAGGACGTGCGCCAAAAATGAGGTGTCTAGTCAACTGGTGTTACATGCTTTGACAACTCGGCCAAAAGTGGAGGCCTCACAAAAGTGAAGATCTTATTCTGGCAGATCTTCTGGTTGTTTCCTTACAACACCGGGCGTTACAAGTCCACGCCTAAGCTTGGGTGGCGTCATCGCGCAAAACAAACAGCTCTCGCCTCCATCCAAACCGCTTCGCCATTCTCTGGGCCATGACCCGCAACATGACGGGGTCAATCTTGGGTACAGGGTGAGGTCTATGAAAGACAATCCTGCCCTCCCCATCACGCTGCTTGAACGACACGTGTGACCCCCCGTTGTTCCTGGCAGTGAATCCCGCATCTGCCATGGCGTGGACAAATCTGTCCCACGTTACATCTTTCGCGGCACCGTCCTTCTCAGGGAACATGGGGTGAAAGACATCCAACCATTGCTTGGCCACTTTGATTGTGGCAACGTTGACCACTGCGGTAGTTTCTGCTTGTACACCTGGCGTCTCATCCTCCACGAAGGGGGGCTTTGGGGTACCCCTCGTTTTTGTCTTCTCCAGGCGTGGGATAATCGTCGCAGTCGTGGAACAGGTTTCGGCCTCGTTGAAGAAGTTAGTCACTGGTTGTGGCCTATTGCGTTCATGAATGGCCGCGAGAACTTCATTGTCCTCTCGCTGTTTGTCTTGTCGATATTGCTCGCTCTCGTTCGCCGAAATCACCCCGACAAGGTTGTCAGCTTCTGCTGGACTGAGATTAAATTTTTTAAAGTCTCTCCTGATTAATCCTCTCATCGTTTTCCAGAACGCCTCCAGAGCAGCGCGGAGCTGCTGGGTCTTCTCCAACCAGGCAGGAGTTTTTGGACCCGTCGGTGCATTGGCAAGGTGGAAGTTCTTCAAAAATGGAGTCCCGATGACCCGGTAGTTACGGACATCTTCTTCGCTACTCAAGAATGGCGCGCGTGCCCAGACGTGTCTCTCTTCTTTCTTATTGAGCTCGTAGGCCGATCTTGTATTCTGCGGTCTATGGAAACGCACAGCCATCAGCATTTCACGGCAAGTTGCGAGATCAGAGAGCAACTGGTAGTCTACTTCATCCAATCTATTTCTCTCAGACGGGTTATTCAACATGTGCTCATGTAGTATTGCGAAGAGCATGGCGGGATCAAAGAGCATGGCGGGATCAAAGGCTATTTTGCTGTCGGGCTCTGCCACTAAATGGGCCAGACACCAGTCAAGGCGGTCATTGGTGAAAGACTCTAGTGCGTACATAGGCGTCGTCCGTTGAAAGGTGCCGATATGGGGTAAATGTGGCTGCGTGTTAGGCTCGAAGCTCCAGTGTTTTTGAAGTCCTGGGGTGTGTGGCAAGCGATATTTGAGGTGACAGACCCTGAGACGGATCTGTTTGACAAGGAGGAGTTCCAAGTCACCGAGAGCTCGGTCATAGTCGACGGGCAAGGCGACGCCAGGATATATGCTGTCGCGAAATCTATCTCGCACCGCGTCGACATGTCTGCATTCCATTTCGGTCCAGCGCCACCAATAATGATTGAACACCTGGAGGCGGATGGTTTCCACAATCATCTGGGCCTTGTGGAAATCCGAGCCCTTCTTAACGATTTTGGATGCAACTAAGACCTTCAGATAACGCCGCATGTATGCGGCATCGCACTGCAAGTGCCCGAGATGGTCTTCTGTTGCGTGTAGTCGAGTCTCGGCGAGCGAGACTAGGTATTTACTGTCGAACTGCGGTGGTGGCGAGAAGGCTTGATTTGTGTATGGAGACCAGAACTCGACGACTCCCGTCTCTCTAAACGCAGCGTTGCTGATGAGACTTCTCCACTTGTCGACCCGGGGGGGTTGTCCAATGTCGACGCCGTCGAGGATCTTGGTCACGATATTGTTGAGGACTTCCATGAGGTAGGCCTGCGCTTCAAGAACCAGGGACGCCCGGGGGAAGCCCAGGATTTCGGCTCGATGGGCCGCGTCCTTTTCCCAATCCACGAGCGATCCGTATTTGTGCCCATACATGACAACACATTTTGGTGAGAAGTCGGCATCGAAGTATCCAGATGCCCAACTGTGATCAAGTTGTTGGCTATCGAACGCTGCCCAGTGCTGCGGAGAATAGGCTGTCCTATAGTGCAGCAAGGCAAAGAGAACTATAGGATTAGTTTGCAAGACTTCCACGTTCAGCCAAGGCAAAAGGAGTTGACGCCTTCGCTTCTGGGATCTCGCAAATATGTAACACTGCTCGCGTAGGTCGCTGTACCGCGGAATAAGCCATTGCTTCTCTTCAAGATCCGGGGCCGCCTCCTTTAATAAAGCTTCACGCTTCGCTTGGCTTCGCTTGTTCCACCGGCTCATCAATGCATCATCGAAGACATCAAGACGCTCTGTCAAGGCTCCTTGGAGATTGTGCATCTTCTTCACTGCCAAGAGCACTCTGCGCTCCGCATCCTCATCGGAGAGCCTGCGGCGATATGAAAGATTGGGTTTGTGTTGATCCTCGACAGTGTAAAAGCCTTTGTGGCAGTCGGCACACTCGCAAGGGAGCTTGCCTATGGATTGTTCAATTGCCCAGATGTCGGCGGCATACAAGGGCGGTGACAACCCATCATCTTCTATGAGGTAGAAAGGAGTCATTCTTTGCGATTTGCTGATGTGGACTAAAAACAGGATATAGGATTTTGTTAGACTTCTTTCCGCTGCCGATAAAATAAACCCTCTAGTCCCACGTACTTTGTTTATCAACCATGGAGGTGAAATCTTGAAGAAGAGCCTCTGATACGCGGCGCGTTTGCATGCCACGTGCAGCAAACGCGCCATGCAAACGCTGCTATTGTCTTGTGGATGCCTAATCTGTCGGGCCAGTACCAGTTTCTCGCGTCAATACAATTGAATAAGTCCAGTTTATCCCTGAGGCATAATGTTAGGCGTGTTCCGGAGGCAGAGCACGGCTCAGGGCAACGCGAGACTTACGCGAGGCATGTTTCCCTGATGTGGAAAGCAAAGTAATGCTTGGTAGTGCAGAAATCTTATCCAAAAACTTGGACGGCCACAAAGCAGCATTTTGTAGCATCACTTGGGGGAGATTTGAGAAGAGGCCTGGCGTGAGCCCGTGAGAAGCCAAAATGACGCGACGCAACCAGCCAACATGACTCGGCATTTGGGGTCCAAGAGCATCTAACCGCTCATGTTATTGAAAGGACAACGGTGACGGCGATAAAAATCTGGTCCTCGCGGTTGGCAAAGCAACACTCATCGCTCGGATGATGCTTGGTCTGCGCCACTCGTCGCGAGTGAAGCAGTCATCAAGGACCTGATTGAGCTCTACTTTGAGATTGTCTATCCCATTATCCCCCTAATTCGTCAACCCTAATTGACAAGAAGAATATCTCCGGATGCTTTTTATGTCCCAGCAAAGGCACAGTTGCGTCATCTCGAAGCCAGTACACATATTGACAGGCCTCGAGCCCATGCTATCTTCGCCATTTTGTCCATTCAAACTGGCAAAACCAAGGACATGCACTTGCACCTGGGAATGTACCATACTGTAATGTTCTTCATGATGAATCCAACTGACCCAAGAATTTTGAAAACGCTGCACGACAAGAGAGGAGGAGATTTGTGAGTACTGACAACCTGGAATTAGGCACAAGGGCTATAGTGGACTAATTCTCGCATATTCAGTTTTGGTCCTTCTACGCCCAGAACATCTACGTGTCAGTCGTCTGGCGGAATCATACGGTGTCTCAAGAAGCAATCCAAGGTCTCATATCCGATGGAACTCGACGACGAGCTTATCCAACAGCAGAGCTCAAACCCCCTCAACCAGCTCAATATGAGCCCATCTTCTCGTCGGCACAGTTCTCGCGTTTACGACGAGTCTTGGATTTCTGAGTGGAGCTTCATTACAGATCTATATCGTGTGCTAGAACATGCATTGACACGATTTCGAGGCGATAGCAATCGGACGGGTGAAGTGTTCCACCACGTCCCACCTCCATGCAAAGCACTTAAAGCGTCACCTCCGTTGCCGCAAGTCTAACCGTGGCCTTTGCTATCTTGTACCAGGCCGACACCTTCAGGTCTTGCCAGCATATCAAAAGACCATTTACACAGTTAAGACAGCCAAGGTGATTCTAGTAGCTTCCTCGCATCTAAGCGCTCCTCCGGATCCGTTCTCACCATAGACCTAATAAAATGCAAAAAACTCTTCTTTTCCGCACCCGAGAGGTCAGGATTCTTGCTAAATTGTTCCAGGCTGCACAGTGGGAAGGATGACGGTTTGAGAAGTTTGCCTATGTGATGGAACGATGATTCAGTATAATGTAGTGTCTGTGCTGACCAGGTCGCAGGGTATCCATACCGTCAGTGTCAAAATATCGATGTCGATTCTTCGATCGATCCAATAATGGCCTGGGTATACTGCCAAACACGGCAGTTATTTGAGCTAAATGAGCTTCAGGTGAATACGGGCCACTCGGAGTCCACATGCCATCGAATAGAAGTCGTCCCTCTGCAAGTTCCCATATCTGTCACGGCAAGCGTCAACATGCCACATATCACAGTGTTCCAGCAAATAGAACGTACGATTAATCCCAGATTCCATATATCAACCTTGTGATCCCAATTCGCTTCGAGTATCACCTCGGGAGCTCGCAGCATTTGAGGCTGGATCCACTCTGTGAGGTGCCTTTCGAACCAGCTTGCTGCAACCAACTCATTAGATGAGCGCAACAACGCCTGTGCTGAATGGCCTACCTGTCCCAAAATCTGCCAACATAATGGAGATGTCGGTCGAGTGAGCTAAATCTTCTTCCGCGGAGGAGACTTGAGCGGATTCAGTGTAAAAGTCCAGCGGACGAGGCAGCGCTAAGCTGTCTGGCTTAAATGCTTCAGATGGTGCGTGCTTGAACATATTATTTATGGCAGAAGTCTGAATTAGGATATTTTGAGGCTTTATGTCTGAGACTATTATTAGGGGCAGGCGAGTAAAGGATCAATCAACGCCGAGACCGTTTACTAACCCGTGTGTATGACTTGACATGTGTCGTGTAAATACGATAGAGCGAGCAGAAGTTTTCTTGAAATATCCTTCATGAGAGGCAAGGGAATTCTCAGATTTGGGAAAAGTCGCCTGTACTTGGACATATCCGGGCCCATCGCGGGGAAGACAAGGCAGGCATGATTTCCATTTGGACCATCATGCTTGAAGTTATCAAGCAGCGGAAGAATATGGTGTCTTCCGGGGTCGGAGGCAATCTCACTTTGTATGTGTTTGAGAATATCGATTTCAAAGGTGTCGTTTCCATGTCCGAAAGAGTCGGCTGTGAGAATCTTGAGCGCAACGTGTCGCTCCGACCTGGAGTCGAACTCAGTAAAAGTATCTTTGCCCAGCAATACTACGGCTTACTCGAGATCAAAGGCAAGCCAGACGGTGGAATAAACACCATATCCAAGTTTGCTGATGATTTTGTATTTGCCGTCACGGAACAAGTCTCCAATTCTCACAGGGTGGTAGCCCCCGACACAGTACCGTGTTATGTTTTCTTCGGAAACAGGTCCCAAAGAATGCAGCCGTTTATAGGAGTGGCTAAACGAAGACTTCATACGACGTGCCGCAGAATTGAAGGTGTTTCTGAGTGCCATTGCCGTACAATGCGAAAGGTGTGTCTGAAGAAGATGCGGTCTGCGATGAGTTACTCAGATGAAGACGTGAGCAGCTTATCACGTGATGTTTTCAAGTACTACTACAATTATTGATATGCCAGGCTTGCAGCCGCAGAATTGTTAAGACAACTAGTTAAAACGAAAATCTTTAAAATAATAGCCACGCGTGGAACGAAAGACTCCTGCTTGTGAATAACAATCTTTTGGATATAGTTTATGTGACATCATAGCGGAATACACAGGATCTAAAGGTGAATTGATTGAATTAGTTCTACAGACCAGAGATTCTAGAAAATTGGTTACTAAGACGCAAGCCATATGCTAGACGTGATGTCGCATCATGTTTTATGGATGCAATAAATCAGTTTAAAAATTCTCTCTTTGCGCAAAACGTGTCAAGACTACTTACATGACCAAAGTTTAGTCTTAAGCGTATCGCGATCTGTTTTATACTCTCTTGGTCTCGGCTTTATTCTTATGATAATAAAGGCTTTCTGAATATAGTTATATTGGCTTTGTCTCTGAATTTTCCGGCAGTATGCGATAATCTCAACCTCAGTCGAGTATTGCTCTTTGCCCTTGTTTAAGCAGTACTATTTCTGGTATACCCAATATTTACCAAGTCGTCGTGAGTGAGATGTTGCCCGCTAATTAAATAATCTACTTTTTCAATCCTCACGTCTGCTTCAAGGCCTATTGTATCAATATCGCCCGTAGACTCTATACTAGTACGTTGAAAATTAAAAATCATCTTCTGCGGATCCGCCTTTGCCTCCTCGATAAGAAATTTTAACAAGGCCACGTCACCCAGACCAAAAATAGCAGAGGCCAAGACACTACCAGGCTGAACTTTTAGATGAGCATTCACATCTGCCCCATGCTTGACAAGAATCTTAACACTATTTAGTGAGCCCCAGGACGCGGCACTTGTGAGTGCAGTGCCAGCCCTGGGGAGATCCGCGTCAATAATCGCTCCGGCGTTGATTAACAATTCCGCCCTGTAAGCAGAGTCGTCCCAACATGCGGCCGCTTCTAATGCAGAACTAAATTCGCATTCTTCCGGACACAAAAGATTTGGGCTCGCATTATATTCAAGGAGAACCCCCAAAATTTCGGTGTTACGCCGTGCAGCTTCACAAATAGCCATAGAGGATGTATGTAGATTCGGATCAGCGTTGTGCTCCAGAAGCGTCCTGACGCAAGGTACGTGCTCCCTCATAACGGCTTCCCTAAGCGCACTTGTTTTCATAGACGCGTCACTCCAGTCACATACATGTAAGATTCTGTTCGTATCGCTGCCCATCTTGATTAGTTCGACACAAAGTGCGTCGTGGCCGTACCGAGCAGCGAATGCGAGAGCATCAAGTCCTTCCCTGTTGAGTTCTTGTACATTGAGATGGCCACCCATCCATTTTTTTGCTGTAGCATAAAGATTGAGAGCTATTATCCAGAAAACTGGGTTGGTGTTGGACCTTAGACAGTACTCTAGCTCATAGTCCCTGTAAAACGGGTTAGAAGTCATCTGTTCCGAGGCGTGTTGGATCCATCTTCGGTACTCCTCGCTGTAGCTCAAGGTTTCGCCCTCGGCTGCCATGAACCGTTTGAGAAGATGTGACACTTCTGGACATCCCTTATCCCCAGCTTGTGTTGATTGGATATGCCACGGCCAAAACTCTGAGACATAGTTTTCTAATCCAGGCCTGCTGCGTAGTAATTCTAGGTAGTTGTCTTCTCCAAATTCTGGATCGTTGATGCCGCGGGGGCTTTCAGTCAATCCCTCATCCTCTGGAAGTGGCCACGCGTTATACTCCTCAATAAGAATCAGAAGTGACAACTTTGCCAGCTCGATTTTGGCTTTTTCCTCCATCCAAGGCTTATGTTGGGTCTGAAAGTATTCCAAGACGGATGCATGAGCGAATTTCCAAGAATCGTCTGCGATATCCTCATTTATGAGATGGCAGCAGATTTATGCAAGTTGCCGTTTAGTCACTTCCCCGGATCGCTCCAAGGTGTAGACATTTTGGTCATCGTGCTTAGCTTGTAACCGGACTGCTGAGAGTAATTGCTCGGTTGATAGTGGTTTTCGGGCATACGATACCCATCTGACGGCCCGCTGCAGCAAAATTCGGTCAAATTCTTGTTTCTCATTGTAAATCTCATCATATGCTGCCACGAGGTCTTTGGGGAGGTTCTCCAGGCGGTCCAAGATTGCCTCGGCGGATGTGAGCGATTTGAGCTGATCAATCTGCAGGAATGCCCATCTAAACCTGTACCAGATTGTCAGCAATTGATCTCCATCAGAGACCCCTGGGTATGATAAGCCTTACATTCCATTATGCCCCCTCAACAGCTTTGCTTGTACAGCCGATTTAACATCTGGTGACCATTCATCGCCCACCTCTTCTATAGTCGTGCTGATATACCTTTTAATATCGTCATGATTGTTTTTATTGATGGTAATTTCGATGGTGTGGTTGCTACAGATAGTTCTGCGAATATGCTGCTCGTCTCGGCTTGAAACAAAGATCTTGATAAGGCTTTTAGACTCCTGCACAAGTCTCGTAAAGAATTTCACAAGTCTCTTGGCAGTTCCTTTGTCGCATTCATCAAGGGCATCCAAAACGAAAATAGTGCGGGGAAGAATATTGATGAGCTGCACTATCCTCTCTTGGCACTTTTGGACAGAGAATGCTTCAGACTTGTTCCTCATTTCATCGCAGAGTCCAATGAGGCTTTGTTCCATCCTCGTCGGAAAATGCGGAACGGTAGCCAACTGCCGCAAAAAGCTTCTGAGAAGATGGGTTTCCAAATCATCCTGGATGTCAGCATCACCTTTACTGCAGTAGAAGAACGCGAAGCCTTCGTCGACCAATGAGCTATGGACCTCGTCTATCAGCCTCTGAGCATCGACGTAGTAGCGATCAACGACTTTAGAAGTAAGCAGAGATTTTCCGGCGCCAACTATGAAAGATTAGTCAGAATTCCCAGGCAGTGGTGTACGCAGTGGCAGGGCAACTACCTTCACCGTTGAGCCAGAAAATTGACGACATGCTGGAAGTTTCCCAGTCAAGGAACTTCTGGCGTTCTAATAGCCAGTCGCAAGTTCCTTCTAACCTTGTGTTCTTCCTTCTCTGATGTTGATTGCCGATGTTCACCTTGCTGATAAAGTCCAATGTGTCGTAATGTTTGCTCCTTTCCACTTGCGTAAATAGAGCAGCCATGCGCTGGTCAATGTACCGTAGAGGCTCGTTTAATCTTTGAAGGAGCTCTCTGTTCTTTGCATTTTCCGTCTGTCTTTGCTCGGCTTCACAAGCTTGTACCTCGTGAGACAGGAGGACTTCGGACTTACTTAGTGCCCCAACCATCTCATCACCTTCTCCCCGGGGATTTTCTAGGGCATGCAGGAATCGAACGATACTTGTCTGTTGGAGGCGATCAGCTGTAAGTGCCAGAAGGTTAAGACACGCTTGATATGCATTGACTAGTGCTTCGCGCAGGCCTTCTGAGGACTTGAAACTTGTCTCACTAGCTCCTTGGATGTAAATGGCTTCGTAAATTTTGCCACGCCGGACCAAACGCAAAACTCTCTCCGCGCACCCGAAGAGAGCAGTGAGTTCCTGGCATTGATCTACGTGGGCCTAAAGTGCACGTTTTAGCCCCCCGTTCACCCATGAACAAAGCGGTGGTAAAAGGGAATACCTTGAGAAGAACTTTCATGGCTGACCAGACAGCTGCGGACCCCGACGGGGCAAACTGAACTGCAATGTTGCCGATGTCAGTTATCCAGGAAACGACCCGATTTGCATAGTCTCTCCATATGATTTCCCGATCTCCAATATTGATTTTGTGTGTTTTGTCTTGAAACTCTTTTTCTCTCTCTCGTACGATACCAATTAGTTCATTAGTCTGAACCTTGACATCCTCACGACTCATGTATTTATCAATGCGGGCCTTTGTCATTTTATCTGTTTTCTCGAGTGCCTCTTGCCAGAGACTCGACTCGGACTTTGCGTCCGACTGAACAACATTGTCGCTCCCAGTAGCGTCTTGTTGATTGTCTGCAATAGATTTGTCACTGGTCGAATCGGGCGCTGCTATGGTTTTCGAGATATTCGCAGGCCCGGTAGATTGAACGTTATCATCGTCTGTTTGGCCGTTACTGGAAATTTGGGCAGCTGATTGGCTTGGCAGGGGGCTTGAACGGTGCAATAGACGTCTGAGTCTCGACCGAAGCCGTGATGATACGGTTGGCGAACGGCTGTCGTCTCCCTGCTTCGACATGCTGTGAGAATCAGGTTTTACTCAGGTGTGATAGATCTGCTAGCGGTGAAAACAATCGCGAAGGAGGCAACGCGCTGATAAGGTGAAAGACAAGAAGATGTCGAGACGGCGATTTGAACCTACCTTCCCCCCAGCCTCTATTTTACATTTTTGGACTCATGCAGCGGAGGGCATTGCGGCCCAGTGTTTACTGTCAGCAGGTTGGGGATGTGGTTACACTCTCACATGGAAATGGGCCAATGTCACATTGACGGTTACACAAGGGCTACGGTCACGGGATTAGGGCAGAAGGTCCTCACCGAGTTCTTGTATAAATAGACGGCTTTAGTCCCTCAAGGCCTTGAGGAAAACCAAGGACCTTTGATACCAAAGACTGTTATTAGATGAATTGAGTAATTACTCAGCTACATATAGGCCTTGTCTTCAGTATAACCCCAGGTGCCCTGTTTGATTAACCAGCCGTGGCCTAATCAGGTTAATAGAGCAAGGTCCCCTGGCTGTATCGGCAGTCTAGCTGCTAATTATGACTGGCTGTTAAGTGCTATAGCAGGGATTAGCGAAGGTACACCAGCTTTCTTACCTTTTCCTTTTAAATTTAGGTATTTATTTCCCCCACCTTTTAACTTTTGATTGGTTGTATCACCCCTGCGAGGTTACGGGTGGTTAATCAAACAGGGGTTATACTGTAACTATCCTTAAAGCGTCGGGCGAGGACGGAGAGGCCCCAATCAAGCCATCCGCAAACTTGCCAATTTACCTAGGACTTTGTGGTATCAAATGGTATTTGCATCAATTGATATGTACAGTTATCTACGTCCATCGCCGTAGTCTTTACTTCTGGCCATGCAGCCAGACCAGACCATGTATGTACATACACGAGATCTAATCCTGCCGACGAAATTACCCGTTGGCAACTAAGTGGAAAAGGACTGGTCCACTTAGTTGCCAACGGGTCAACGGTACAATCCAACCCCTGTAAGTTTAGCCACCCGTGACTTACAGTGGAGGTTACAGGGGCTAAGGGCCCAATAAGATGCCTATAAAAAAATAAGGGATACAAGAAGTAGAGTAAGAGGTACTAAAAACATTACATATTCTATGTGAAAGGATTAGTACTCTCTACTAAGGTCCATGTTTTTTTCATTTTTCTTGTATTACTTTATCAGTTTTTCCAGAAAAAATACGCGGCCCACTCTGACAGCTGTTAACGAATAACCTGACAGCTGGCCCCACTCACTGATGTCACACATGGCTAAACTTTCAGGGGTTATATTGTATGTTCCGACCCGAGTCGTCTCCGGCATGCAAGGGCCTGGATTGGTCGCCAAGATCAAGCTGTGCCAACGCAGGTGACATTGTCAGAAAATTGCATAACTTGAGAGTGTGAAACCCTACCAGACGGTAGATTTACCTCGAACCGATCCCAGGTTGCTCCGCGGCAGTGTGCCAGACGACGTGTGCACCATGACAACTTGTTGTCCATTACTACGGAACACGTCCTACAATACAACCGATTGCCCACCAGCCTCTTCTCCGGGACCCTTCTCGGTGGTCTCGATCGATGGCACAGGCGAAGACTCCCCATCCACTTCGTCAAGAAGGCGACGGACGGCAATGGCGACATTTCCGCCTGCCTGATCCATGCGGCGCTCGTAGTCGTCCATGTTCTTGTTGACAAAGATGCTGTCGCTCGTGAAGAGCAACGAGACTTGCTCCAATGACCTGCCGGCAACCTCAGGGTAAGTAAGCCATACAATAGGGAAGGCTACGATATTCAAGGAGCCGAAAAACACGTAGGTCGCCCATCCCAATTTGTCGAGCAAGATGGGAATAACGAATTGTGTCATGCCGCAGCCGGTAGCCCACCCGAATATAGTGAAGCTATAACCCTTGGCACGGATTTCCTGTGGCCAGATCTCAGTGCCGTAGATCCATGAAGGTACAATATTAAACATGCAAAAGAACCTTGGTCACGATTAGCCGTCTAACAAACGACTACCTGTGCGACGAGGGAGAGGGGCAACTCACCAGAGGTAGACAAAAACAAAAGAGGCTGCTCCTGTGCCGAGATTTGCTGACAAGTCTCGGTCAGTTGCGGCACGGTCCTCGGATGTTTTGATGAGAGCGGCGACAAGGAAGAGCGAGACGCCTTGAATGACAAACGAAACCAACAACGACTTGATACGGCCCATGCGATCGATTACAAGTGCTGCCGCTGCAGTTCCAGGCACGCCTAGAGAGTTGACAAGTCCTGCCAGCAAGAGCGACTTGTACGAGTCGAAGCCCGCAAGGCTGAAGAGCTTGCCAGCCCATGACACAATGGCTAAGATGCCTGTCCATTGTTGTATCCATTGCAGCGCAAATCCCATGACGGCACGTCTTCCCAAGTGGAGTTTACCTGAATAGCGACCGCCCAGAGTAATATTAACAAGGTCATTTCGTTTGTGATGGGTGGCTTCGACAATGGCATCCAGCTGCTCGACTTCGGCAACAATTTGGGAGTCATTTGAAGACAGATCCCCCCGAAGCTTACAGAGGATGCTGATGGCTTCCGTTCGTTTGCCATTCGCTATGAGCCACCTACGACAGAGTTAAGCATTGGACCAGACGGTACCGAATTTGTAGACACCACCTACCGTGGTGATTCTGGCAAGAAAGGAACGGCCACATCAACAACAATGAGAGGGATAATTATCCACGCAAGCGGGAATCGCCATTGAAAAGACTCATTAGATTCGCGAAGCCCAAAGTTGATCCAGTAGGCAATGGTGATGCCGAGGAAATTGGCGACGAAGACGAGCGAAAAGCTGGAGCCACGGTCGTGTGACTGAGACAGCTCACTGACCCAAGGGAGGATAATGGCATTCATGAAGCCGATGCCAATGCCCGCAATGACGCGAGCGCACAGGAACATGTTGGAATTCTGACTGGCTGCTTGGAGAGCGGCGCCGACGATGCCAAACCACGTCCCCGCGAGGACGCCGTTCTTGCGGCCAAACTTGTCGCCCATCCATCCTTTTACGGGCACATGTTAGTCATGAGATGTTTACCATCTGAGCGTCTTTAGTCTGATGTACGCTTACCTCCGATGAAGCATCCCCACATACCGCCAAAGTAGTACGCAGCGGCGAGGCCACCTTGTTTGATGCTGTCGGTAACAACATCATCATGGCCGATTTGGGCCATTTTGATGAAGCCGGGAGTGCCGCTAACCGTGCCATACACGCCTTGATTGTATCCTGTTTCGATGTGTCAGCTATGGTTGTTGTGAACAACAAGTCAGGTCCGCAGATCGGTACCTTCAAAAATCAGGGCAATCGCAGACACCAAATTGATGAGGAAAAGCAACACCTTTCCAGGTATGTATTGCCATATTTGTGGCAAGGCCATTTTTGCCGAAAGTCGAGAGACAGTAGGAGACGAGCGATTCAGTAACACTGGTGATGGGCCAGATGCTTGCTACACGGACGGCATGGTTGTTTGAAGGATTGTCTCGGCTCATTTATACTTGCTTGTGGCTGAGGTTTGTCAGGGGTAAGCATCGGGGAATCGGCCATGGGAGATGGGTGTGTCAGCTGTTGCAAAAATACCTGGAGAAGACAATGCTTCCGTCCGGGGAGGAGTGAGACGGCTGGATCATATGCAGGTGCCCGCTTGCGTCTGCCATTCATGGCGAGAAACTGGCTCGATCTTATCGTACAACCAGGCATGCACCTGTTCATGGTTCGCCAGACGGTTATACGCTTATAGGGAGAAACGGCTAAACGCTTAAATGCCAACATTGAACGGCGTGGTTGGCTTGGCGGCCCAATCATTTGCTGGTACTGCTTACCTTGTGTCACACATGTCTGACTCTCTGTGTTCATTTAAGCGTTTAAGCACTTAAGCATGTAAGCGTGGAAGCTGAAAACAACAGGGACCATCCTCCCGCATCTACCCTGCATCCGTCACGTGCGATATTGAGGAGATGCATGCCATATTTGCATTTGTTGATGATATTTAGCCTATGATTCCATGTGTTTCGTATGAATACTCTCTCATGAGCTGTTGTCCGAGGTTCCAAGGTAAAACCCATCAGCGAAACCTCGACAGACACGATGGGTTCAGTTTACGATGGAGCCACTGGCTCACAATCCTCACCATTAGACCTTGTTGTGTTGGGCCTCAACTCTGGCACGTCCATGGATGGAATCGACTGTGCCTTGTGTCGGTTCAGACAAGCAACCCCCGATGCGCCGATGCATTTTGAGCTGCTCAAGTATGATGAAGTGCCTCTGGAGCCGACCATTAAAAAACGCGTCATGGCAATGATCCTTCACAACACGACATCGCCAGAAGAGCTTTCGGAAGTCAACGTCATTTTAGGCAAGGAGTTTGCGCAGGCTGTCAAAATCTTCTCCCAGAGACACAATGTTCCACTCTCCTCAATCGATGTCATTGGGTCGCATGGCCAAACCATCTGGTTTGCAAGTATGCCGGAAGAGGGAAATGTCACGTCTGCTCTTACCATGGCCGAAGGATGCTTCCTGGCGTCCATGACGGGCATCACGACAGTGACAGACTTCCGCGTCTCGGACCAAGCCGCCGGGCGTCAGGGAGCGCCTCTCATTGCCTTTTTCGACTCGCTCGTCTTGCATCACCCGACCAAACTTCGCGCTTGCCAGAACATTGGCGGCATTGCCAACGTCTGCTTCATCCCGCCGGACAGGGACGGCAAGCTCAACCCCGAGTTTTTCGACTTTGACACGGGGCCGGGCAACGTCTTCATCGACGCTGCCGTCCGATACTTTACAGACGGCCAGCAAGAGTACGACCAGAACGGCCGCATGGGCAAGGCTGGCACCGTCGACGAGGAAATGGTGGACAAGTTCCTCTCGTCTTTTGCGTACTTTTCCCTCGACCCTCCCAAAACAACGGGCCGCGAGACCTTTCGTGACACGATTGCTCACGACTTGATTGAACAAGGTCTTGAGAAGGGGCTTTCCGCCAATGACGTCGTCGCCACCATCACTAGGATCACTGCCAAAGCCATTGTTGAACACTACAAGCGCTACATGCCGACCGGCTACGGCCCGCTCTGTGAGATATACATGTGTGGCGGAGGTGCCAAGAACCCCAATATTACAGACTACTTGCAGGCTGCGTTTCCTGCAGCGAAGGTCATGATGCTAGACGAGGCGGGCATTCCTGCCGATGCCAAAGAAGCCATCACGTTTGCTTGGCAGGGAATGGAGGCCATTGTTGGACGCAGCATCCCCGTGCCTGACAGGGTAGCCACCAGACAGCCGTATGTGCTGGGCAAAATCAGCCCGGGGAAGAACTACAGACGAGTGATGAAAAGGGGCATGGATTTTGGGGCTGGGCAAGACGAGCTGGAGCCTGTCACGGAGTTGGTACATTACGTGGATGGGAAAGTCTTTAGCAATAAATGACGCTGGAAATCAGACGCATCCAGGTAGTGCTTCGTATCAGCTATCAAGTCAGTTCTTTACCCGGTTGCTGATTTGTATGGGGCAAATTCATTGCATTGTGTCAAGTATTGACAAGTGATTGTGCCCATTTGTCGACAAATTCTCTTGGGCAAATATGTGCACCTTTTAGTTTCATGAACCTGGTGTGTGGTGCTTGACAACATGACATACAACATGTTTGCTTGGCTGCGGTGAGTATTTGCGTTTGTTAAAAACCCTGTGTGTGATGGTGATCCCATGCTCCTGACGCCTATTCAACCACGACACCTCTCTATTCCATGTTGCCAGAAGCGATGCGTCACGGGTGGTCGAATGCTAAAGACGGCCAATGACGACCCTCCCTCGAATGTGCACCTGTTAACGGCAAAAAGCCTGCTATTAACGCCACAGGCCCCTTTCAATGGAAGAAGGCTGCTATTTATCGGCATCGCCGAAATGCCCTGAAATGAAACTACTAACAGCCTGGCGCCACGACCCTATTAGAGTCGGACCTTCAATAGCCAAGTCCCTTAATCGACGACTTTCTAGGAGACCTATCAAATAACCTTCAATAACTATAATAAGGGCCTGATTTCCCTCCCTAGATAGCTTCAATCCAAGGACGACGTCGCTGTTCAATTCAATTCATAGATTTTGAACGTGATAGCACCACTTGACGTTTCGAGTGGTATTTTATGATTCGTGAGGCCTCATTTGTACCGAAATAGTACCAGTTTTGCCTCGCCCAATCTTCAAAATTCGCGGTACGTTATCCTACAGCTAATAAAGTGTCCAGAGGCATGTCATAGTTTGTTTTCCATTTCTCGCACTATAGGCCTCTTCTCACCCCAGACGCTTGAATTTTGGGGCGACATATCCGGCCGCAGTCCTGGGATAGCCTGCGCGGCGAGGAAAGTTATTTCCTCATCCATCTGTACAGGTAAATATAATCTGAGCAGCAGTTGCTATCCCAATTAAATTGGCAGATTTCGCTCGTGGTAGCCTCTTGGCTTTAAAGACGGGTTTCGAAATTTTGTCATCCGTGGCTGCTTTTGCAAGATACCACGTCTCATGTTAGTGTTCGTATTCACAGCCCGAGGTGTTGCCTGCCGTTGTACTTCTGCTATTCACTACAACTTTTGTAAATTAGACTTGGATAACTCTCATGTCTTGAGTTGGCAACTTCAGGTCATGGTCAGAGTCTCGTGAAGCCCTTTCATGAACGTGGCTCCTGTTTTCGAACTGGGCGCTAGCAATCGTGCAAGCACAATTCTCTATGCGTATGCCCCGGGTGAAGAATGCTGTAACCATGCTGCCTTTCTTCTGGCGTCTAGCAATGTCCCCTTCATATAGCGGTGGGTAGCACGTAGGTTAACTACTTGATGAATTGGCCTTCTTGCACAGCAGACTAGAACCATTTCTAGAGTCTCTGCCTGTGAGTGTTTCTTCTACGTAAAAATATGTACCATGTTTTTAGCATTGATTTGGGACAATAGTGGTATATGCATAGCTTGACATGATGGATCGTGGAGACACGCTTAGCAAATCGCAATTTCTGCAGAGTACCAGGATCAAGTACACGACGTTCAGTTTAAACCTTCAATGTGATATTTTCAGTTTCAGTAGTCGTAGAGTAATATCATGAGGGGGCTTAGCGTTGACGTGATGCTGGTCCTTTGATGAGGCTGCTGTATATTGGTAGCCTAACCACTGGGCCGGCCAGGTACATGCCCATGAGACATGCGAGATAATGGATTTACGCATGGGGCCTGTACATGGAATTGCTCTTCTTTTGTATCTATTTGACTCGTTGGAATTGACATACTTGCTAGTATTATATTTGCTGCTTGGCGTCGTACCATGATGTCCTGCAAATCCAGATTGGTTTTTTTTTTTTTTCAACTTGATGAAGCGCTACCATTTTTGTATTCATCTATGATACATACGTCCTCGGCCTTGAATTACATGCTACTTATGGAACTGAGGAGGCCTCATCTTGTCCGGCGACATGATTTGCGTCTTTTCACAGTCTGGCAAAGCTCGTGCAGACACAACGTTGAAGGTCCACGGGTCTAGAAAGCCACAGTGCTTTCACATGTATATCCATGTCTTGACTATGATTCTCATGTCTCTCACCATCCTCCCCTCCATCCTCTGCACTTTGACGGGATAGTACTGCCTCGCAGCAGTCTCTTCCACGCAACTACGCCACTGGGAGACCACGGAGAGCCCGTTATTCGTAAAGATCGGCTTGAGACAGAGGTCATGACAGCTTTGGGGGCCCAAACTGTCACGCCCATGGGCAAGAATGTTCAAATCCCACGTCAGACTTGGATGTCTCTCTGTGCGGCACTAGCGAGAAAAAGCCTGCCTTGACAAGCAAGTTGTATGAGCTGACGGAAATGCACCTCTCCGTCAGTGGAAAACACAAGGATGCCACTCACGGGTACTCAGCCATGGTTGTGCCGAACTTGACGTCGGTCATGGTGCCCGTGACTGAGAAAGACGTGGCTGAATTTGCAAGTCGCAGACTCGCCATGGCGCCTGCATGTGATACGTCATGAATGTGTTGCTAGTGTAGAAAAAAGTATAACCGTGATTGGACATGAGCCTCGAATAGCTTGACGAGCCACGCGAAACGTTGGCACGAGAACGATAGGTCAAATTCGCCCGCAGCCGTGGAGGAGGGAGGGCATGGTGTCACCATGGGCGGCAAGCCATCAAGATCTGGACGGACAGGCTCACGGCTGTTGAGAATTGCCCCCATGGCACGCCACCAGACTATACACAACACTGCCACGGGTGGATTGCTGATCAGTGCTTGTCCAGGAATATTCGGTCGCCGCCGATAGCGATCTTGGACGGTGTGCACCCGAGAGGGAAGCATCATCTGCTCACGAGAGCTTCTAAATGGGCCGATATGGGGAGACGATCAATTGATGCTCCTTTACCGCGTGGCTGTCCATCCCGGCGCCTCACTTACCGCCAGAGCCTATACCAGGGTCGACCGGAGGCCTGCTGGTGGGAACATGGGAGATGGCTGCCCGGTTGAGCATGTCATGACACATCCAGGGTGTACATACACCGGTCGACGGTACGTTGAATTGGCTTCTGCACGTTTGAGAAAACTCGCTCGAAGAGGTTAGGTCTAGGAAGTTGCGTGGCACCTCGAGGAGAATGGGAGAGGTAGACCAGACGGAACATTGAATATAAATTGCCCCACTGTGTTTCCCAATGATGCGGAGAATGGGCAGAGAAGCACCAAGGTATTATAGAAGCAGTATTAGATTTTGATATTTCATTATTTGACATGTTGATTTGACAGCAGGGGATTTTTGACGGAGGCTATAGACATGATGATGACTTGATAAGTATACTGTCCTTGCATCTTGGCATCACACGGTTCCAAATATGCAGCTTACTCCACAGTCATGAGATGGCTTCTTGATGCCGGGATGCAAGACGAAAGTGCCAAAGGTCCGGGGGTGGTCAGACGCAGGCCTGGTCATGGCCGGGGTACGAAATAGAGTCAAGGACGACTTCACCCGAGGTGGCTTCCCGACGTCGAGGAGACCGGAGCACTTCGGCACAAGGACTCTGTGCGAAATGAAGCAATAACGGCCATCTGAATCACCATCACATAGGTGTACATACATATGTAGACAGTAGGAGCATGTGGCACCCAAGGACCGAAATTACGTACGTCTTGGCGTTCCCGAGGGAGCGGATGATCGACAAGGGAACAGGCCGCAGTGCGACACAAAAACGCGCCACTCGAGACCGGCCCATGGATTCAATCAACGTTGCTTCTTCTTCGTCCGTCTTCACAATGCCATGTTTCCACTTTTTTCTGGGACGTGGCTGACCTCGGCATTGTACGACGACCTGAACGCTGTCTTGTTTTCGTTTCTTTTTCCTCTTGTTTCTTTTTTTTTGCTTTTCCTCGTTTGCGCCAACTCATGGGGCTGCCCCATTTGTGCGCAATGTCACGACGGCAGATGACAGATCGCGAAATCAACCAGACGCCAGCAACAAGAGCTGGTCGACTCGGCTTTGGTCGCGGCCCAACGGCGGCACAGGAGTCGGCCCGCCGCCCAGGTCCGTCAAGGGGACATGGTGTCTTGAGATGGAAGAGCGCATCAATGACCCGTGATGCAATCTCGGATCCCGTCGCCCATCAAGGGCCAGCCATGGGGTGCATAAATAACCTCCTCCTCGCCTCCCACGGAACATGGCCGCCGTGAGGGGGAGCAACATAGCCTCCAACGTCCATGCCCATTGACACATTCGTCCCCTTGTCCTCTCCCCCAAGCAACATGGTTACACTTGAACTTGAAGACGCCCCCTCTCCGCACCACGCCCGCAAAGAGAGGCAGCGTGCCGGGCCCGACACGGCACCCCGGGCGCAACACGAGCAGGTCGTGGCCTTGTATGGGAGGCGGCAGCGGCTCCTGAGCGCCTACATGGCACGGCACCACGGCAGCAGCTGGAGCACGAGCAAGGGCATGAGGAGAATTGCCCGGCGGCTGGGACGGTGCCCGAGAGAGCCGCAGGTCAGGACCGACGCCGAGCAGGAATTCGCGCGCCTCCTGACTGCCCACAGCCTCGTGGGCATGGACGCCGCCAGCATCGGCATTCTGGTATGGGACCAGATGTCGCCCGCGCCGGACACGTCGGGTGCAACGAGGCCGGAGACGGCCGGGGCCAAGGATCGACGAGGCCAGTCCAAGCCGCTGATGGTCCGGTCGGGCGGGCTCGGCGACGGCGTCATGCCGTTTTGCTGCGACAGCCTGTACGACTACGAGGAGTACGCCGACGGCGGCAACGTGCTGTGGAGGACGACGGCGACCTGGGACCACATCTTTGACGAGGCGGCCTACGCGAGAAAGGATGCCATGTGCCAGGCCGAGGTGGACGAGTCCAACGCCGACGACTGGGGGGTCGCGGCCGGGTTTGCTCGCTACGAGCACGGGCTGCTGCGGCACCCCAAGTACACGCTGCACGGCAGCAAGGACCTGGGGAAGCAGTTCGTGTGCCTGTTCAAGGGCAACGAGCGGCTCTACGACTGCAGCCAGACGGTGAGCGCCCTGGCGCGCGCGGCGCAGATCTCGCCCCTGGCCTCGACGGCGATCCGCGTGACGGAATACAGCCTGTACACGGGGGGCCCGGTGGCCGTGCCGCCGCCGCACTCCTTCACCTTTCCCTCGCAGGTAGTTGTGCCCAACCTGCAGCGGCTGGGCGAGGCCGGGTGCGTGCATCTCGACGGGGTCGAGGTCAAGAACACCAAGCGGCACCGCGCCGAGGCCATCTCCATGGCGCAGCCGCGGCGCGTGGCCGACTTCTTGCGAGCCGGGGACGTCTCGCCGTGCTTCTACAACATGTGCATCGTGGCCGGGCGGCTGCGGTACGACTGCCTGGACATGATGATGGGCAGCTACGCCTTCACCATGGCCGACTACGCCGACCGGTTCGGCGCCGACAAGACGGCGGCCACGCACGGCTGGGCCGACGCCGTCCTCAACAGCTTCGTGAACCCGCGGGCCGTCCACTACAACATCGAGTCGTCCATGTGCACGGCCGACGTGATTGTGCAGCGGCTGATTGACAACTACGAGGGCGGCGCGCTGCCGTCGCCGGGGGAGCTCCTGGACGCGCGCTGGATCGACGGCGCGCTGCCGCAGTTCATCGACGTCGCGCTGCGGTGCCAGCTCGGCGGCGGCACCTACAAGGGCTGGTACGACAGCGGCTGCGTCTACGTGCGGCAGGCGCTCGACAGCGTGGCCACGCTGCACGACGTCTGGGACCTGATGGAGGACACGGCCGGCGGCGAGGGCGGCAACGTGTGCCGGCTCTACACCAAGGAGGCGCTCTGCCACGTGGCCGACTGGTGTCACGACATCGGCCGGCGCCTGGCCGAGTGCGGCTGCGGCGACGGCATGCACGGCTTCGGCTACGTCTGGTTCCTGGTCAGCGAGCTGTACTATGTCACCATCGCGAGATGGGGCCTGCTGACGGCGCGCGGACGCGGCCACGCGCCGCTCAGCTACCACAGCCGGGAGCCGTGGCTGGCCGACGGCACGCCGTACTGGACCACCGACGTTGCCCGGGCCAAGGCCGCCAGGACGCGCCTCGTCGAGGCCATCATCGGCCGTGCGAGCCGCGACCTGCCCGCGCTGGCCGTCGCCCCCGACGTCGACCCCGAGATGCGCAGCCTCATGCGCATGTGGGCGACCGTGTCCAACAGGTCCCTCGCCGACAGCGTCCAGATGCACTACCACATGAGCAACGCCGTCGCCGCCTGCGCGCCGCGGGGCGTGCGCCGAGCCGACGTCGACTGGAGGACCTGGGTCGAGGTCTACAACGCCCTGAGCTACGACGTGTCCTTCAACCCGGACAGTCCGTACCGCTGCGTCACGTCGCGGTACGCCGACGTGCTGCGTGTCGAGCTCGGCAGCAACGGCCGCATCGCCCACGCCATCAACACGCACGTCACCGACGAGTACGCGTGCCATCAGAGGAACAGCGGAGGCACCGCCGCCTATGCGGACGAGGAGTGAAGGGGGGCATCAGCTATAGTCGGGGAGGAGGGGGGGCCGATGGATTTGACGCGGCGGCAGCATGGCGGAATAGGCAATACGTCCATGTATCTCACACATGATGGCATGTCAAAGAAATATAGTTTTGTGTCAACATACGTACTTGAGACGGTCGTGGCACGTCTACAGAGCATAGGTGGCCACGCTGCCTGTTGGGTTCCCTTTGGGCCCAAAACAAAAACAAAGGGCGGTTCAGAGTCATGGACTGTAAATCATCTTTGCATGGACAGAGTCGTGGGCACGGAGTAGAGGTCCGACCATGCCGGAATGCGGATCTCTGTCTCATCTGTCAACCTTCACCAGCCCACACACGTCTCGTCCGTCTCTGCCGTCAGCTCGGAACAATATTGGCCACGGCCTCGGGTCCGCCGCTCCACTGACTGGCGGTATTTGTCTGGCAACAATTTACGATTGCGCCTGGCAGCCGCCATGAAGCCGCATTCAGCACAGCGCGCGCCGCCCGAGCATGGGGTCCGTCAGGCGCAATCAGGGTGCGGAATGGACCAAGACGTCAAGTGTGCGCGAGGCCGCGCGAGATAGCATTGTATCGGGGCCAATGACAGAAATGCGGTCAAGGAAAAAGCAAACATACTGTGTACAATACGTGAGCAGGAAAAGGCTGGCGCCACATTTCTGCAAACCCCCTCGGGGGGCATGTGGCCGCTCTTGGACTTGGAAAGCTTGCTCTTGCTTGCTGCCTGGGCCTGGGCAGTGTAGAGTCTGGTCTGGTGTCTGGTCTGGTCCTTTATCCTCTCGCCGTGTCACCGACTCTTGGACCCTTGCCTTTTTATTTTTAACGCGAGACATCGAACCCTCGGAATCTCGACGCCGATACGACCCTCGCCAGCCATGCCGACCCCGCGGGCAGACGAGCTGGATGCCGTCATGGTCGACGGCATCGACAAGCACGACGACGCGGCCCTTCATCCGCTGTGCGATTTCGAGTTCACCTTTGAGTCGTCCATGCTGCTGATTGAACCTGATGTACGCTCCCATTTTGATGCTCATCGGGGGGGCGTTTGCGCTGACGTGATGTAACAACAGTCTGGGGAAAGGTGAGAATGAATTTCCCCCCGCCGCGCCGCCATCCATGGACAAAGGGGATATGTTATGGGACACGGGGACATGGGACATGGGTCTACCTTTGCAAAAGCGTTCTAATACCAACCAGTATCCATCTTCAGTAGCGAAGTCAGCTCGTTTTCGGACGCGTCCCTCACCAACAGCGTGTTGGAATACCCCAAGTTGTTTGGCCGCACCTACCACGCCTTTCATGCCGGATGTATGAGACTATGAGCTGCGCCCGTCCATGTTTACGCGGTCCCTCGCTGATGAGACTCGTGAAGCCTACGTTTTCCCAAACGACGAGAAGGAACAGGAGCGGCTGGCGCTGCAGGGCCCCATCATGCAGAAGCTCATGGGCGGCAAGCTGCACTTTGCGCCCATTTCCTCGCGCGACTATCCGCACTTTATCCTCGACATCGCCACGGGCATTGGCGACTGGGCCATCGAGATGGCCGACGAGTTCCCCGACGCGCGCATCATTGCCACGGACCTGTCGCCGATCCAGCCCAACTACGTGCCGCCCAATGTCCGGTTCTATGTCGAAGACGCGTAGGTCCATATGCGAGCTTTGTCCTTTTTTTTTTTTGCTTTACAAAACAGGTCTGGTGTCCCTTTTAGTCGTGACGAGTACTAACACGCTTCGGCGCAGGACGGAGCCGTGGGACTTCCCCCACAAGTTCAACTTTATACACACCCGGCTCACGGGCGGCTGCTGGGAAGACTTTGAGAAGCAAGTGGCCGCGCAGGCCTTTGAGGCCCTCGAGCCGGGCGGCTGGTTCGAATCCCAAGAGGTCGACTGTAACATCTCGTGCGACGACGGCACGCTGGACCCCTGCGGACCCATCGTCTCGTGGATCAGCGACCTCATCCTCGCCGCGGACAAGATGGGCCGCCCTACGCTCCTGGGGCCCGTCCTGAAGAGGGCCTACGAGAACGCGGGCTTTGTCGACGTCCAGCAGCGCGTGTACAAGATGCCCCTCAACTCGTGGCCCAAGAATCGCTACCTGAAGCAGGTTGGGCTGCTCTGGGGGCACAACCTGGTCGAAGGGCTGTCTGCCTTTTCCTACCAACTCCTTCATCACGGGTTTGACCGTTCAGCCGAGGAGATTGAGGTGAGTCGGTCGGTCTCGGCGCGTGGCCGTGGGCATGGGCATGGACCGAGCTGACACAGCCACCTGTCTGTAGGCGTCTCTTGTCGACGTCCGTCGGGACCTTTCCAACACTTCGATCCACGCGTACATGCCGACGTTTGTGGTTTGGGGTCGGAAACCGTACCCCCATGAAGTCGGGGCGCAGTCGCTGCACAGGGGTAAAGTGGTCTTTGGGGCAATGTGATTATTTTGCGTCCGGGTAGCAGAATAAATTGCCGTCGTGGTTGTGTATTATAGAGCGCTTGGCGTCATTGACTGTCTTTTTTTTTTTTTTTGTTTTTTTGAACCAAGGGGCTTACATGGATTGATCATCACCGGTGTTTGTTGGGCAAAGTAGAAATTATGCCGCTAATGAGGACGGACATGAACGACTCGAGGAAGGACGGAGCTTATGATTCTCCAACAGGGTCGATAACTGGTCAGGGTAGTTTAGTGGTAAATACAGGGACATGGAGAATTCTATTGACTCGTATCCACTGCCTGGTTTCTTGCTATAAAAGTACGCATTTACTCGCTCGCTAGTCCAAGATCTAACATGTCAAGTGACCAGAGGCGTTTGAAGCGTGAACATCGTATGCCTCACAGATGACGGTAGGGAGGCCGTCGGCGAACCCTCCAAGCAACTACGTGCTAATCTACCGGCGGCGACATGTACATTTTTGATAAATCAAAAAATCTCTTTTTTTTCTTCATCATTTTCAACCAAAGTTGTAAAACCCAAGCAAGGAAGCGACGATGGCGTTATTTAGTGCCGCTTCTCTCGTCGGATCGTGAAGCATTTCTAAACGCATCACCACGCTAGCTTGCATCCCACTTGATGTATGCGCGAGACGTTTTACTTTTCTGTTTGAAAAAAAAAAAACGTCTTCGTACCTGACTAGAGGGGACTAGTTCGTCATCTGCAGCTCCGTATCATGCCCTCCGCTGTGTATAATTGCGAGAGGGGTCAGTTCTCCGGCTGTCCATAACGTCTTCACTGCAACACAGGTGGCTAGTCAGAAGGTGATTGGGGGTCGAAAGCGATTTCTATTGATAATGAATCGTGCCGAGTGCATCAACCACAATCACATTCGTCACGTCGTCTTGCCAGCGAACATGCTACGTGCTTTGGATCCTTGCCGTGGCGTGTACTCCGAGATGGGGATGGGTTGGGAAGTCAGGGATCAAAGTCCAAAGCCCTCTTCTTTTCTTTTTCCGGTTTTTTTTTTTTGCTTTTCTCTTTGGCGTGTCTCTTGGAGTCGGCGGGAGTACGGGGTAGTAATATGCGAGGCGTCTGCTCCGCCAGCCCGGGTGCGTGGAATCGGTGCCCAATCCCGCGGTGTCTATGTTACAACGTCATCTTCTCATCACCCCCATGTTCATTCCCCCGCAAGCCGAGACTGCTGACAGGAGGTCGGTAATGAATGGCTACATATGTAGCGTCCGGGGCAGGCGACGTATCTCCCCCGCTGGTTTGGGCGCGGCCAACGTGTCGAGTCTGGTACATACATGTAATTGCCTACCCTGGGTAGGTAGGCAGGGAGTATTCGCGCGCCATCACGATACATGAAACCATGGAAAGCAGTGTACTTGAGCCTTTGAAAATCCCCGTCAACCTGTCCACGCAACGCACAAGGTTGTTGCTGAGGCTGCTTGGAGGAGTGGGCTCTGAGCGGCGTTTCTCAGCATCGCTGCGCATCAAACGCATCTTGTTTGCCTCACACTATAGTCGTGGAAATGATTTACATTCCATGTCTCTTTTGCCCAAGTCACAGGGTGAAACAGGCATTTTGATAGCAAATAAGAGCTACCCACCGCCGATCACCGGCCCTCGCCAAAACAGAGAGCATCGTCGGTGATCTGGTGCCCAAGCTGCCCGGGTTGCTGGGCGGTGGACACTGGAGGCGCAATTCCCGCGTATTCTGACTGGTCCGGCCGCAAGCCAGGGTCTTGCTGGGCTGGAAAGCGAAATACCGGCCGTGGGAAGCTGTCAGATGTCGGCAATGCGAGAATCCGCTCCTCTGTACCCCGTAGCTCGGTTCCAGCCAGCAATAATCTTCCGGTACGCCACGTCACCATCCATAACGAGATGACCCAGAGACATATCCCAGCAGTACGGAGTGGCATTTCCGGGATCGACTCCGAGACCCATGCATGTATGCGTGATCCGAGGGTTTGGCTCGCGGCGTCATGCTTTACAGGGCCTAGACTTGCTTTAGATGATGGATGGGCCTGGCGCCACCCTTAAGGCTCTGTACACAGTGTAATTACCGTCGGGCATGAGAAGCATTGATCAAGTCATGGCTCGATGCCCTGTGGCGTTGGACCCCGCACCTCGACGGGATTTGTTCTGTTGCCGTTGTTGTTTGTTTGCCCTTTGGCGTCGACCATCTCGTTGTGTTGGTGTACGTTTGGCGGCATGGCGTACAAATGTACGGCTGCATAATTGTGCCACCCAAGCCCTGCTTGTCATGTTGGATTTGCCACAAGACACTCGCTTGATTACATCACGAACCCCAAATCGGGAAAAAGAAACATGTACAACCGACTGCAATACTACATGTAAGCGTGCACTGACCAGTAGCCCTATCTGTTTTCTACTACTATAAAGATCAAGACGGAGAGCTGTCATTGATGCCCAAGTCCACGTGGACATGCAATTTGATTTGATCAGGAAGTTATTGGATAGAGCGACAACACCATGTTTGTTACTAAAACCTCCCAGGGGGTTATTGTAGAATGACGAGTCTCTGGTTGGGCGGCTGTCGAAACAGACAGAATGCTGTTTATAATTTACTACTTCAACATGACCATATAGAAGAGAATATTCGAGTCGGGATGATATGGCTGGCCTATGAAAGACATGTAGGCCGCAAACATTACTCGGCCTTGAATTGTTTCTAGAGAGGAACGAATTGTCTCGTGTTGAATACATGTCAAAGATGAAGACGTGTGTGGTCTTTCTGAATTGCTTCATACCTTTATCCCTCTCGAGTGCTTCTAGTTTGCCACGTAGAACTTGGTGTCTACCAGGGAAGCTTGAGTCCCAAGGCCGTCACATGAAAAGCTTTTTGCGTCGAAAATCATGGGCGACATCCTAGATATGGCAAGATTTGCAGAAAGATAGTATTTCCTTTCTTTGTTGACGGCAACTCTTGGTGCCTGACTAGAATGTATTGTGACAGAGACGGGAAGAAGCAAGAGCTATCATGTCGGACTTTGACCCAAGGATTTGAACTTTGTAGCCTAACCGAGGCTCACTTTGGCAAGACCTCTCCTGCCCCGAGGAACCTCAAGTATACTGGAAACCCAGAGTTATATAGAGAAAGCATACACGCTGCGTCTATTCTTGTATTCTATAGTGTTGGCAAATATTCTAGCACAAAAACTTGTAAATCTTTTTCCACCTTGGCCACATGGCCCTTTGTTCTCTCTCTAGAGACTCGAGAAGAAGAACGTTATAGTCCCGCCGCCCTGTATCAAGGTCGACCTCCCCAGGCCGCACGTATCTAGTCCCGTGGATAATCTTATGGACCACAAAAAAGATGAGCATCAAGACACCACTCAACAGTTTTAGTACCGCATTTCTTGCCAACTCCACACTGGCCAATGTCTCATAACCAATTGGAGCAATGGCAACCCAAATCTGCACGAGAATAATGCCGACATTGACAAACAGGCCGAAATACGACCCTGCCACGCCGACAGAAGAGCGGTATGGAAGTTCGTAGAGGCCGCGTCGTTGCGAAAGCCATGCAGAGCGAAATCGAATGTGGCAGAGACAAATGGTTCCCCACGTAAAAACGCTCGACAAGGCTCCAATGCCCACCAGCCATTCCAAGACTTTATCTCTTTCCTCAAGGTCAGCGAGGTAGGCGAGGAGGCCGACGACGGCCGCCACGCCTATCGCCATGAGCGGGCGGCCTCTTCGATCGACGTATGCCAGCAACTTGGGGGCTTGTCTGAGTGCCCCCAATGCTGCAAGAGTTCGAGAAGAGCCAAAGACGGCCGAGTTGGCCACGGATAAAACAGAGATGAGAATTACGGCATTAATAATCGACGGCAAAACCTGCACGCCCGCCTCTTGGAAGGCGATGACGAGGGGCGACGCATTGGCATCCGATTCATTGACTTTATCCACAAGCCGCGGGTCGTCATGCCGTACGACGAGCCCGATGAGTAGGATGATGCAGAGGTAGAAGAGGCATATTCGCCAAAACACCTGCTTGATGGCCATGGGGAGAGATTTTCGGGGGTTGGCGGTTTCCGCCGCCGCAAGTCCTATCAACTCGGTCCCGCTGAAGGCGAACACGGCGTTGAGTAGGACGCTGCAGAAGCCCTTGACGCCGTGTTTAAACGCCCCAGGGCTTCTCCAGTACTCGAATCCAATGTACCCGCGTTCTGGAGTACCCGCACAGTTGAGAATGACACCAAACAAGCTGTAGAACCATTAGCAGACGGGTTCCAGGTCGACGGCGGCGGGGACATGTCTCACATGAAGCCAATGGCGGCAGTAATTTTGATGATGGCGAATATAAACTCTGCTTCTCCGTATCCCTTGACCCCAAGCATGTTGATGGCAATAATTAAAGCAACGAAAAGAGTTACAAAGATAGCCCGCGGCAGCGACGTGTTCCAATAGGCAATAATCTCGGTGGCGGCAACAACCTCGACCGGCAGGGAAACCAGCCATTGCAGGGCATAGCTGCCGTCGTCGAATGTTAGCAAACACCAGTGTCAATCTGAGGGCCTCGAATGCGGACTCACTTCCAGCCGAGGGCGAAACCCCACGACGCGTCCAAGAAGCGCGTCGCCCACGAAGAAAAGGACCCGGCAATGGGGAACACGACGGCCAGCTCCCCGAGAGCCTGGCAGGTGCAATACATGGAGATGCCTGCGGCCGCAAACGCCAGCAAGAGCGACGCCGGGCCGCTGGTTGCCAAAGCCGCGCCGCTCGTCACGAAGAGACCGGTTCCTGGGACACGCAGGTGTGAGCCGCGAGACACGGGCCAATGCAGTATGCCGCGGAGCGAGGACGGTGAGACATACCAATTGATCCGCTTATCGCAATCATCTGTAGATGCCGGCCCTTTAACCGCCGCGCGAGGCCGGACTGGACCAGCTCCAGCTCCGCGAAGTGCCCGCCGTAGTCGCGCTGGGCGTGGCGAGTCCGCGAGTTGGCCGGGCTGAGGTGGTGTTGCGGGAAAAACCGATCCGACTCGTTTCGCTTGAAGTCGTCCAAGAAGCGCTTCACGCGGCGCGGCTTGCGTGAATACCGCCGCTGCTCGCCCATGACGAGTCCGTCGCCGACCGCCTCGTCCATGTCCGGGGGCGATTCGAGATCCGTGCTGGGCGTCGGGCTCGGGCTCGGGCTCTTGCGAGGTGGTCCTGGGGGGAATCGCGGCATCGTGTCCAACGGGTTGGGCGCATCCCATGCCAGCACGTCGTGTTGCTCTGCCGCGCGATCGCCTCCCTCAACGCGCCGAGTTGCTCGCGATGCATCTCAGATGTTGCTGGGATGCAGATGGCGGCCCTCTTTGGACGTCTGGCTCCCCTTTGTGAGATTTCGGATCGACCGACTCCCGCATGTACCGGGTGGAACGATCAACCCACCGATTTCAGCTCTCCACTGGGGACAGGGCTTGGTGGCTTTCGACTGCATGTGGCCTTGCCCAAGTCGACGTGACGGCGAGAGAGGCTGTAGCACAGGTTGTGGGCCAGGCGATGCGAAACCCGGTGTCATTGGCGGCGTCGGTCAAGGGGATTGTCCTGACGGTTCATGTTTCCAAACTAACTGCAAGTTGGCAACTAAGTGGGCAAACGGCACGAATTGTTGCCAATGGGGAATGGCCTGTGGCCCCTGTGCCTTGAATGTTACGATTCAGGTTTATGTAGCAGTTGAGGCAATACGGGCACCTCCATGTTTCAAGACGTGACCGCTGAAGGTCTGTTCACTTGTCGATTGCTGGAAGGCTACAAAATACTTGGTCGAGAGACACAATACGCCTTTGTGATATTGGAACACACTTTGTAGGAGTTGAAGGTTTAGTCCCGAACTCCCGGCCTGCTCTTGGGGCAAGCTGCTCACTATCACCAACAAACTGGCGGTTTCCCAATTCTATGCACCATCACTTCAATGTTGCGTGGGCGAAATTTCACAGGGCAAAATATTACAAGTTTCCCTAAAAAATTGAGTATATGAGACTGAAATTGACTTGTATCCCGCAAAGACTATTCCAGTTGGATCGACTTTTGGGGGTTTAAACCGAGATTTTGCCTCTGCGGAGAAACATCTCACGCAGATCACACACGGCATCAATTCGCCAGTACTGTCCCCCAATACCATGCTGCTCCCTGTATAAAATCACCAACAATCCCACGCCAGCCGCAGCACTCGTCTATTCTAGCTCGTGAAAATGCAAAACACGAGGCGCATGGCTGCTGTTGCCGTAGACATCGCCCCCATACGTCAAATATCCCTGGACATCTACCTGCCCGACTTTAAGAATGTCGCTCGCGTCTCCATGCACCCAGACGGTTTGCATGCCCCCAATCATGTGCTGCAGGAAGTGACAGTGTACCATCCAGACGCCAGGCTGGTCAATACGAAGCCGCCACGCTCGCCAGCCGCTCCCGGCACCCGCATCGGTCGTTTCATTGTACCGATAAAGCATCGTGGTATCCCTTCGGACCGGGACGCTTCCTGCGAGTTGCGCCTCGGCCCTTGCCGGACTCCACGCGCCGTCTCCTCCGCCAATGTCCCAGTAATGGGAGCCGTGGGCATGCCAGGGGTGGACGTCGAGGGAGCCGTTGGAAGTGCCACTGTAGTCGACAGAACCTAGATTCTGAAACACGATTTCAATGACTTCCCCGATTTTTGCTGGGTAGGTTCTCGTGCCTGGGTCCAGGCCGCCGTTTCGCAACGAGGCGTTGTAGTCGGGGAGGTACTGTGTCTGGTTCTTGTATAGAGCAACCAAGTACGGCTCGTACGATGTTGTATGTGGCAAGGGATCAGCTCCGTCTTCCGTCCAGGTATTATTGTTGAGTGTCCAGAGCTGATACCCCCTCTTGACCTGCTGAACATTGATGATGACGCGACGCGTAACTTGATCCGCAGGCGGAAAGCCGGTATCATTCCGCAGCGGTTTCAGTGCGTAGTCAAGATAACCTTGGATGGTTTGTGGCAAGTTCACTGGAGGTTTGGTTGGGTTTTTGCTCGTCGAGACTCGACTGGCGAATTGTGAATCCGGACCGCAGCTATTCTTATAGCGAAGAAGACCATAGCTTGTGATGTTGGTGTCCTCCCGCCTTTCGACTTGAATGTAGTAGTCTAGCTTTCCCAGTCGTCGGAGCTCGTCGCATGTCTTGGCTCTAAATAGTAAATCGTAGCGCTGCCCCGAGCCTATCTGGACTTGTTGCACTCGGGAAGGCATCGTGTAACCTCCATCTGCTGCAATGACATCCAGCTCAGCGTGGTCTTCGAAACCAAACATGGCAAGCGACGTGGATGTTGCAGCAACACACCGGAAACGATATGTCAGTCCTGGCTCAACCTCTGTCACGTCCAAGTTTGCAGATACGGGGTGAGTAATGCCGTAATCGCTAATACCTTTGCCGTTTATTAGCCACGCGTTTGGGTCACCGGCGGAGTGGACCGGGGTAGATTCTAGACCAGCTAGGATTTCCTGGTCAGTTTTGTTGAAGAGCTCCTGCAAAAGTATAGTCCTCTCGCCATCGGTTTTATACGGAGCGGCCGAAGGGTCCAGAATGATCAGGGGGCCTGCTGCTGTGCTCGCCTGAAATCCGACGTGAGAATGGTACATATAAGTCCCCGCAGAACCATTAGGGCTTTGAAGTTCATAGTCAAAGAAATGATTTGGCGGGATGGGCCATTGGCTGGCTTGCGGCGTGCCGTCTGAGAAGGGATAGGCACCCTGCGTGAGACCATGCCAGTGCTACACCATACATTAGTATCATTGGCGGTAATTCGACATTGTTCCAAGAATTCATACCATGGTGAGGTTGTCGTCCTCAATGTTATTATATACGCGAACCCAGAATACTTCATTTTCGGACATGTGTAGGGCTGGGCCAGGGATGGAGTCGTTGACTAGAGTAGCGAATTTGTTTACTCCCGCAATGCTAATATTTTGCCGAGTTACAGTAAGAACTGCGTCTGGGGTAAAAGATTCGTCATGAGTATAGTGTTGAACACTAATAACTGACACGCTGTGATACAAGAGAATCGCAAGAATCGTCGTCCATGCCATGATTGGATTGATGCTTCAAGTCAAAATGGATTGAGGAACTTGCTCAATAATTGCTCGCCTCAGGCTTCTGCAGGTTGTATTATATACTTATTGAGCAACATAACACAACGCTTCGACTGAATGATACCACAGCGTATGTGTGTTGTGGCGCCAATCGCTTTCCTTGTTAATCCGAATTCCCCAATGCGAATCTACAAAACGCGCGTCAGCTGTGGCTTCGGAGCAACCCGTCGTTCCAGCCCTACCTGCATATGCTGCGCAGTGTGTTCGGCCTAGGGAGGGCTAGAACTTGCCTCGGATTTATTTCCCCCGAGAAGTTGCATTGGAGAGTGGGCTTGGTCTCTTACTCTCCTCTTGTTGTGCAAAAGCAACGAGCACAGATAGGGCACTTATGGATTAATCTCTATCAGAAAATACCACGGCAGATAGAGTCGAGGGTTCACAACTCGTGGTGTGGCTACCAACTGTTGTATTCTTCAGTCTTGACATGGTGAGAAGACTGATTGACCTGGCGACAGGTCCCCCAACGACGACAAGTATACGCAAACGCAACATTGCATTGGCAACTGTCAATCGGGATGAGCCGACCGTGATCTAAACTACTATAATTTTATGCAACACACTTGGAACTGTATTCTTTCTCCGTAGAAATTGTGGTGGAAAGTGAGGAGGGTGCGCAGATTGAAGCAAGCCACCTTGTGTCTATATTTGACGCAATACGCTCATTCGTCATTCCCAAGATTTGCTCTTCTACATTCGGTGAATAATTACAGCGCTTAGCTTCAAGACGCGTAATCTAGTCTGTAAGCATAGAGAGCATGAGATGTTCCAGACAAATAGCATCGGGAGTCTCGAGAACCGACCGGTCTTCACGTCGCTCACAGGATTGAGAAACTAGGGCGATTAGCTATACCGGGCTCGCCGAACCCATTGAAATCTAGCCCTATCCGCTACGCGTCGTGCCCATTAACTTGTTGGCCAGCCGCCGCCAATATCAGCCACGTCCCCAACTCGGGGCAGTTAACGTGCTGCATTCCAGTCTCAGCCGCCACAAGCACCCTCACAAGGCGCCGCCTCCGTGAAGGCTATCTCGCAAAGCACAAGGTCTCGAAATGGAGATCACAAGTGTGTAGATGGTGATGACGAGTCTCAGCCCCAATTCCAAACGTCATTGTCCGAGAGCCTCGGCAAAGTTGTTCCTCCATCAGGGATCGTGATCATTATCATTATTCGGCATATGGAAATATATATACCAAATCAAGTCACTATTTTCCGTATTTAACTCCCAGCACCTACAGCTCGAGATCATCCTGAACCATCAAGTACCGACCTACCCGCAAGAAATATATTTACTGAAGCATCTTATATATCACCACAAGCCCGTTTTTTTTCACTTTGTTATGTTATTACAACTTTGAGTTGACATCAGTTACAACTCTTAAGACCTCATATCTACAAACTTTGTTCCCTTCTGTCTTTCAAGGTTTCGTCGTACTAGATGGCGAATCAGCTTCCTCCCGGTGTTATACCGTTTGGCAGTGACGAAAACTGCACCCTTGAGACTTGCCCGGTCTCATGGAGCATTTACGGTTATCAACCATCACTTGCGGCCAATACGACTTTTTTGATGCTCTACATTATAGCCGGAGCAATCCATGGCTATCTTGGCATTCGATGGAGAAGCTGGGGGTTTATGACTGGCATGCTGCTGGGATGCCTTTGCGAAGTCATTGGTTACGCCGGCCGCGTCATTATGTCGAATAACCCTTTCTCCTACCCGGGTTTCATGACCCAAATCAGTGAGCCAGTCATACGCTCTAATATCATCACAATGACTAACAAGAAGAAGTCTGTCTTACCATCGCCCCCGTATTCTTCACTGCCTCCATCTACGTTACGCTTTCAAAGACTATTGTCCATCTGGCCCCTGATTTGTCACGATTTAAACCCCAGCTTTTTTACTGGATTTTTATTCCCTTCGATGCTACATGCTTGCTTCTTCAGGCTGCCGGCGGTGCCATGTCTACCAATTCGACTGGCAGTAACCAGGTTAGCAAGAACGCCTTTAAAATATGTATTAAATCTCACGGAGTCCTGACTACCATATAGACCGGTGTCAACATATCTCTAGCTGGTCTAATCTTGCAAGTCGTTGTTCTAACAATATTTATCGGTTTTTTTGCGGATTTTCTCATCCGATATTTTCGATCGGGTCAGACCAAGAAGTTTGGATGGAGACTAAAGGCCTTCTTTTCTGGTCTGACCATTGCCATTATTCTAATTCTCAGTCGTTGCGCATATCGCGTTGCCGAACTGCAAGATGGATACAACGGCTCACTGATCAAAGAGCAGGTTCCTTTCATTATATTAGAAGGGGTGTTCGTTTTTCTTGCTACCCTAGCCTTGTGTTTTGGACATCCGGGTCTTGTCTTTAAGAAGGCCAAGGCCACCCTTCCTAATTCTTCAGATGCTGAGGAAGGAGGTGTCCCACTTGAGCGGAAGTAGGGAGATGTTATGCGTGATTGCTTCCACATACTATATGAGATGGATTTGAGATCATGCAAGCTTCGAAGTTGCTTTCAGCTCCAATGTTCATGTAAAGTCGTTGCCTGCAAATTGGCTGCCGTTTTCGACCGCCTGCCCGCACGGGTAAGGCGCCGCCCCCAAAGCTCCCAAGCCCCACTCCCGACCTCCCGCTGCTTTAGAAAAAATCTATAAGACCAACCACCAAAACCCCAACTCTCTCCTTTCTTTCCCTCCTCGTCTCGTCCTCTCCCTCGCCGCATTGACCCTGCTCGATTCCCACTTCTCCCTTGGTGTCGCGGGTCGTCATTGCTTTGGTCGCGTTGGCCACATCATTTGTTGGGCTCAACAGACTCCGCTTTCCTATCGCAGCCCCGCGTCCGTGATGCACGCCTCCTCAATTCAGGGGCTGCCCTCCCGTTTGCTTGCCGTCCCGTTCAGCTAAGATCATGACGATACGAATCCTCGCGCAATGTCGCCCAGAAACAGAAACGCTCACCCGTTCTCTACCATCTGTCAAATCTACAAATCTACGATCTGCTGCCGAATGACCTCAAATCGTTCGCCAAGTCTACAAACACTAGGGCGTACCGACGCGCTTCTCCCATCGAAAATTCCAGCAAAGATGGCCTGTTGGTGATGGCCAGCTCTCGTGATGGGTTGGTTGCCTCCAGTGCTCGGAGTGTCCGAAAGGGTTTTCAATGCTTGCAGTCGGGTTGGGGGGGCCGGCAACGCGGCCAACCCTTCCCATTGTCTCGCATGATTTGCCTTATCCCGGTGTCTCATGACACTCGTGGGGCTTGGCCTGACCGCTCCCTTTGATTCCGTCATCTGAGGTTTTTCAGCTGATCTTCGAGTCGACTAGGAACATTGGGCCAATATGCTCGGGGATTGGTTCGCCCACGTTGCCTTTGGGGGGCTGGCGGCGCCGCCAAGCCTTCCCACTGCCTCGCAAGATTTGCTTTATCCGGGAGCCCCATGAGACTCGAGGCTTGACCGCTTTTCAGCTGATCTTCAAGCGGCTAGAAGCATTGGGTCAATATGCTCGGGGTTGGTTCGCCCAGGTTGCCTTGCTCTCATACCACGGCCTAAGTATGCCAGAGTACGTCCGACGTTGGTCCACAACCTGCGGCCATGTCCCTTTACAGCCTACGAATTGTGTCAATCTCGCCGCGCCGCTTCGCTCGAATCGTCGATGTTGTATTGGTTGGTATCTTCCCCTGCATTGGCTGAATACGCGAAAGGTCGGAGGCTGAATGTCTTCTGCTGAACGACAGGCTGAGGAGCCATCGTTCGATGCTCGGCTTCTCGACTTCCCGCGCCATATGACGTGTCCCCCGAAGGTTTTGATGATACGTTATCTGAGGTTACTGTTGCAGAATGATGCAGTAGGACTCTTGGCCGCATCCACGGCGAGGCTTAGCTCCAGCAAGGATTGCTGGTGTACAAAGAAAGGAAGAGCGGGCGGAGAAGTAGGGAGTGGAGCAGTGAGCACCGCTACAAGAATGCGAATTCTTTGGGGCGGGGGAAATGGAATATTGACAAGATTCAGAATGGGGTGAGCGACCATACCAGGACTATCCATGAACTTGGATGAATGGTTGGGTGGCTCACACACACCATTGGATTGGCGGAGCTGATTGAATCTGGGAAGACACTCCGGGTCAAGCTTTTGCGTCCTTAACCAGTTGACGCTGCGGTTAATGGCTTGGGTTCCGCCTATATATAAAGGCTAAACGACTCGGGCACGATCGACTCGAAGCGTCTGGTCAACAAGCACCTCTTCTTCTTCTTTCCTATGATTTCGACTTTCTTGCTGCGCAATGGAGGGAATCGTACTGATACAGACGAGCTCAACGCTCAAGACTCAAAATCAGCCACCTTTGTCGCCTGGTTCCTCTTGGGATTCCACGATAACAATTGCATCGTCGCCTAGCAGTGTGAGCAGCTACGACGGCAACGATGACGATGGATGTAATTCCTTCAGCGACTCTGGCGAGCTCCCCTCTAAATCTACTGATAAGAAGCTCGACATTGATTTAGGCCTCTCAACTTCCTCCACCATGCAGCTGGAGGCTGGGCAAGAGGATCCCGAGAGAACTCCCGTACCCACGCCTTTGGACGTTGACCGTCTTCATGCTCTCTTTTCTGAGTATGAAAAACTTGTCAATGGGCAGGGGATACCGCGTGAACGCGAGGCTTCACCAGATGAGAGTACGAATCTGTCCATGCCGAAGTATCTTGCCTAACTTACAACCGATTTGTAGATAACGAATCTTCTTACTCTGATCAAACCGAACCGCGCCAGAAAGCCATCTCATACCCGACTGCGAATGTCGCCCGTAAGCAGCAACGAGGAATCTCGAAGGTCAAGACCAAACAGCGGAAGAAGGTTACTTCACGTAGGACTTCGTGTACGAAACGCGCGTTAGCTAGCAGTGTTCATGAATACGAATACATGCACCTGGGAGAAGCACGTCGAGTAACAAACGGATCTATTGAAGTTGAAGTATTTTGGGCGCCCATCTTCTTGCCGTGCAACCAATTGCGTGGGGAACAGGCAATCGAAGAGGCGAAAAACTTGGTGACCAACAAATTTGGCCACGCCGCTTGGGAGAGGGAGATGAGCAAGTTGGATTGCGTTGACACACAGGGTGAATTAGACTAGTTAGCGGATAGTCGGCGTGAATATATGCAACGTTGTCCCGATTTTTAAGTATCCTTCGCCTTATACGCGCCACTTGGCTCTACAGAGTACTGCCATCTCGCAGGAGGATTACAACGCGAATGGCACATGTCAGAGTCTACGTTACGGTTTCAAACAGGAGATCTGTTAGTTGATTGCAACTGATCAGGTTTTGAAATCACCTCTGTGAGCGGACGGGTTTCATGTATCCACACTCGTTTCCTCTCTTCTAGTAGAAAGGCGCATCACTGACAATCCAGCCCATTTCTTGACAAACTGAGAAGGGTTGTCCGTGTTTGTATGTATCAAAGTAGTTGGTGATGAGGCAGTGTTTTAAGCGCCCGCGACAAAAGCTTTGGGGGATTGATACGTTGTCCATATACCGTTTTGATTCACTCAGGCGCTGGTGCCACTCTCCGGATTTCTGCCCCCAAAAAGGTTCGCTTCCCATGGTTGTTAATTTCGAAGTCATCGAGAATATAGCATCTTGCGCATTTACTGCAAAAAAATTCCCCAGCCTGGGTGTTCATTTTTGTCAAGGAGCAATCAAGCGTTGAGTTAGAAGGGATTAGTGCAGCATCGCGCTGAAAATAAACTAGGCCGAAAATGGAAATTCCTGATTGTCACATGATCGCGGATCTTAGAAACGGCCTGAGCCCTGCTGAGGTAACAAAGCCCCCCCAACATTTACACAGTGCAGAGTCTAACGTTCGGACTGCGCGCTTCTGGACTCAATTGAGCCCTTCCCACATAGACAACCCGACCAGGCATATCTTGCTAATTGCGTGGTCTCAGGGTCAAAGTCCTGCTTTCTCTCCAGGCTGACGCATCCCGGACGGCCAACTGGAGTCGGCCTGTCCACAGTCTGTCGCGTTGCTTTCCATCACGGCTACAATCAGGGACGACAAACCTACTGGATATGACACATCAAAATCGATCAGACGTGATCGAGGCTAATCCCATCGGAAATGGACTTGATGCTTTTCGCTCCTCATTTCATTCAATATGTGATAGCAGACGCCTCCTTCGCTCGCCCAGAGCACTAGATCAGCTTAGTCTCGACGGTATGTCCCCCGGTACTTTGAAATATGTTACTATCGCTCTGACTGTAAATGAAGACCTGCAGAATCTTTCCATAGATCTCCTCTTGGCACTCCAAAATATTCGAGCTTCCCGCCTGCTCCGCTCTGGTGGAAACGGGAAGAACCTCCTCAGCGATCTACTGAGAGTCAATTCCACCGTCAACTCGGGCGAATTCGACTTTGACCACATCAAACCACTCCTGAAAGTAGCTCTTGCTGACAGTCTTGATGATACCCTTATCTGGAATCATGTTTACGACATCGTTACCGAAACTACCCCCCCTCCCCGAGCGATTGCTTCCTCTATACAACAGACCCCATGGAGCCAAAACACGAGCAGCTTCGTAAACTCGTCAGAGCTCCGCCAGGACGTGGACAGAGTTTTGAAGCAGGAACTTGGACCCCTCTATGTTGGCGTTCCCAATTTCTGTGACACCTTCTTTAAAGGCGTGCCAGATCTAGGGACGATAGCTGAAACGGTCTTCAGCAAATGCACTGAAGGCGACAACCCACTCTTCAGTGGAGGATGGACCGGGTGGCCGACAGGCGCAAAGGAAAGCGACGTGCTTGCTTGGTTTGTTGACCTTATCCCGAGGTTGGATGCATTTGAAGATGACCGCAATTCGACCCTACCACATCGACGAAAGCTATTGGCGCAGCCCAAAACACCACTGCTAGGCTCTACGGGCAAACGCAGCATGGACATTGGCTTCGTTAATAGCGATATCACGTACAAGCCCGACGCCGCGGATTCGAAATATCGTTGGTCACACGTCCTCGTAGCAGGCGAACTAAAAAGCAACCCGAAGGCCGACATAGCATCGATTGCATGGATTGATCTCGCCAGGTATGCGAGAGAGGTGCTCGCCGCTCAAGATACCCGCCGCTTCGTCTTGGGATTTACGCTCTGCGGGTCTCTTATGAGGGTATGGGAGTTCGACAGGCTCGGGGGGGTCGCCTCCGAACAATTCGACATCAACAAGGAGGAAGGTGGGCTACAGTTTGTGACCACAATTCTGGGGTTTCTGCGGATGAACGAGGAGATACTTGGGTTTGATCCTACCATAATAACAACCGGCGGCCAGAAATATATTGAGATCGAACGAAACGGTCAGACAGAATGTCTTATCATCGAGGAGGTCATGAAGCGCGCACCATGCATCGCAGGCCGAGCGACAACTTGTTGGAAAGCTCATCGTAAAGATGACCCGCGGACGCCACTTGTCATTAAGGACTCGTGGCAGTATACCGACCGGGACGAAGAGGGCGAACTGCTCCAAGAAGCCACCGAGAAAGGCGTGATTAACGTTGCCCGATACTACCACCATGAGACTGTTCGCGTCCGCGGTGGTGAAGACGACGTTCGAAGCAGCGTTCGGCAGGCACTGGACGTCACAAAAGCTGAAAATTATCGACCGTCTCGCCCAATGCAGCCGTCAGGAATGAGGGCGTCTAGTGTTTCTCGCAAGGGCCGCAGCAGCAGCGGCGGCGTGAAGCGACCCTCGAGTGACCTTGGCGTCGCCCTGCCGCCAACCAAACGAACCTGCTCTACATCTCCAACAAAGCTCGGCATGGATGCACTGTCAAATCGGATACATCGGCGTGTTATTCTTCGAGACTATGGGAAGCTGGTCTACAAGGCAAGCTCCCGAGTGGCCCTGCTTGCAGCAATGGAGAGATGCATCCAGGGGCACGAATCCTTGTATAATGCCGGCTTTCTCCACAGGGATATTTCCATCAACAATCTTATGATCAATGAAGACGAAGAGAACCCGTCCTGGGCGGCTTTTTTGATCGATCTCGACCTTGCCATTAGGGACCAAAGGGGGCCTGCTTCGGGAGCCAAAGGAAAGACGGGCACAAGGGCCTTCATGGCTATCGGGGCACTTCTAGGACAGTATCATTCATTCATGCATGACCTTGAGTCATTCTTCTGGGTGCTGTTCTGGATATGCATCCACTACAACGGGCCGGGTGAAGATATTGGAGCAACTGAGTTCGAGAAGTGGAATTATGTTGACATGCGGGAACTGGCAAAGCTGAAGAAGGGAGAGGTCTCTGATGAAAGAGACTTCCTCAAAACAGCAGAAGAGAATTTCACGTCGCATTACCGATGTTTAATACCTTGTATTAATAATTTGCGGAAGGTGGTGTTCCCAAATGGCAGGAGGTGGGAAAGGGAAGATTCCCAGTTGTATTCTTCGATGAAGAATATTCTACGCGAAGCTCAGAGGGATACAAAGGTGGTTGGAGTGTAGAATAGAGTCAACAGGGCGCAGCTACCACTTTCATCCATCCATGATATCGCTCATGTGTTTCAAGCCGAAATGGGAAGCCGTGAGCCAATCACTGACAAACAACTATCCGAGATTGCGGCAGTAGCAAATACAGCATTTCTGATCAAGAAGCAAGAAAAGGAGACAGAGTCTTGTGCAGCGTCCAATTGGCTGCTCACAAGATGCATCGTCTATGAATTCTCGAGTGCCATTGACGATTGGTGATACAGCTTCTGTAAATGACACCCACAATGTAGGCTGTCGTGTAAAGCCTGCTCCTTATGATATCAGACATGGGTGAAGTTTGCGGGCGGTTAACGGTTGGTATATATGCAAAGTCCTAGCCGCAGTGTCGGTTCGATCCGGGGTTGCTCTTGTGCCAATTGCTGGCCAATAGAATAGAAAAAGCCCCGCTTTTGAAACGGAACTGGAAACCCAATCGTTTGGCGCCCTCCAACGCCACAGGTTCCACTGGACTCCGGGATGCGCTCGGCGTTTTGTTTTTCCTGCTGAAGCGTCGGTAACACCCATGCAACTGTGACAACTTACTTCCCACCCCCTTCAACCAACTTCGACTACACCATGGCACAGCACGGCATGCTTTCCTCGTCATGTCAGACCAGCGAAGATTGGAGCTCATTGACGAAAATCCAATAGGTAAGGGACTTGACGCCTTCCGCACCCTATTCACCTCTGTTTGCAGCAACAGAAACGTCACCTTTACGGCTTGCACTCTTGGCCAACTTAGTAACGAAGGTAATCCAATCACCCAGCAATTTCTATGCATTTCTGACAAACAAGCAGATCTCCGCAATCCTGCACTAGTTCTTCTTCCGTCCTTACGAAGTCTCCCTGTCTCAGGCCTGCTGATTTCGACAACTGGAAGTAACACTTTACGAACCGACCTCCTAAGACTTATTTCTGCTGTCGCCTCTGATGACTTCGACTTCGACCGCATCATACCGCTCCTCTAGACAGCTATTGCTGACAGGGCTGAAGATGCGCAAATCTGGGACCTTGTATCTATCGCGGCTATCGAATCCACCCCACCCCCCCGACCGATCACATCTTCATTGCAACAAACCCCATGGAGCCAAAATACGAGCAGCTTCGTGAACTCGTCAGAACTTCGCCAAGACGTCGACAGGAAGGGCCGTGTAATCAAGCAGATAGCTGCCCTCCTGGCTTAGGTCATAGGGCGGAATGGACGAATGAATGTTACCTTCGTATCCTTCGCCCCATACTCGACTTTCCCTGTACGTCATTTCGAGGCAACACCCCCCATAACCGAGCCCATCTTGGTTCGGCAAAACCTCGGGAGATATACCGCAATGACATAACCTGATGTGCCCAACCCGTCAGTACGTGCCTAACTTAATTGTCCGCGCGACTTGTCGCCCACGACAAGTGATCAGATTGCCCCCGCTCAAACTCTCCACCTTAAAAACATCTGTCGAAGTGTGCCTCTTCACATCGCTTTACATCAACACACGCATTCCTCGGTGACGCAAGAGACCTTCTTGTTTCCCGACGTTTCTTCTACATCTTCCAAACAATCAGCATCTGGTATTTGTGGGGGGTTTTAGTACACACCCTCTGAGACAACCATCACGTGAAGATTCCATCAGGAATATTCCGAATTTCTGGCACTAAAAGCCGCACCCGCTGCATCGCGGCAGCCGTTCTCTCTTGAGCGACCGTCGCATTCCGGGTTGAGTACCTAAGCAATAAGCATTTGCAAGCCAGGAGGGCTGAGCACTACTTTGTGACTATGGTGGTCAGAATAACTTGGAATCCAGTCACATTTGCTCCGTATGGCTAACGACGGTCTGCTTTTCAGGTTGGCGACGATGCTCTTGCCGGACGAGAAGAGAAAGACATCACCCAATACTTCCCCGCGACGACGGAAGAAAGAACGATTTTCTTTAAAGGTTATTATCTTTCTATTTACCAACAACAAACGGGGGACTACAAAACGCACATTGACAATGTAACCCCATCCACCGAATCCAACCCTTATACTGTGCCGGCGGGGTATTCTGTGTATGTTAGAGGAGGGACCGTGTATTTTCAAGTTTAAGAGGACATAGCATGTTGAAGGCCGAAGAAACTAATTAGGTGATACCCCTGGACATTACCGCACCACAAGGTGAACGTTACATCTTGTGTGTTATCCTTTGGAAATACGGCCGTCACGCATCCAGTCGTCTCATAGCCTTGGCTCCTTTCCCATTTGAAGAGCCGGCTATTTTCAACTGCCTCTCTCAGTGGCTCAGGCAAATCTTCGACGCGGCTAGCTGGCGCATTTGTGCACATATGCTTCATTTCTTATGGTACAATGTTAGTAACCTCTTATACATTCGTTCTTAGAACTTTTCTTACCTCTGTTTCCATCATTTGGTGGTTGAGGATTCAACATGCTATGATCTTCTTGCTTGCCCTGTCTTGACTCCGGGTCACAGGCTTCGCCTCGACTGAGGGTAGATTTATCATTATTGTACTGTGATTGTTCTAGCAACACCTTAGCAACATTGCGCCTAAGGCAAGGGATGTCTTCACCTTTTTGCCCTAATATAGTAGATGGTCGTTTGTGATCGAGGCGCTTCCGTTTCCTATTGCTCTCCAGATTGGTCGCTAACGGAGTATCATACGCTGAACTGTCAATTCTCCACTCAAACGCTGGGCTGTTTCTATGATCAAACAGGCATACCACATAAAAGCTTTTGGTAGTCGGTGGATCTTTGCAAGACCTCTTCATCCGCCTGGAGGGTGTGCAAGGTTTCCCCTACAATCGACGGCCACGAAGGGTGACAATCTGGCTCAATGTCCTCTAGGAGGCACTTAAAGATATCAGTGGCCATAGAACCTCCAGCCCAAAGGCTTGGCGCAAAGGCAATTGCCCATGAAATAATACCGTCGGGACTTAAAGATCGGATCTGCGCGCATCTTTGTCGCGTCGTGGCCTTTCGGACCCTGGTATCCTCAGTGTCAAATTTGGAGTCCTTTGGCCCCTCGAATATAGTGACGATATTTCTCCTAAACACCGGGGATTGCTTCAGTCGACCATTGGCTAAGACATCTCCCTGACATTTCAGAGCATGGGATCTAAGTTTTTCGCTTTCTTTCCACGCTCTGTCTGCCCGGGACTCTTTCAGGGCTTGTACTCTCTGTCCAATCGTCGTCGCAGCCGTTGCGAGCTTCGCGCTAAAGTCGCCCAAAGACTCCCATTGCTCGTCTGTTGGGTAAATTTTGTTAAGTTTGGGTATAAGCTGATCAGCCTTGTCGAAGAGGCTTCGCAACTGAGAAACGACAGAAGAGGCAGACATGGTTTGAGTGCTGGTACGCGGTCAAAGGCTGAAGAGATGAAAGGACTGGCCCACGGCGTACTTATAGAGAGCCTTGGTCATCCGTCATTGAACAGGTTGGGCGCTCCTTTGGTTTATGCAGGTCTGCAGAACTGCCTCGTTTGGAGGAGGGTTGCATTTCACGCTGATTTGTTGTCACTGCGGGGAAGGGTCTCGTCACGCGTAAATACCTTATGGGTCAGCGGGAAAGGCGGGAAGGTTGCTAGGATGTCTTAAGCACAAATCCTCAGCACACGTTATTACAACGCGGGTGGGTGGGGGACAGGGTCAATGGCTTTGTAGCACAAATCCAGAGCACACGTTGTTTAATTGGCTGATACTCGAGACAGGGCCAACGCTCTCTGTAGCACAAATCCGCGGCACATCTTGACGCAACGAAGGGCCTGCTTGATCTGTGATACGGAATGCAAAATGAGTGGTTGTCTAGTCAAGGGGTTACCCGGAGCTGCTACAGTGCATGTCCGGAGTTTGAGGATAGTCTCAGCATGGATAAACGTGTCAGTTACAGCCGATGTGAATGACGGCTTGCAGGGACAGTTGCATTTGCAAGGTCTACTTTTTGGCCTTTGCTGATCTACATTCATAGCTTGATAGCTGAGGTCGAAGCTACATGATTGTGAGCCGTGGATATTCGTAGCTGGCAAGCATGGTTAATGAAATTGGATCATCCGTCCATGTATGCAACCGTATCAGCTGTGATGTGGCTTGCAGAAGAGTTGTTGGTTGAATATCGAACAAGGGCCGTTCGTTCAATTGATCAGGGACACGCCCAGGATCGCATTGAGAAGTATCATTTGAATGTATCGGGGATGGCTTGGACAGATAAAGTATAAAGTGCCTGCTCTGTTCTTGCGCTTTCGGCAACTTGTTCCTTCCAACACGTTTTACAAGCATAAGCCTATTCTTGATCACCAAAGGCAATATTTGAAGTGTTTGATAACTTGGACATCCCATCATCGGAATCTCTGGTTCAGTCGTAAATGTTAGTCATATGATTCTCCTTTACCAACATCATCGGAGCGGGAGCACCGTATACCACGTCTCTTAATTGCGCTCTAATTCTCTTGCGGACAATACTCTGCGTCTTTTGGCGGGCTCGGTATCGTCGACCCGTAACAATGGAGAGTTCGAAGAACAACATGCCCAGTTCTCTGATCATTAAAGCATATGATCCCTCAACCCAATATCAATCCATCCCGGTTCACTCGGAGGCCGTTTCCAAAGTTGATGACTGTGCGCGAGAATTGGAAGCAGCTGTTAAGCGGCTCCTCAAGAGAACTGAGCATGTAAGAAAAGCAGAGCAAGGTCAAATTACGATACAGAAAAAACTCCAGACACTGGAGTTGGAAAATGCAACCGCCTTGCATCGTATTCACGAAATGGAAGAGAAATACTTAAAACTGGAAGCAATTACATTGGAAAAGGACGAACAAATCCGGCAGAGTTGGCAAGCGCTGCAAACAGCAGCACAATCCAACAGCGAGCTCGAGCAAGGAAGAAACTTGGCAATTGCGGTAGTAGAAGAGACGCAACAGACTGCGAAAGCTTATGAGACGTGGGCCAAAGGCGAGATTGAAAGGGCGCTTCAGTCAAGCGTCGCGGCGCATGATCATGCCAAAAGAGCCGAGGAAGAAATGAGCTCAGCGGTCAATAGGGAGAGGGAGTCATACCACGCCAGAGAAGTAGCAGAAAGGCGAGCTAAAGATGCAGAACAGTCCAGACACGAAGCTGAGAAGCGAGCTGAAGATGCAGAACAGGCTCGACACGAAGTTGAGAAACGAGCTGAAGATGCAGAACAGGCTCGACACGAAGCTGAGAAGCGAGCTGAAGATGCAGAACAGGCCCGACACGAAGCTGAGAAGCGAGCCGAAGATGCAGACCGAGCAAGGCTTGAAGCTGAGAAAGCTAAAGCATTGGCGGAAAAACATAAAGAGGAGTTGGAAAGGAATCAGGTATGGATGATTACATCGACAAGACAAGCAGAGGCACGGGCAGAAAAGGCAAAAGCAGACCTGGCATTAGCAATTGAGAGCGAGAAAGAGGTCAGACGGCAGCTTGACATGGCAGCTCCCGTGCGCCACGCGATTGAACCAGCTATCTCGCTCAAGCGACAAAAGAAGGGGCCTTCCGGTCCGAACAAAAAACCACGGCTGTCAACATCAGCCGCACACAACGGGACAGGGCTCCAGAGCCCGAAGATAACGTGGCATGACGAGCGACTACAATATTTGACGCATGATCTTGACCGAGTGGTTGACAACTGGGGAGCGGAAGAAGTGAGATATGCTCGTTTCACGTTTAGTACCGACTCAGTCCAGGTTAACGGAGTGGAGAAAAATTGTGAGATTACCGAATCTTCTCATCTTGTCAGATGTGTCCGTCATTCTGAAGAAATTGTGGTCACAATTTTTGATGTTATGTCCTTGGCGCGCAAGATCTATTTGTCAAATCTCGATCTCAAAGCCGCCGAGAAGCTGTTACGCGCCAATGTAGCCCGAGCCGTATCCGGACGGTACGCCCAAAAATTCAAAGTGGGCGAGGAGACTAAACGAGTCACGCTATTCCTATGGACAAATCTTGCAGATATCCTTAACAAAGTTGCAGAGGTTTATCATGCCAAAGATGCCGTCACGGTTAGCGTGTGAAGCGAGAGAATCTGAGTCAGTGTTCTCACGACTCCACCCCATCATGCGTATGGCATTCTCTCTAATGAACCGTCGCCATCAGCTCCCTCGGGTGTGATGGAAGTTCCTTCTCACAAAATATCCACACCTGGAAACTTCGAGCAAGCTCCTTCTGAGTTATCATCTGGTATTTATGAACTCGACATTGGCAGTGGCCAGATCTATAAACCCCAATCCTCCTGCGAGCACCAATCGGGGAGACTTGATTCCTGGACAGGACTGTGGGCCGTGCTCTAACGCGAGCATATCCAATGGCATTTTGGGACATTAGCCAGGACGTACCCGCAAGTTCTGTCCTTGGGAGCTGGACAGGAAAAGACCGGTTGAAGTTTGGAATTCACGAGGGCATGGACATAAACCATGGCCTTCGGCTTTTCGACGAGAACGTTGGCGAATACCCTACAGTAAAAACAGTATCTAGTAACAGAAAGTCTGGTGATGGTATCCAAGACTCTTCCACCCACAAGACTGGTGCATCATTAGTTGCTTTAGGCAACCGAACCGAGAGCTACGGGGGCATAAACGTGACAATTGGCCTTCCTCCATGGATCGAAACTAATTTCAGAGACAGGAGAAACGTCAGAAAAGAACATCAATCAGTATCATAATAAACATCTTAGCGCACCATTCGTCCAAGTCTCTGACCTCGCTCCAACTCCACCCCGCAAAGATATGGATCGCAAAGCTTTGCAGTGACCAGTCTGTCCCGTTGAGTGCTGTTGGTACGGCCACGGCGACGGAATCCTACACTCCACCTGTCACCAAGCCGGCTATTCAGTCAAATTGGTCACTGGGTCTCAAGACGCGTGACAAGTCAGGGATAAAAGATTCTGCTGCTATTTGGGACACTGACACAGACTTTGACTTGAATCATGGCACAGCACGGCATGCTTCGCTTCGGGCCTATACATGTGGTCTGTTTCAATTTTGTCCTTCATCGATTGGCTACTCGCAAGCTCCTATTCTGGGCCGTTAACGATTGGTTTGCAAAGTCCTACCTGCAACCGAACTGGAAGGCAGGCGGCATGCTGGTCAAGCGGAGTTGGTCTTAGACCTCCATGGGAGACCACGCCCCATAAAAGGCCCGTCACATGGTAGTGGATATCCAATCGTTTGGCGCGCTGCAACGCTACAGGGTTCCACTACGCTCCCGAATGCGCTCGGCCTTTTATTTTTCCGTACCTTAGGTTTCCCGCGAAACTGTGGTGACGATGTTGTCACGGCGGCTGACACGTTCTAGCTGGAACTCGGCAGGTTGTTGCCTTGTAGAGGCGCTTAACAACCTTAATTCCCGATCACGATTTCCTATCAAGTCTTGTGCATTATTCCAAACTCAGACATTCATCCAATAAATGTGCAATTGACTACACGAGCCTGTCATGAAACTCGTTAGTGTGTGGCTTAGGCTTGTAAGGTACGGCTGGAGGCCCCCCCGCTTCAGCACCAAAATTAGACGGAGAGTTGTTTGTATTAGCATGGCTCCCACCAATCAACAGTTGGTAACTTGGGAGCGTCAACTGATTGGTTTTCAGCGCTGGTGTAAAAGCGGGGCTTCTCAATAGCAACCAACCAGACATTGCCACAATATCAAGCTCTCAGTACTCTCCGGCATCGATCCTGAATGGACATGACTGGTATTATACATAAATGCCACTCTACACCATCGATTCCTCAGCTATGTCAACCGCTCAAGAATGTCCATGCCGCGACGCACACCATACGGACGACACGTTGATTACGGCTCACAGAAGCGTCGACATTCCTCGTACTCAGATCTATCGCTGCATGCCGACGCGTCTGGGTTCACATCGAAGAAACAAAAGTTGAGCCACCCAGATTTCCCGCCAACGACATACTGGGAGAACTTATCCAAATATCCCCACTCCAAACTGCATCTTACAAAGGGAGCATTGCAAGCTTTAGACGATATCGTAGACCCCTGTCCCGCAAACTCTAGTCCTACGCGACCCAGACGGAGCGAGCGGCTGGCTATTCGGTGGACTCTCGATCCAAGAACCGAGCAGGCTCAGGAATTTCTCCGTCGCAGCACTCCGACATATTTGGAATAAGTCAAGCGTTTTGCATCCCACGGTGGTCCAGATCTCAGGGATTTAAGAGGGGTAAAGATACCTGTGCCCACGCAATACCGAGGCTGACCGTTCGCAGTATCCCTTTACTGGCCCAAAGTACAACATGAGCTCTCGAGACTCGAGTCTTGGCCGCCGAAAACGAGGCTCCCAGTCTCCTGCTAAAAGAAGTGATACTCCGAACACGGCCACAACAAAGAGCACAGGTCCATACGATACTAATTTCCAGCAACATTTGATCAACCATGAGATCTACCCCCCTCGATATACCTATCCAAATGGTAGTGGCCCGCGACAACCAGACAACATGGACGAAATCAAACGAACGCTCGGGCAACCCCGGCCCTCGCTTTCGCCCTCGCAGTTTTCTGACGGCGCGTTCGATTCGTTTCAAGACGCAGATACACACGCTGCCAAGGAGGCACAGGTTATGGCAAGAGTGATTCCAATCATTGAAGGAAAGTTGGAAGATCCGAAGTGTACCGCAGGGCAGATTCCATTTAATAACCTCGATTACTTGACTGATGGCTCGCTCGTGGCCGGGAACCCGGACGTATACTACGGAGCACGTCCCGAACAGCTTCAACAAAAAGTACGGAAGCAGCTGAGCGGCAAGATTGAACCTTCGACCCAGGACCATCTGCCTGTGGCACCAAACTTCTTTCTCCAGGTTAAGGGTCCTGATGGATCTCTCTCAGTCGCCTCTCGGCAAGCGTGTTACGATGGTGCACTAGGAGCGAGCACTAGGAGCGAGAGGGGTCCACTGTTTGCAGTCATATGGCCAGGCGGAGTCGCAATATGATAACAATGCTTACACCCTCACATCCATATACCATGGTGGTCAACTTAAGATGTATACCACTCATCCAATACCCCCGTCGGCTCCCGGAAACAAAAATGGCTTTGCCATGACACAAATCAAAACTTGGGCCTTGACTGGCGATGCCGATACCTTTCGACAAGGAGTTGCTGCGTATCGGAATGGCAGAGACTGGGCAAAGCGACAGAGGGATGATGCGATCAGTCAGGCAAACGAGAGACAAGCTATCGTCGAAGCCGGTGCCTCGCTGGTCGACGATAGCTTAGGGCTGAGCTTCACAAGCGGGACATCTGCTGCTGAAACCATAGTTACTAGCCAACAAACCACCAAGTATCCCGGTTCACCTTTGCCACTATCATATGAGTCTGAGACATCGGCAGACGAACTGTCGCTTGATATCAGACCGCCTGTTAAGCGTACGAAGTCACGTTCCCCGCGGAAGAGGTAGTTGGATATCTAGTGCCTGTTTCTCCACGCAATATGCATAAAATTCGAGTAGTGAATTGACAGTTGTATTATGAGGGGGACAACAGGCTTAGTCTGGTCGCCAATATGGCAGAGAACATATCGAAAGATAACGGGTGAGAATTCCACACCATATGACAAGCTTTGAGACAGAAGATATTTCCTAACGGAGAGAGATGGAAGAGGATGAATCCCGAGTCGTGTTGTTGGATGAAAGACATTCTTCGCGAAGTTCAGGCAGACTAGTGGAGTCCACAGTTCGGGAGGGATATGACGTAGTTAGGCACCAGAACCCATTGGGGCCTAGCGCATTCTGTGGAATGCTGTGCAGAAAATTGCCTCACATTTGTTGTACCTTAGTGCCTGAACTCGAAAGGTGCCCAAAAGTAAAGCAGGGTCACATGGTTGCCCCACCCAACATCCCATCTTCAGGACCAAGATGTGGTCTTTGTCAATCAGCATATGCGCAAAGCAGCAGAATATTTATCAAGCGCTAAACGTTTAAAGCCGACCGGCAAATTTCTCCCACAACTGAGCGCCTTCGATATTGGCTTAATAGAGACGACAACACCTCGGACTGAACAGATAACTGGCCAGTCTGCCACAAGTGGACTGGTGGTCTTGCGTTGGGATAGTTCGCAATCGCAAAATCCCGGCATTGTATGGGAATTTCAACCGGGCGCGGGCAATATAGAATTTATCATTATGGCGGTCAGATAGTGTGGAATACCCTACAATATGCCAATCAAGTCGCTAACGAAATTCGTTTATTAGGTCGGCGATGAAGCGCTCGCTGGACGGGAAGAGAAAGGTATCACTCAAGCATTCCACGCGACCGGAGAACCACGAACGATATACTTCAAAGGTTACTACCTTTCTATTTACCATCAGCAAACAGGAGCCTACAGCACACACATCGATAACGAAGTCCGTTCGACAGAATACAAAGACTACCATGTGCCCGCAGGGTACACAGTTTATGTTAGAGGGGGGAGCGTCTATTTTCAAGTCTGAGATGACATAGCATGCTGGAGACCAAATAAACTAGTAAGGTCATAGCCCTCGAAGTTGCCGCACCAAAAGGTGAAGGAGACATCTTGAGCATTGTCCTTGGGGAAAAGAGTTGCGAGACAGTTTGTGGTTGCATACCCCTGACTTCTCTCCCATTTGAAAAGGCGACTATTCTGGACTGCTGCTCTAAATGGCTCTGGCAACTGTGATACAACGCGCAGTGGCGCATTTGTGCACATATGCTTCATTTCTGTTTGGTACAATGTTAATAGCTGTTACTTTGTACATAATTGGATGTCTTCTCACCCCGATTTTCTTTGGTCGGCGGTTGTGAAATAACAGGTGGATAGACTACTCCAGGCTGCGGCGGCAGGTCTGGCGAGGTCTTGTGCTTGACATGCTGACTATCGAATGACGCTGTCTATGTATAAGTACATGAACAACAAGTCATCTAAATACCTAGAGGATTTCCTTACCTCGTTTTTCATGTTCTATATAACTGGATTGCTCCTGAATGTCAAGTCGTGGCCGTTTCTTTTGTCTTGCCTGGCCTTCCTTTGGTGGGGTTTTGCCAGCTGCATTATCAGTTCCTGTACCTAAGTAGCAGCAAATTTAACTTACCTTCCATGAAGTCTTTGTATTCCTGAGAATTCTGTAAAGCTGTCTCGTCCTTCAATAGCATTTGCAGTGTCTCATCTATCACGCGGGGCCATGATGGTTGCTGTTGTGGCTCTATGTCATCTAGTAGGCATGTGAAGATGTCGGTAGCCATCGACCCACCAGCCCAAACGCTCGGCGCGAATGCAATTGCCCACGAGATGAGGCCGTCGGGACTCAGTCTTCGGATCTGCGCACATCTTTGACGTGTTGTACATTTTCGAATTTTGATATCCTCCGAGTCGAATACGGACTCCTTTGGTCCTTCAAAAATAGTAATAATGTTCCTCCTAAACACTGGCGAATGTTTGAGTCGGCCATTGCCTAGCACGTCGCCCTTGCAAGCCATAGCGTGTTGTCTGAGCTTTTGACTATCCTTCCAAGCTCTTTCCGCGCGAGATTCGCGCAAAAGGCGGATTTTGTCAGAAATTGTCGTAGCCGCAGTTACAAGGCTTTTGCTCAAGTCACTCAAAGTGTTCCATTGGTCCTCAGTGGGGTAAATTTTGTCGAACTTGAGCGCAAGTTGACCAGTCTTCTCAAGGAGACCCCGTAATTGGGAAACGACAGAAGCCGATGACATGACTTTGGCTGGGTTGAGGAAGACTTCCAAGCTGTGAATGGTGATGGGAAGCCGTGACTAGTGCAGTTGGCACCTTTAATAATTAAGTCAGTTCATGCACAAGGTCAGGTGGAAAAATCTGGGATACTGATGGATTTATGCAGGTCTGCAGTTGTTTGAGTATAACCCTGTAAAATATCGAGTGCTGATTTGCTATGTGCTGGATAAATATGGGGCGCCGGCGCTTGCGTTGGGATAGGCGGAGGGCCTTTGCATCTGTGCGTCTCAAATTGTGTGATCAAACTGTCAGCTGGTTGTGTTTTTGTACTTCCTGGATAAGCGGCACATCTTTGTTGCAGGCTCATACATGACTTTGCCCCAACTTTCCGAGCCAACATCGATGAGACTTGCAGGAATATCGCTGCGTCTGCGTATCCAAGCAGAATGTGACAACTCCGATTGATCTAGTGTGCTTCGGGGAACTCCATGGTTTCAATCCATAGATGCAGCGTCATTCACCAAAAAGAGCGGTTTGCAGAAACGGCTTTGAGACTGCATATCCGTGTTGGTTCGGCCATTTAGTTCTGGCTGAATGGATCGACTCGGAAGTGCAACGCGATCGCCATTATCTCCTCCCTGAGAGAACAGCGCTATGTGCTAGATACAAGAAATGACTTGACCGTCTATATAAGGCTTACCTCCCAGAGAAAGATCTTTGTTCTCCGACAATCTACGAGCCAGAGATAACAACACCAGAATATTGTCACTTCAAGTCTAAACATCTTATTGATTTGTTCAATTGCGTAACACGATGTCTCTTCCCAGTCAGGTGCCAACTGCTCCCGAAACCCGCCCTGCCACTCCTGTCTCCCAGGTCGAGGCGCAGGACGAAGGTTTGTGGATGAAAGGGATGATAAAATCCGATGGCAAGAAAGAACCTTCTGGAAGGTAAGATATAACTTGCTGTAGCAAAGTATCAGACTCGAAACATGCTGACCAAAGGAAACCAGTGTTCTTTCAACTCCACTCCATCGTGGTCATGGCATTTCCTCTAATGAACCGTCGGTCGCAGCTCCCTCGGATGTTACGAAAGCTCCTTTTCACAAAATATCGAGGCCCGAAATCTTCGAGGAAGCCCCTGCTGAGTTGGCATCTAGTATTCATGAACTCGACATTGGCAGTGGACAGATCTATAAACCCCATACTGATGCCAACCCCGATCTGGGAGACTTGATTCCTGGACAGAGCAGTGGGCCGTACTCTAACACGTCCACATCTCCATTGGGAATTTGGGACACTAGCAAGGACGTACCCGCAAGTTCTCTCCTTGAGATGTGGACTGAGGAAGATCTGCTGAAGTTTGGAATTCACGAGGGCATGGACGTAAACCACGGCCTTCCGCCTTTCGACGAGAATGTTCGTGAATATCACACAGAAAAAACAGCATCTAATAAGGGAAAGTCTGATGATGGTATCCACGACTCTTCTACCCCCAAGCCTAGTGCATCATCAGTTGCTTTAGGCAACCGAACCGAGAGCTACGGGGGCATAAACGTGACATTTGGCCTTCCTCCATGGATCGAAACTAAGTTCAGCGAGACAGGAGAAACGTTAGAAAAAAACAGCAATCAGTACCATCTTGGCGCACCATTCGTCCAAGTTTCTGGCCTTTATCCAACTCCACCACGCAAAGATACGGATTGCAAAGCTTTGCGGTCTGTCTCGTTGAGTGCTGTTGGTACCCCCACGGTGGCAGAATCCCGCACTCTACCTCTTGCAGAGACCAAAGATACTGCAGCAACTGGGGACACTGACATCAACTCCCCCTGCTCTCGCAAGATTCCTAGCGCCTCTGAACGGCCGGAGTCTCCATTTGCGCTGCGGGATGTATCGGTGATTCCTTGGACTGACTGTTACCCCGACGATCCCGATAAGGCTAGAGAACTTGCAACAAGTACCGGTGTTCCTGGACTCCAAATCTATTCTGTGGATATTTTTACACATGCTACTTCAGACACGCAAGTTCTCGATGAAGTCGATGCTACTCAAGATAGTGACAACTTCAGGGTCGAAATGGGAAAACAAATTTCCCCTGAACGTCCGTCGGTCCCTGGGACCAAGAAGCCTTATGACAAGTTTGAGACCAAAAGTTCTGCTGAGACTTGGGACACTGACGTGGACTTCGACTTGAATGAAGGCTCTCGCAAGATGACTGAGGAAGACTTACGCAGGCTAGATCTTCAAAGCTGGTGGAAGGAGGATCTTAGCGACGTAACAACTGGTCTCCCCCTGATAAGCAAGGAGGATTTGCCTGGACTGGAAAATGTGTGTAAGGAGAGCTTATTCTCGGTTGGCGGTCCCGCCGCCGAGGACTCTGGAGAAAATGTGGCGGAGAAGAAGACTGGAATTGACAGAGGACACCGAAGGCCTCCCACTGCTAATGCTTCGAGCTTTCTAGAAATGAAAGTCGACCCCTCCATCGATGTTTTCGGCACCACGAACCGGCAAGAAAGTCCTGGATATACTCTTCCAAGCGTGTCTTCAGACTGGCAACCTCCGAAAGCCACCCAGGAATCTCAACACAATGATTCCGTAAGGGCATCGAGCGTGACCGACTCGGAGGGTGCTGATGGGTCTGGTTGGGTAAAAGTGGAAATAGAGACAGGGAATCTGGGCCAAACGGACAATGTATAAGGAGACTTGTGTTGTCCGTCATCAGTATAAGGGCACCATTTATTGGATCGCGACGTCTCATTTCGTATGCATTAACCTGTTAGAAATCTTCTAGCATCCACTCATTTAGTTGAATATATACACCAGTATTTCCTCTCGACAACATGGTCTAGGACGCGAGATTCAGGCTGTGTGACTGATGAGCAAGAAACATAAGCGAGGATAATATTGCCAATGAGGAGTACCATAAACTTATCTCACAGGCCGCATGGCCGCATGAGTGGAGATTTGGAGGCATGACGAGGCTTTGGTAGCAGAGCTACGAAGTACGTGATGCCGAGTACGAACGGGTATATAAAGGGGTCAGCCCCCCCACGATACTGCGTGAAACTTTTTGATCTTGATTTTATCGTTCCTCATAAATTCACCGTCCTCGACTTGTAAGTGGCGCGGGTAGTCACAGCTTGGATTCCTGCAACTTTGCCAGCAGGTAGGTAGGGCCTCCTTACCTCGATGTTAGGTCACACGGACGGACTGACCGAGTTCGTGTGCTTTCACCTTCATAGCTTCAACTTTAGCAGACTCTCTAGAAGCCCTCTTTTACACTATACCGGCATGATGGCACAAACAGCGGGAGTCTGTTCCTTTCTTGGTCGTCCGTGGACTTTGGAAGATGTGATATCGATCCCGTCCGATTCCGAGTCTGACACAGATAGTGATGCTGAGGTGGTGGAACAAGATGTCCCGCGCGTGCACTTGGTACACAATCAACACCGTGACGACTCGCTTCCTTCTATCTCTGAGATTATGGCGTCACTGATTAACGTCAGACATGATCCAACAGAAGCAATCGGTAAGCAATTGCAAACCAAATTCCAATGTCCGGCAATGCCTAACACGATCCTAGGGAGCTCATCTGAGGATCTTTGCTTACCAGATGAGTGGGAAAGTCCCAATTCATTAACCTCAAACTCTTCGAGAGAAGTGATTTTCCCCTCAATGGCTCTCGAGAGTCCGGGGGTCATCGCCGACTCTAACATGTTGGTGTCTCCGCCAATACAACAACATGATGATGGAGTAAGCGTGGTGTGGCCCACTCCTATCCGAAGACCTTGTGTCGTCTCAGCGGCCTCCGAGTGTTGTTCAGTGCAGTCCACAACTGCGTTGCCTCCGAGGGATGAAGCACTGCACCATGAGAAAACAGATCCTCCCGGCCGATCGGCGACCAACCTCGTCCAGCCTTCTCAATCGCAGAATTGCAGTGCCCTGTTTTCAAACCAGTTCGTCCAAGCTCATAGCATCAATATTGGCCATGGCCGTATGGGTGAAGTAGTTCCGCGAAGCGACAACGAACTGCCCAGTGTAGCTCGACCCGCCTCAGTCAAAACACCTCCGTCGGGATGCAGCCACCCAGTCTCGCATCGAGGAGCTTTGACGGAGGCCATTCAGAAACACCAAGCCGCTGATGATATTTCGCCCCTGGGTTCTTGCCCTAGCTCGTTGCCAACTGGTCAAGGACGGGACGACGAGCGCCAGACAAGCATCGATGCAGACGACACAGCGAGCCAGCTGGATGAACCCTGCGAAGAAACGGAAAAGCGGTCAACTAGTCGTCGTGGTTCCGGAAAAGCTTACAACCTTCGCCCTCTCCCGCCCAAAAGGCAACTCACCGCGGAACCAAAGGACGGCGGGATTGACGAAAAGCTTATGCCACAACGCAAGCGTCGCAAGCTTGTGTCCCGTCAGCCCAAGAAGCGTAATTCACAGCAACGTTCGGACCTACGTTCGGACCCTACGCGAAATCGAGAGGCACGCTTGCTGAGGAATACGACGAAAAGCAACGACGACGAGTCTGTTGCAAACAAAAAACCGCCTGTTAGTTCCAGTGTTGCCAGCCACGAGGCATGGCCACTTGGCCAGCCAGTCCTAAGGTGCACCAGAGAGAATGGCACTGCGATGTTCCAGCTACAATTTACCAGCGACATTTTGTGGAATACGCTAGTTTCACAGAACGATCCCGCCCCAAAAGGTCACCAGACACCAAACAAACTCCAGAATCGGAGACCTAAAACCGCAAAGGAGAAATCCAACCAATGCACGGCGAATACAGCGCGGGAGTCTATCCACGCCGCCTACCCAAGTGTCTGCCCCGACCTTTACCGAATGGATTGCCTGCTTGCTCGGTGGAGGCGACACACTTTCTTGGTGAAATGGGCTGATGCGACCACGACGTGGGAGCCGAGAAAACACATCATAGACGAGGGAATGCTGAATACCTTTGAGGCAAGTTGGCGGGGCTTTGACGCGGGCGTGGATGTTTTGAAAACCCGACAGAGAGCTGGAAGGCGCCAACACCTTTTACGTTGGCATGGTCGGCCGTCTAAAGAGGATACGTGGGTATACGATGAGTCTCTGAGTCCGCAGTTGATGGAAAGGATTGAAGCAAACGAAAGAAATGGCCCTCAGTTTTGAAACTCCGGTTCGGTGGTTACGTATTGCTGCCACAAATTCCCTCATTTAAAATAGCACGACGGTACTTACCTTGTTGTATCCAGGTGATCAGGTAATCAAGTAATCTCTGCTGCGTTAGGTAGTTTCGCTAGTTATAGTGCATTGGTGCCAGTCGATAGTCTAAATGCGCATGCTTTAGTGTTTCTGAAGTGTCCTTTCATTTAATTGAACGATCTTTGATACGTTTTATGGTAGTGGCTGATGTATTCCGAGGCGAATGAAAGAGCGTAGGGCAGTGCCGTGGATTATCGCAGGCGTGCTTAAAATACTGGTAGCGACTACTTCATTGTTCCTACTGCGTTCGGCCCAATCATGTAGCTACTGCAGGTACCAGCAATAAGGCGACTAGAGCTACCACCAACCGTTAATCGGGCATCTAGTGGGGGCAAGGTTACCACTAACTTGCAGACCTCCGCTACCAGCACCTACAACTTCCCGCCCGATGGGTGCCAGTAATCTTCGTCGCTCAGGTACTGGTATGACGGCGCTACCAGCAGGCCAGCGGTACAGGTTGCTAGTATTCTCTGCCTACCAGTAACCCAGACGGGCAGGATGATGGTAACTGCGGTGTACCAGTAGCGATTTGTTACAGATACCAGCAACAAGGCGTCTAGAGCTACCACCAACCGCTAATCGGACATCTAGTGGGGGCAAGGTTACCACTAACTTGCAGACCTCCGCTACTAGTACCTACAACTTTCCGCCCAATAGGTGCCAGTAACCAACCAGCTTTGACTGCTAGTGTGCTGGTAACCGCTGAAGCGCTACTGCTGGTAGTCGAGAGGTACCAGTAATCGCTACGTCCTTGTTACCAGCACTTGAGCGCTACCAGCAATTACTACATGGCTGATGCAGGTAGCCATTTGTGCTGGTAGCTTGCCTATCGTCGTGACTGGTAACCCACCAATGCGCAACCTAAGGATGCTGGTAACCGCTGTGGCGCACCGTGGGATGACTGGTAACCACACCAGTCAATTCCGGTGGGCCAGGCACCTACGGCGCCAAGTTGCTGGTAACCCCCGCGAACGCTTATTACTCCTCCGAAGCTTGTAATTTGTTACAAGTCACCCCAGCTCCTAAATTCCAAAGTTTCAACATGTTGATGACACAGGAGCTAGGCCTACGGTGCATACGTGGGCTCCAGCATTTCCGTGACGGACTGGCACTGCAGGCTTGCGCGAAACCCTAGAGGAGAGGCGCGGAGGAATGTGCGATTTCGCACTAACGCATTATCTTTAGGTCCCGTTCCAGGCGCTGACTTGGTGCTCTGGACCATAGACCCACCAGGGCGTCAAAAAGATCCTTGTCGTAGTGATGTAGCAAAAAGGTACGGCCATAGCCACAGGCACCACCATTTTGTGCTTGGCAACACAACTGGCCACAGCAAAAAAAGGGAGGGCCGGGGTCAAAAAAATCTCCTTCCCATAGTCCGGGAGGTCAGTGTGTCGTAGGGTGCTCAGGGTTCCCTATCTTTAACAAAAACACCATGACAATAACTACCCCACTCCTTTTGCAGGGCACTCTTTCGAAGGGCATTCTTTCAACACCTAGCAACAGGCAACTTCCAAAACCATTGCCCTGAACAAATATGACTGGTTCTTTCTTCATCACTACAAGCCGCATACGCTCAGTTTTTTCCTTCCTAATTTTCATTATTATTCTGTCCTCATCGGAGTTAGAGGTAATGTATGGCGAGTCTGGCCCACTTGCAGCTCGCTGTTCGTATTAAAGTTAGGAAATGCAGAGCACCCACAGACCGGCGCTCAGCGGCTAGCCGTCAACGTACCACCAGGGCTCGGGGTACATCCATCTGCTACGCAACAACCGAACAGGAACAAACCCATCTGACGGCCAAGTACCTCCATCCCAGATGGTACATCCATCTCTAAATTCCAGTACATCAAGTAAAAGGATTATGCTGTCTTCACACGCCATCCTCCGGAATTCATCCCCAAAGTCAAAGTACATCCATGAAATGAGTACATCCATCCTCGCACACATCCCAGCCAGCATAATTCATCCAAGTATACCAAGTACCTCCAAGTAGAAGAGTACACCTTCCCTGCTACCTCCGCGACTTCATCTCAAAATGTCGGACTCCCTCGACGTGAAGATTATATTTAATTGCAATTTTAAATTCTAATTTCAAATCCAATGCCATTTGATTTTGGATATGGAAATGAAGTTTAGGTGGCCGCTACCTCATACTATTGTTAATATGAGCGCTACATATAATAATCGCCGTTTGTCGTTATACTTCACTGCTCAACTTGCTGTGCAAACATGGATTCTCTCGCATTACCACCAACACAAACCGGTGCCACGGCTCCTCCAGGCCAGGTCTTGTCTAATGAACAACTCTCATTACTCAAACCACTAATTCCGGAAGAGTCATGGCGGACATTCAAAGTCCATTTTGAGGAGATTCACTTTTTCTGGGCCAAATTGCTTTTGGACACTTCGGTGACTGGCACAAACGCAACCATTCTTAACGCCCTCGCAGCTATCCGGATAGTTGATAGCATTCTTTCGGACGAAGGTCTACCGCGCTGGAAGCACCGATTCGCCTACATACGGTTGGCAAGAATTCTGGAGTCACTTGATAGAATCATCGGTCGCGAGAGACAGAAAGGACATGTTAGTGGCCGCCGCGGGCAAGGCAATTCCACCATCAAGCGCGACATGTACCTCCAGGCTGTTGAGGGAGAGTCGGGTAAAACTCTCGGTGATCTTCGCCCACGTTGGGGAAAACGTTTAGACAAAATGACAGGCGGATCCCTATTCCTGGCGTTCGCGTATTCAGACAAGGCAGACAGCATGATGTACGTATCTACGAGCCCATGCCATCAACATTTCTGACAGATACCATGTAGAAGAGACTTCTCTGTTAAGCACGACGTCTTGGAGAATATTTCACATCAGGCTATACAAGCCTGTCGCCAGGCCATAGGCGACAGTGGAGTATTCCCTATCTGAATATGTGCCTAGTTATAGCTTACAAATGAACTAAATTGAGTCTCTCAAAAATTTGATCTTCTGCAGTAGCTCGAAGTTCTTTCTTCTACAATTGAATACTTGATAAGTGATGAGAGTCTTGCACCGGAATGTGGGAGTTAAAAGCTCACCATGTGTCAATATTTCCAGTTTGCACACAGTTCCTTAGCCACGGCAAAGAAAGAGTTACTAATGCCATCTCGTACTCACTCAGTGGGAGGCCAGTCAGGGCGGTCATGCGATGTCTCAATTGCACAGGAAACCAAGTGTCAGGGGGGGAACTTGGTTATAATTGCCTGTTGGCGATGTGCGCGATTCTGAATTAACGTGCCTTAAGTTATCATGGTCATTCACTTGGCTAGTTACTCAAAATTTGTAAGGACCCGTAGCTTAGAATGACATTGTACCCCAAAATCTAGTGAAGTTCTCCTTTAGCGTGACAACGACTCTGACAGATCTTTCCTGACAGACTTTGAACTCCGATCACTGCTTTATCATACACTTCTGATGTTAATCAAAATTTCCCCAGACCCTTATATCTGTTGAAGTTATTATAGCTATGAGCCGCTGTCAGGTGAGCTTGTAAGGATTGAAGTTCGTGGAACACAAGCTTCTTGTCTCGGCATCTTGGCTCAGGGCACATCACCGAGTGTTCAACAAGCCCTTTGAGATGCCGAGATATGAGGTGATCCCTTGCTCGATAAGAGGAGCAAAACTTTTTAAACCTTTGACTTGGAGGCGCACGGTCATCCCAGAAGCACATGAAGCATTGGTTCGTCTCACATTTTGTGGGAAAGTGATCCGTCTTGATCTTCGCCCCAGACTTCACACGCCGCTGTTCCCGCTCTCTCCCAAGCAGTATCATTGCATTTGTAGTATAAATGCGATGTTTCAACTTCATTCCATCATCTAAATCGCACGTATCGGCGCATATAAGCTCCGCTAGCAGCCGGCGCTCTTCCAGATTGTAAGAAGGTTGGGGGCTCCACGTATCGGGGCCAAGGTCAAGGAGTGAACCGGCTTCATCCTCCAGTTGAGAATTTATTTCTAGGGTGCTGATCGTGCTGAAAAACTCTTGTCGTGTTGTTGCTTTGGCCAGCTTCCGGAGATATGCTCTCGTTGATCGTACTTTATTTTCCACGGTACGATACAGCTGATGCAGTTTTGTGCCATGCACTTCTGCTTCTCTAATGCTCCCCGACTCACGACGAACTTCTCGGCTCAGGCTATCCCGAAGCTCAATAAGTTTGACCAGCGTCGGATTTGTTCTGATGTTTTCAAGTTCAAGATGACTGGCATTGGTTGGAGCTCGCGGGTCGACGTTGCGACTCATATGACCCGCTGCTTTCAACAAAGCCTTGTTTGAAGGGCGACCAAGGAAGGCCGCGACAGTGTCACACTGGACGCGCTGGTTAATGTAGGCTTGGTAGGTGGCTGCGTTTATATGACACATGACCTGCTGAAGTTGCGCCTGCGTCGCAACGGCTAGATAAAGTTAGTTCGCGCAACAGAAACCAACGACAACATCTTACCTTCAACACCTTCTCCAGCACCGCGTCGGATGCAGTATGGATTTAAGATTTGCATAAACCCCGTAACAAGTCCCAGCCTCTGAAGGTAGTAAAGGTACGTATGATAACGGAGTGCCTCCGTGTCGGATGTTCGGACCGTTCCGTCGCTGGTTGGCACCGCTTGTCGAAAGATGGGCTTGTTTGAGATGTCCTTTCTCCATTCAAACTCAAGTGAGCGTCTAGGGGGGCGGACTTTTATCTTGTAGAAGTCTTGAACTGTTTGAATATTTGCCTCGAAGGCTTGATCCAGAATGGCAAGAGCCAAAAGATGAAGGACGGCATCGAATAAAAGGTCATCCACCTCGTAGAAAATGAACGTTTTCCTGCACAATCACCGTTAGGCGATAATTACGCTGCCCTCATGCTGAAATACTCACGGATTCTCTCTCCTCTCCCACCCTTTAGTATACCTAAGCGTCACTTCCATTGCTGGAAGATCTCTTCCTTCTTCCGGGTTTTTGATAAGTATCAACTTGACGTCGCCGTATGTAATTGTCTTAAAGTCATCTTCTTTCGGGTCCCATTCCTCCGTATAGTCTTCCGATTCTGTATCTTCATCATCAATACTAAAATAGTGATCATTGATGGCTTTCCTGTTCAGCTTTTTGTACGCAAAAACCCTCGGACGCGTTGCCGTGTATGCTTGCAGAAGGATCAGAAGTGCCAGTTGTATTCGTTGGCGCTCGTCCGGAAAGACAGATGTATCGTGGACCCAGTGATGATGCTGCACTAAGTAAACGTCATCGACATCCATAACCGGCTTCTCATTAATAGATGTGTCCAGCTTGTAACGAATTGTGAGATATCCATTAATATACTGTACTAGGTGTAAGTCGAGGTCTCTGAACGGTGTCTTGCTCTCAAGGTATGCTGATCTCACATCATTGATCTCTTCATTTGCCTGGTTGTTGAAATCAACACCAACGGATTTCCGGTAAACCTGAAAAAGGATCCTTTTATATGCGTGAACAGTGCTTCGTTTGCGTATTCGCCGGTACGTATCCAGCATCCACTCTAAAAACGTCATAATGTCTTCTTTGGAGGCATTCTCGAGGTGACTGATGTCATTGACAGACAAGTGGCAGCAGTGCCTAATTGCATTAGAGTTTACGTTACAGAACCATGAACTGTCGCTCACCTCGTCCATTTCAACTTGACCCCGTGCATATTCACTTTGGTCGTGTCTGCATGGCGCTTTCGAATGGCACCATGCTTAGCGAGATGTTTACGCTTCGACCGATAGTATTCCGGAGGATGCTGAATGCGTGGTGATTTCCTTTTTGTGGCCATGTTTGAGCAGTTGATAAAGTGGTTATACAGTAAACCATGTTAACGGTGGGCGCCGTGTTTCCTTCCTGCTCATATAGCCACCCAGCTACTAGATAGTTACCACATCCAGAATAAATTAAAAATAATACAAGCGCCGTGTTGTGGGCCCCCGGGCACAGCTGACGCGGGCGTGCATGGGTGGGGCCCGGCGTGGTCCGCACCGGCGCTTCGCAAATTGTCCTCCAAAAGCGGCATCCCAACTTCCAAAAAATGACACCACTACCTCCATAAATGGAGGCACATTTGCGGTGAACCTGTACTTTTGTTGTAATTATATCATAAATTGCCTTTTAAAAAAGCAAGACGTTTTTCTGTCCTCAATTTAGCCAAGTTGCCATGTGGATATACCAATAGCATCTCCCGGCCTTATCCTTTAATGTGTTTCACATGTCTCTTACGGTATCGTGGAAAATTCCACCCGGCCATTAAATTTCAACGGCATAAGCCTCCAGAAGGCCTGCTTTCAATGATAGCAGCTATCAGCACAACCGAAAAGCCTCAAACTGGCCTAAAAAGCCACCTATAAATGCTGTAGCCACAGCTCCGGAGCTTCCTAATAACTTATAGATAACCTGTAATAGCTATAATAAGGGCCTGTTTTCCGTAGCAAGGTAACTTCAATCCAAGGACTTCGTTACTGTTCAATTCCATCCATGGCTATCAATTGTGATGCTAAAAGACTCTCTACCCATATTTATTAATACCGGCTGGGATTGTATTCCATAAACATCACAGTTCCTACTACATTACGGCAGTTGTAAAAGTCTGTACAATTCAATTTCCTTGCGCGTTGTCGTCTTCCTTGGGTTTAGGGCAAGGCGTATCGATTTTTCCTTTAGACAATATACCGCGACGCAGCTCAATCCGGTCAGAGTCGTTGTTCACTTTGGAGGAATTATCTGTGAGGTGTACTGAAGTGGCGCTTACAGTTATATATAACTCTCTATCTCATCACAATAGAAGAGGCTTGTATCTCATGTCTTCGACAATGAGTCGGTGCCAGACATATGTTTACTAGAAGTGAAAAATATTCTCCCCCCAACTCTTAGCCCTCAAAATACACTGCCGATAGCAACCTAATCTTAGTTCATGGCTTTCTGATGCTTATATATATATATAATATGTAGCTGATCATTGTTTGCCTTAATCCTACATTTTCAACTCCGCCGTGCCATCATCATCAGACGCGTACTCACCGAAGCCATTCAACACCGGGGTTTACGGACGCATGGGTGGGACATCGATCGTTTCACAAGCAACTGCTAGTTACCGTGTCGACTAAGACATAGCACCAGCAAATTCAAGTATTATAACCTCATAGTTCTGCCAACTTGTTCTCTCATGGCTATCAATTTTCCTGCTTTCTCAGACTGTGACCCCGGACGTTTCAATCTATCAAAAAGAGAAAGTAAATGCAACCAATTTAGCATCACAGGTTATCCATGCCCCAAATATACTATTTATAACGACTGCACACACCAAGAGGTGAGTACCACGGACGGCCATATCCAGACAGACATTTGGCACGCCAAGATCTCGGCGACGGCTGTGACGGGGCTGCGAGGACACGGTGACGGTATTGTTGAATTTGATGGGTGATAGCTGCTAAGGAAAGTTTAAAGTAGGCCACAACGTATAACTGACACCGTATATTATAACCTGTACGGTGTACGGGACTCTTTGTGCCATATGTGTGCTTGTATTCTTGCTGGCAAATATTGGTTCAAAGACTTTAAGGAATCAGCTCGAATATAACCTGCTAGCCATCTCAGGCATCTAGCTACGGTGAGTTTCCCACGTACAACCCAAATGCCCGATTGCGGGCGATAACCCACACCATCATATCTAATTACTTGGAAACAACAGGTACAAACTTCTTTTCAAAGGTGCGAGTCTTGTCGCTCACAATTCCCATTGAACCCTCTAGATATGGGACAAAACGGAATTCAGGCCTTTCACCTTCAAGTGGTATGAGCTTGAATAAAATTGCACTCGTGTCACTTTTTTTGCTGGTAGAAAAGTTAATATTCCATCCTTGTTGGTACATCTTGCTGTACCGCAGACGCTTATTGCCTCTATTCTCCCAAGCAGATAGAAACTGCATTGCACCAAGGGGCTGTTCATTTTGCTGGAGGGCGAATACCCAGGCCTCTGGCTTTTTAGTTTGTATCGGCTTTCTGTCGCTGCTAAGGACTGGAATCCAAAAGTTGTGCATGACGAGATGGTGATTGCTATTATCCGCTTGTTGCCACTTCAACCACTGACTGCCATCCTGATTACCGGAATCTTCAAGGCCCGGCTTGAGGAAGCGAAGGCCAGGCGGGTAGAGCTTCAATAGCGTGTTGGAAATCGTCGTTACTTGGTCCTGGCATTCTTTATGTAGACGTTCTGCGTCAGTCTCGGCTATAAATGAAGTCAGTGAAATTGGTTCAATACAGTAATTGCGAATAATAAAAAAAGAGAGGAGACGAACTGTGCGATGTAAACAAACTTAATACAAGCCCTTGACGAAGAAGATACGTAATCGGGCCTAAATGATTGTCCATTTCTTTCACATAATCAGACATGTGATAATAGAGGTTTTTTTCATCGTTCAACTTCGATATTGCCTGTTTATGCCAAACGTATATCGCGCCAGCATCCTGACCAGGTAAACCCATAATCGTATTATAGATGGAGAAGGTACTATAGCGAATACCAAGGTTTTCGTCCCGAAGTGCAGAGACAAGTTCAGCATAGGCCAAATCAGTCGCATTGATTTGTCCGCCGTTGAGTCTATTAAACAATATCAGTCATGTTATTCGTTATTGGCGTATAATAGTGCAACGTACTTCTTGAAATCATCCATAACCTCGTCCATACGCTTTGACCAATATAGAATGCGTCTCATAGACTCTAAAATCTCGACCTTGATAGATAAATTTTCAATCTGCCGGGCTACTTCGTGTTGCCCGGCACTAATACTCTGTAGCAGCTCAGTGGTATGTGCAGCATCATGCTGTGAAAGAGATTTCCAGGCTGCTTTCACCGCAAATGTGGCAACCCATTTGCCAACACCCACGAGTAAAGACACAGCCACCATGTTGGTAGAAGTTGAGAAAGGGTGGCTTGAACGTCTTGACAACAATGGCCTTGATAGTGTAGAGTGTAAATATGAGTTTGTATGAGTTTGGAAGATGGCTCCTGCTTTCTTTCCCATGATATACGAGCAGCATCTCTATATCTTTTATACTCACATGTCACCATTTCTTTTGCTAATTTTTAGACCTTTCAGCCTTGTAGGGGCATTCTCTAAGAGCTGCGCAGAAACACCGTTGTCGAATATGGTATGATTATGCATAACGTACATGGTACAATATTAGAAACAAAATCATCTTGTTGATGGCCTGTCAGGTCTAGCCCAACAAGGCAAATCATTAGTGTTCGCACAAGTCCGAACCAGAATACCGTAGAAGCAAAAGGGTACGCATTGAACAGTTCCCTCGTGACTCGTTTAATTGACACTATATAGCCATGTCTAGAGGAAAGCTCGGGCCTAGCCCAGACCATATCATGGCCAAACTATTTACACGACCGATCTTGGCTTCAGGCAAACGTTGGATGACGAGATAAAGCATAGCTGGGCTTAGAGGAGTGACTTGGGAGATAAACGAGTCATTCCAGGGGCACATCCAGCCGGACAGCTGCGTTATGAATACAGCTGTGGATAGCATTTCTCCAAACTAGGTATTGCGCAGCTTTACAAAAGAACATTGAACTTATTGAGGCATTGATACGTCATTGCCCCCCGGTGGAGTCACCAGCTCCTCGTATTTGGGGCGACGGATAGAGTGCGGACATTAATCCATATTCCGCCTAGGGGGAGGTCCCTTGATGGCCTAGACATAAGGCTATTGATGCCGGTGTCTACGGCTCGACAAGTTTGGTACGATAATTTAAACCCCATATTTCCCCTCGCACTGCCCTACGCCCTACCAAGGAACGGTTCATCGACTATTGATGAAGGCGAGGCTTTTTCAACCCGAGCCCCTGCGTGCGTGTCCTTGTATTAATCCTAGCTAATAAAAGGCTGTATGTAAAAGGGGTGAAATTCCGCGGCGTCCGTATGTGGGCCAATTCCCTAGTTCCGGGACGTAACAAACAATCAACTACCGTAATTAGTTACTCTTTCCAAGATGAAGATAATTTTACGGTCGACTGATGCGTCTGTTTAGTAACTAGGTAATGTGCATATCAGCAAGCGCTGATTCTATGCAAAGTGCAGGCCAGTTTCGTGGTAACCAACCCGCTGGAACGCCATGGCTAGGTAACTAGGCAGTGTTTTAAAGATCGTGACAATTCAGGCCGTCTGATGTATTTACTACGAAGCGTGGGCTGCGTATCGGCGTGTCCATGCAGATGGCAAATCTGAACACATGCCAAGCAAATACTCTGTTAGATAGGAACGCGAACCCATGTCCCGCCCAAGAATAGTTGGCCCGACTTCATCTTCCGGCATCTCTTTGACCGGGAATTAGTGTCGTATAACGCTATTTCGCGATATCCGGGCCAATACTCGTCAACTTCCTCGATTTTAATTGGCTATTTATCGCCTACCTTGCTTTATGGCCGGGAAAATCAACATGTGTTTTTTCATATAAATTTACATATCAAGGTACATGGAGAAGCCGGCTTGTGGTAATCGCTGTCGTAATTGCTAGTAAATCCCGACACCGGCATTTAAAGGGACCCAGCCAAAAAAAAGGGCACCTGGGTCAAGTGCTTAATAACATACATAGAGGGGATACTTGTGAACTGGGGCCAAGAGATGTGGAATCCAATCCGGGATTATGCTGGTTCGTTCCATCACCGTTTTTCCCGCAAGACCGGAATATCCTTAATAGTCACCAGGGCGGGGAAATGGGTACCGGTCGTACCTTGGGAAGATGGTTCGAGAATGAGCCAGCCTTCTTCCGCATCTGACGTCGGGCACCTTGCCTCCACCCGCCGGGGAAGAACGAGAGCTGTTCCTGAAGTTCGGTCGATGACCGTAAACGCCGAGATCCAGAAATTCCACTATCTTCTATTCCTAGAACTATTATGGGCCAGGATTCTCAACGTAGTTCTTATGAATTCCATATCACCAGGACCGCCTTCAGGAGAAGAGCCCCAAGGCGAGGAATCAGACTTGTCGGCGGGCTATGCAAAGCCTGGTTGAAGACTCAGAGATCATTGATTCCTTGGGATTTCCCCCATAGCTCAGACACACCACTTTTATTTAACCATTAAAATGGCATTTCCCTGTTATTCAAATAGAAGACCAGTTAGGTGGTGCGTGTACACACCACAAAAAAAAGTGCATAAATCTCATCAGCGGTGGTGTGACATGCATTCCACCTGCCTCCTGGCCAAGTCTTTAGGCTCCTTGATTATAAGAAAATGGAATCTTCAATAGGGACTCCAGCCGCTTTCAATTCTCTCATAGGACCCGCCTTTTGGAGTTCTGCGTAAGTAGGAGATTCAAGAAAACCCTTCCGCACCTGCCCAGACAGAAAAGGTGCCATATGTCTGGTGGATCATCCTCTGGAAATACGCTACTACATATGTCTGGTAGCTTTTCTTACGTCCATGTAGCCTTTAAAAAAGAAGTTCGCCATTGAGTTTACGCTATAGACGTCTTTGATATATGGGGGAAGATCCCCCACACCCGGCTGACCCTGCATCAGGCCATGTGCATAGCAGATTCCAACTAGACGATAAGAAGATGCATTTGATGCATGGCCTATCGACGAACGACGAGAGGAGTTGCGGATCCGAAAAGAATGACTACTTCATCCCCAATTTGTTTTTTTCTTTTTTAGTGCTAGGCCCATGTAGTCGTTCATCATGAAGAGACTCCGCATTTTACAAGCCGTAGAACGTCTTGAAGCGGATTCCACTGACTGTTTTGGCTCCTCGCCAAATATACGCATGATGAAGTTGACAGAGTCGTGATTCGCAGGGCATTCGCCTCCCAGTACGTACGGATGCCACCACTCTGCGAAACTATCGGCGCATAGCATGGAGCATAATGCCTCCAAAAGGCTTTCTCCTGTTTTTTACTTCTTTTTAAAACTAGCAAAGTGGGAAAATAGTAGTCTGATTGCTTCAATTGCCTGAAAATTACTTAAGAGCTGCGCATTTCCATCTACTGGAATGATATCATTAATGACGCCACAGCGGACGCCTAGAGCTTGAAGGAAATGGCCTTCAATACAAAAGGAACTGGGTCCCAATTCTGCAACGTGTCGATTTATAAAATGCAAGTGATAGATGGTCAATGGCGTAGAGCCGTCCGGGACCCAGCTAGGCAGACAGATAGCAGGGGAGTCCCGCAGCTCACACTGCCGCAAAAAATAGGGCTCTTCGAAATGTGCCATGTGCTACGATGTTACATTAATATACAGATCCGAAGTTGTCTTGCCATAGTCTGGAATAATGCCGAGTTTTTGTTCATCTTCGTCTAGCCGGTTGAGAACACCAAATGCTTATCTCTTGGGTCGAAACACTCCGCACCTCTGGTTTCTTGTCTGAGGGAAGTAAGAGAAATGCGTCGTTTGGAAGTCAAGACAACGGTATCAACAATCTGCAGCCTATCACGAGGAGCCACACGAGAAGTAGTATCCAGTGTTCGTGAGAGCGGCTTCCGGAAGAATAAAAAAATTGCAGGGCAAAAGTCTGATCAATTTATCCCTTTGGGGCCTTTGGGACCACATAGTAGGGCGGCAGAAGGTCCGCCAAGTCCAATCTCTTGTCGAATCAAAAGTCTCCCAAACAATGGGCGACATATGGGCTCATACAGAGCCGTAAGTTCTCTCTTTCCAAGTGGGATCTCGTGACTCAAGTCCACCCAGTGCAACTCTGTAGCACATCTGGGCGTCAACGAGCCCGTGCCAAAATCAACATTGATCAGACCAGAAATAAAGTCCAGTTGTTGTAGGACATAGGTGCTATAGAGTTCTTCAAGCCCAAGAAATGGGAAAACCGGGTTTGCTAAGCGATAGATATCACCCATCACGGAAACTTGCTGGGTCCGCTCAAGGGTATTCTTCTGATCAATGCAGATTACATCAGCCCAAACTGGACGTCGGTGGTCTGGGTATCGGAGTTGCCTAATAGCGGATACGAGATTCTCCGTTATTAATGTGAGATCGACTTATGGATTCATCGTAGACATGAACCATGACAGGACTATCTTGTATAATAGTGTTGCATATCTCGGTGGACTGTCGGGGTCAAGAATTTCATGGCGGATGACGATATGAACTGGAGCCGAAACGATTCGGTACGAGCCTCAGTCCGATACAGTAAAAGTCAACCTTTTACGAATATTATATTAGTCACAAAATAATTTATACTATGGGTATTAAATAGATGAAACCGTTGTCTCCCTATTGGCCTACACCAATCCAAGTACTTTAGAAAGACTGGCATATAGAATCCACTTGCGAACAAATCTTTGGCGTGATTCGGATATGGTAATAACTGACTGCCCACTGGCAAATTGATCACGTATTGACGAAAAACTGGTTCAAATGTAGTGGAACAATACTGCTTTGGCTGTGTGCCTAGTGTATGTAATGTGTAGTAAACCTGCTCTCCCGATATCGGATTAATTTACCAGAGGCCATATGTGTCAACAGAAATATAAGGGGGTGTGTTTGCTGTCCAATTAGAGCTCGTTCTTCTTGTGACAATAGGGTATCAGGATATCCGAGTATGCCCCCCGCACGGGTAGTTCTGCCAAGATAAACCCTAAGTACTTAATTCCTTGAGGAATCCAGCCGTTACATATAGGCTCTCTAGTCGCAGTGTGTTGCATTTGTATCAGATCTCTGCACTCAACGTTGGCATGTTAGACCGTCGCGAGGACAACGTAGTGATTTCTCGAAGTAAAAGTAAATCATCAAAGAGGCTAATAAACAAACCTAGATGGATTTACGAGCTCATTAACGATCCAGATAGTCTTTGTAGGCTGAGCAAGTAGTATAAATCGAAGGAAAGGGCTCTCAAAATGCCCAAATAAATCGACAATCGTATCTGATATGATGGTCTCATCCCTACACTTATTTTACTCCTGGAACCCGGTCGAGCTTAAACGAGCTTGCTTCTAGAATAAGTATTAAACAGTGATGCTGAGCGCAATTGATGTCATGACGCACGACAATCACCCTTGAGCCACGCCCAAAACATCCACTTATATTACACACTGTCCTAAAGTTAGCCTCGTTACTCAACTTTGCCCGTCATTCACACCAAAACCAGGACGGCGTTACCATTTGCAGTCCCAATCCGCACTATGCAGCAGAGACACAGGATCAAAGTGAAATGGTGTGATCAAGTGGCGGGATAGAACATCTTATTGGACATTACGAAGCTATGACGTTGCCGTTGTAACATGGCTGACTGCTGTGGCGGCATGCTCTCGCCGGGCACATGATGCTTCTGAGGGGAAGCTATAAAACGGTCAAGCTGTGCCCCGGTGGCAAATTGTTGACTCGAATACCTTTCAACTCTTTGGCCAAGAGACTAAAGATCTGACTTGCAACGTAAAAAGCTACAATCATCTTCAATACATCAATACACAATGAGCGATCCAGCACACCCACATCCCAATCCAAGACATCCGGATTACGAGACGGGACTCACGGATGAGGCGGTAATCGAGGGCCACGACCTGATTCAGCACGCCGAGGAGGAGGAGGAGAGAGTATGCAGCGCTTCAAATAGTCCAACAACTGGCCAGGTTTTTCGCTAACCATGTGAACCAGATGCATCCAGACAAGCCAGAGCCGACGATGCCGGTAGCAAACCCACCGGCTGGGCAGCAGGCCAAACATGACAAGAAGGAGTCAACAATGGACAAGGTCAAGCACGCGTTGCATTTAAACAAGTAACCAACAACGCCGTGCGTGACTTGACGGATTGGTGACTTGGACGTTGCCAAGTCGGGACTTTCGCTTTTCATAAAATGGGTTCAATGTTTCAAAGGCTCGGTTATATTGGTTATTGGAATTCGCTGTGGGCCTCCAGATTGTCACCAAGTCAAATTGCCCCAGCAAAGTCTTTTTTTTTTTTTTGGTGGCCGTAACTGGTGGCTGTCGCGGAACAGCAACAGGATTATAATGGCATTCTCTCCGGGGGGAATGGTGAAGACACGGACAGGTTACTGCATGAAAAATTGGACTACTTGACAGTAATTAAATCAGTTGACGTCTTTTGAACATGGGCGACCGCAAAAAACAGCTATGCCGTGTCGTAAGGCCGATTCAATTACAAAGTCAAAGGATGCACAGTGGCCGTAGTAGAAAAAGAAATCAATCGACTACCGGTGAAAATACTGGCATTTCACCCCATTGGAACGCAAACATGTACGTGATTTGCATACCCGTGCCGAGCCATGCCTACATGTACTCGACGCATTAGAAAGCATCCGTGGAGAGATGGAAGCTTGTTCGGTGACCTCGGAGCATCGTTGCAGCCTCGGCAGTGACACCGGGCTTCATGACAGCATCAATCCCGACGTCGATCTCCCCACACTTCGTTCATTTAGCTTCGACTCGTTTATTTACGCACCACGGCGAGTGGGCTTTCCCGAGGTTTACAACATAGCAGCTCCCGATCCGGCAACGTCTCCGGGTTGCCGTGCTCATACTTGAACAATTCCAGTTACTTCAGCCGAACGCCAGCACTGTTGTATTACCAATCTCGATATTGCTGGCGTGGCTGAAAAGTGGATAGATGACTTCTGGAGGACGCTTATAAACGATGTCGCCTGGCCGTCTGGACATGTCAATACGCCCGTCCTGGTCCATCTCGCAGCGACAATGAAGCAAGACAATCTGTCCGTGGTCCTTGCCGAGCGGCCAACCGGTGCCATTATTCCCGGCCAGACTTTTCACCAAAAGACTACGCCTTTACCGTCGCCCGCCGATCTGCAAGATGGCCAAATTCTGGTCGAGACGGTCTATCTGTCCCTGGACCCCGCCATGCGCGGCTGGTTAAACGGTGAGAAGTCAATGATGTGTCCATGGATCCCAAACAACACCAGCGCCATTGAATGCTGACGAGCCCCGTGGGCAAGACGTCCGTTCCTACCTCCCGCCCGTGAAGCTCGGCGCGGTCATGCGAGGAGCCACGGCAGCCCGCGTTCTCGCTTCCAAGAGCAAGCAGGCGGCCCCCGGGGACTACGTGAGCGCCATGTCCGGGTGGACGGAATACGCCGTCCTCGACGAGGGCCAGTTTGAGCCGGCGTCGTCGTTCCCCGGCCTCAACGCCAACGAACCCCAGGACATGCTCTCTGTCCTGGGGCTCACCGGCGCGACCGCCTGGTGGGGAATGACGCAGATCGGCGACCCCAAGCCCGGCGAGCTCGTCGTCGTCTCCGGCGCCGCGGGCGCGACGGGCAGCGTTGCCGGCCAGATTGCCAAGATCAAGGGCGCAACCGTTGTCGGCATCTGCGGCTCCGACGCCAAGTGCAGCTGGCTTGTCAATGAGCTCGGGTTCGACGTTGCGCTCAACTACAAGGCGTCTGATTTCAGGGACCAGTTCAAGGCCGCCACCAAGAGCTACATTGACGTGTATTTCGACAATGGTTTGTCCACCCCGTCACTGCGACTCCCGTCTCTCTGCCATGTTTGTCACTGACCAAGGACCAGTGGGCGGCGACATTCTCGACATGTGTCTGGCGCGGGCCAAGGAGCACTCGCGGTTTGTCATGTGCGGAGGAATCAGCCAGTACAACTCGGCCAACCCCGTCGGCCCCAAGAACATTGCCAGGGTGATTACCATGAGAATCAGGATGCAGGGCTTTATAGTGTTTGACCACCGGGACCGCATCCCCGAGATCCGGAGAGAGCTGTCGCAATGGCTGGCCGAGGGAAAGTTGAAGAAGACGGAGACAATCGTCAAGGGCGGACTGGCCGTCGCGGAGCAGGCCTTGGTGGACTTGTACAATGGTTCGAACCAGGGCAAGTTGCTGGTGGAAGTGAAGAGCCCGTCGGCACCTGCATTGAAGTTGTAATAGTGTTCCATTTATGCCAGGCGATGACAAGTTGAATGGAGAAATAATCCAACAGACCCCAGCCGATTCCTCGTCCCATGACTCTGAAACAGTCGCAGTGTTGTCATTATTCCAGCACCATGGCTCGGAGTAATATCAGTGAAAGAAATTTATAAAAAAAATTTGAAAAGGAAAAAACGCAAAGGACCATTGTCTCTCCAGTCATGGCTGTTGGCTACGTATTAGAACTATTTAGAGGAACAAGTTCGACAGGCAAATTCTGAAGCTACATGTGCTTATGCACCAGACTCAATACACGGCCAAGAATCAGTACCAGGGTAAGCTTCCCTCATTGGAGCAAAGCGTCAAGTCCATGTCTGGTGGCGTCTGGTGGAGGGCGAGCCATGGGTCGGATTGGCCAAGGATCCAACAAGCCAACTGCCGGGGTGCTACTCATATATGACGCACCAGACGTCAATAGTTCATCCCAGACCGCTTTGTTTGCTGCGACACGCTCCAGTCTTTTTCAGACGGGTCGGGAACCTTCATGGCCGCGTCTGTTTGCTGCCAGTATCTGGCAGCGATTCCGTAGTCCACAAGAATGCCCAATTCCCTAATGTCTGGTCAATGGAGGACATGTATTCCGATTTCCTGTTTTTTTTTTTTTTTTTTGCAGCATTTCCATTGTATCCCGTCTCGATTCCTGCGTGCCGAAGAGGCTAGCGTCAAATCCATCTCAAAACCGAGCACACCAGCATCTCGAAACCAATTGCGTCAATTAATTGCCCGAAAAGCTTAAATCCCAGCCATTGACGCTCGTTGCCAAGTACCCGGTACAGGTCCAGGGGGCTTCACGTTTCAACTCGGACAGAAATGGCACAAACTTGACAGAGCTCTTTTATTCTCGCTAGAAACTCACTGCTCACCAACTTCGGTCCAAGTGTACAGAGCACGAGTATTCTCTCGCCATGGCCGCGCGATGCGACAGCCCCGACTTCTCTGACTTTGAGCAAGTCGACGTTCCCGAGATTCCGCAAACCCCGCTGCTATCAAGCAGCCATGAACTTTCAGTCTCCTCCTCAACAGGAGATGGCCACCCGCCTTGGCAGGGCCATCGAGACAAACTGGTTGGCCTCGTTGACATGGGAAGGTATTGACATGTCAAGCTCCGCGCGCAGCTACCGCTCACCAGGCGTTCCACTAATCAAAGATTCGTATTCTTGTCTGCGACTGTAGCAACGGGATTCGATTTTCCATCACCGACCTCTCCGACCCATTGGCCCGAATACTCAATCCCGTCATAGTATACCGCTCGTCCATCTCCCTCTACGACGCGCAGTTTGACCCCGAGACCGGGGACCAGATCCCCATACCCGAGACTACCATCACCGCCGTGTGCGAAGTCCTCCAACGCTTCATGGTGGTGTGCAAAGACTTTGACGTCCCCGAGGAGCACATCTACCTTGTGGCCACGGAAGCCACCCGCCTGGCCAAGAACTCGGCGCAGCTGCTCCAATCCATCAAAGAAGCCACCGGCAAGAATGTCGAGTTGATTGAAAAGGAAATGGAAGGCCAGATAGGCGCGCTGGGCATTGCAAGTGGCTTCCTGACCATGGAAGGACTCGTCATGGATCTCGGCGGAGGCAGCACCCAGATTACCTGGATCATCAGCCGGCAGGGCCACATCAGGACGAGCACAAACGGGAGTGTTAGCTTTCCATACGGAGCGGCAGCCCTCACCAAGACGCTCGACGACATCAGGAAGGGAAAGGATGAAAAGGACGCCGACCACGCGGTAGAGCAGCTGCGCAAAGAAATGGTGAGTAATTTCAGGGATGCGTACCAGCGGCTTCAGGTCCCTCAGGCCATGGTGGAGGAGGCGCAGAGAGAAGGCGGATTCCGCATCTATCTCTCTGGAGGTGGCTTCCGAGGATGGGGTTACCTACTTCTGTACCTCAACCAATCCCAAGGAAAACACTATCCCATATCAATCATCAACGGCTACACTGTGGGAAGAGAGCAGTTTGAAGACACAAAGTCGATAGAAAAGGCCGCCAAGGCGGCTCGTGATATATTTCGCATCTCGGATAGAAGACGCTCCCAGGTCCCCGCCGTCGCTTTTCTGGTCAATGTTCTTGCCGAGGCGATCCCTCTTGGGATCAGGGAAGCGCATTTCTGCCAGGGTGGTGTGCGGGAGGGATACCTGTTCAGACAACTTGCTGCGAGGATCCGAAGAGAGGCCCCTCTCGAGGTCATCACCAGGAATTTTGCACCGGGATCCAGGCTCCAGATCCAAGAGCTCATCAGGGGAGCCATCCCAAAGCCGTCCAAGGACGCTACCAGGAGATTCCCGCCAGACTTTGGCGGCCATGTCATGGAGGCCTTTACCAACGTCATGTACGTCCACATGTTCATGTCGAAAGAGACGGCTTCCACGGCGGCGCTTTACTCGACGAGCTCCGGGATCCTGGCATCTACGCTTGGCGTGTCTCACCAAGACCGTGCGCGGCTCGCTCTCATGCTGCAAGCTCGGTATCGCGGGGAACTGCCACCCCGCGAGGTGGAGTTCCGCGATGCCCTCCGGGGCATCATCAGCCCAGAGGATGTCTGGTGGGCTCAGTACCTGGGAAGGGTTGGCTTTGTTATAACCTGCTTGTATCCCTCGGGCAAGGTGGACCCGGCCAATTTGAAGGTTCTCTTCTCCTCGTCGTGGTCGTCGACCCTGGGGAAAAAGGGAACCAAGGAAGGCCTTGTGCTCAAGATTTCTATTCGAAAGGTCAAGCACGACCCGGAGAAGTTGAAGAAGCTTGTGACGGATAACTTGAAAGTAATTGAAAAGTCAGGGAAGAAGAAGAATTGGGCTGGCAAGGACCAGTCCTGGGGGATGAAAGTTGAAGTGAGGGTAGCTGAGGAACAAATACTGTAGAGCGACAATTGTAACCACAGATTTGGTGCTACTTTGGCGATAAAGAAAGACGAAAATTCTGGGCATGTGCGATTGTTCATACGACATTCAGGGTAAGGGTTCCTTGTGATGGAGGAATGGGCATGAACAGAATCATCTTCTGTACCTGCCTAATCTAGAAATTCTACAGCTAAAGGCTTTGCAACATTTAACCCAGTGGAACGTTCTCCTTATCAAATTTCCTCTTCAATTCTGTGACTGCATTTAGCGTACAGCTCTCGGAGAACATCAAGCGTGTCGTCAATGCTATTCGCCTTGTTCATTATTGCTAAAATCTCTCGCCTGGCCCCGAGGCTAAGCATACCTCCAACCCTCCTTTTCATCAAGAGAGCCTCCAACTGTATCAAATCCCTCCGTAGAATGTAGTCTGATGGCAGTGTTTGGATACAGTGGATCAGCGTGAAGGAATACTTGTCTTCGTCAAGGTCTTCCGCAAACCCTTTCGCAATGAGCATATTCTCCTGAAGCAAGGTTCTGGTAGTCGTCGCGAGTCTGAAAGAAGAGTACATCTATTAGGAGCTGTATGCATGGACGCTGTAACCCACAGCGCCCCTATAAGATAATACATATATATCCCTCTTGCCATGCCCTTATATATAATTTTTATATAATTAAATAAGAATTATAATATTTACTTATTTTCTTATTTTTTTATGTTTTTTTAAGCCTTAATTAAGGCTATTATATTATTAATTATTAACCTAAAAATCTTATATTATAAGGTGATTATAATAGATTTTTCTCCCCTTTAATATTATTAATAATATTATTAGATTTATTAATATAATTAATTAAGCTTTTTAATATTTTTATTAAGGTTATTTTTACTTTTTTTTAATTATTAAAATAATTACTTTTATCTTTTTTATTAATTATTATAATAATTTTATTATATTAATAAGTAAAGCTTATAATATTTTTTAAGAAAGTTATTATAAAAGCTTAAAAATTATTTACTTTTTACTTTTTATGATTTTTAATTTTTTTATAATATTTATACCTTTTTATAATAATTTAATTATAAAAATAAAATAGGCTTTATAAAAAAGTTAAGTAGTAATTATTATAAATTACTTAGAGGCTATTAGGCTATATATATTTTATTTATATATAATTATAGCTCTTAATAATATTTAATATTATTAAGGCTTTAAAAAGGGATTTTAATAAGGTAAATTAATTACTTATTTTAATTATAAGTATTTTATTATATAAATATAAACTTTATATAAACTTATTAGATTATTAATATTATATATAATTATAATTAATTTATTAGGCTAATAATATATTTAATTTATTATTATTATATATTATAATAATTAAGCTTATTAACTAAAATTAATTAAATAAATATTATAGCTATATATAAAGCTATAAACTTTTTATACTTTTAAGGCCTAAAAAACCCTTATTTTATACTTTATAATATTATTAATAATTATTTTTATTTTTATTAATAGCTTTTTTTAGTTATAATAATTTATAAGCTTTTATTATAATACTTAAAGCTAAAAATATACTTTATAAAATTAAATTTTATAAGAGCTAACTTTAAGTTATAATTTAAACTTTTAATAAATATATTAAAAAATAAAAGTATTTTCTTAATATTTTAGGGATTAATAATACTTATAAAACTAATTATTATAGCTTTTATTTTACCTAAATAATTATTATTATTAATTAAAATATAATTATAAGTATTATATTTACTTTTTTATTATTAAAAATTATAAAAAGTTATTATTAAATACTTATATTACTTAATAAGCTTTAAGAAAAGTAAAATAATATTTAAAAACCTTTAATTATTATTATAAATATAAAGCTTATACTAAAAAATACTATAAATAATATTTTCTTAAAATACTAATAATAGCTTTATTATTTTTATTTATTTATTATTATTTAGGCTTAAATTAAATAGAATTAATAAGGTAATAAACTATAAATTATAAATAATAAGAAATATTATACTTTTAAAAATAACCTTATAAGGCTATTTAAAGCGTTTAAATAGCTTATAATTACTAATAAATTTAATAACTTTATAAATATTTAAAAATAAATAAAAAATATATATTATAAGTATTAAAGCGTTATTATTTATTATATATTTTAATAATAGTTTAATTAAATAAAGTAATAAGCCTTTTATTTTCTCTTAAATTATTATTATTTTAATTAGCTAATTAATAATCTAATAAAAGTATTATATTATAATCTTAAAAGCTATTTAATTATAAGTATAAGTAATTTTATTATACTTTTTTAAGTAATTTATTAAATAATAATAAAATTATATTATAATTATTTTAAAAAAATAGCTTAATAAAAGGTTAAGTAATAAATTAAATATATTAAAAAAAAGTATTTTATTAGGCTTTTTTATTAAATATTCTTTTAAGCTATTAATTTAATTAATTAATAATATTAGCTTACTTAAATAGCCTAAAAAAGTATAATATAGCTTTATTTTTATAAAATACTTTATAAATTTTAATAATAATTTATCTTATTATATACTTATCTTATTATTAATTATTAATATTATAACTAAAAGCTTAATAAAACTATTATTTATTTTTATTAATAGCTTTAAAAGCTTTTAATAAGCTATTAATTAAATTTAATAATAAATAATATAAAAATTATACTTAATATTAACTTCTAAGATATAAAGAACTTAACCCTTTAAATTCTTAACTTAATTAAGGTTAATTACTTATATAAAGCTTAAAATAACTAAATTAACCTTAAATAATATAATTTAATAATAATTTAATTATTATAACTAAATAAATTACCTTAAATAATATAGCTAGCTTTATAATTATAGCTATAATACTTAAATTAATAAGGCTTATAATAGCTTAATTTAAGTATTTAAAAAACTCTTATATAAGCTAAAATTAAAGGGTAATTACAGCTAAAAATATAAGGTAATTCTATAAGTAGCTTATAATTATTAAATAGTTTAAGAAATACTATTAAATTATAATAAAAAAAATAAAAAAAAGGCTAGTTAATCACCAAGACCTACTAATAACACAATTAATAGCTATACCTAGCTAATTTAATAATAATATATAATTTAAAAAATAATATATATATTATAATACATTAAATTTACTAGCTTAAAAAGTGATTTATAACTTTATATACTAGTAAAAGTATATATATAATAATAATAATAACTTATAACTATATAAGTTATACCCTAAAAAACTTAGAGTAATTTAATATAATATAAATTAATAAAGTCTTAACTTTTATAAAGCTTATTATCTTTCTTATAATTACCTTATTTTACTTTTATATACCTAATTTAAATAAATTACTTTATAAAGTAACTACTTATAAGTTTTTAGCTTTATATTACTCCCTAAAGTATTATAGCTTACTAATATTAGACTTAGTTAATAGTTAATAATCTAAAAAAGAAACTATAATTATAACTAATATTAAAAAAGGTAATAAGCCTAATATAAGTAAATTATTTATTATAATTTTAGGGATTAAAGCTAATAAGCCTAAAAGGGTAATAAAAAGGCTATTATTATAAAGGATATTAATAAGAAAAGAAATATATTATTAAAGGCTAAAAATACTAAAAAAATTAAAAAACTTAATAAAATAGCTAAAAAAGCAAGAAAAAAAGAAAAAATAAGGGGGAGAATTAAGAAGAATACTATAAAGCTGTTATGGTCTCAGGCTAGAGCCTAGACCTAGCGATGGTAGCGAGTCTGTATAATGCTAGATTAAACAGTCACAAGGGACTTATTTAATATGTACCCTTTTGGCTCCACGGTTAATTATAGGGCTCCAGGTAACCCCTAGGACGACTGCGGCTAGCACCCGCGATAGCCTAATTGGGCTAGTCCGTCACATTTAAATAAGTCCTTCACAAGGTCACAGGTTTAAGCTGGGAGCCCAGGCTTATAAGGGAAGGCCCTGGGGGGTGTGAGGTACAGAAGGGAGGTATATTATTGTAACGGCTAAGGTTCCCAAGGGATAAACTAGTCGTAGTTTATGTTGGCAGAGCCACTAGGGCAGTCAATCTGAGCAGTTGGGTGTTACGTTGGTAATAGGTCGTAGACCGTAACCAAGTGATCAGAGTCAAAGAGTTGTAAGCGAGGCTTATTCAATGTAATGATCTGTGTTGAAAGCTAAGGAGCTAGAGGCTATCTATGAAGCGAATTTGGGGGTCCCTATATACTACGGTTGCTAGTTATCGCGGAGGTGAGCATCCTCGATGCTCACTTCCAAACACTGGTGAGCGTTGTGCATGCTCACTTATAATAACTGAGCGTCCTTCCCATTGGTCCTGTCGTGCCGACCAATGTTCCGTGGCCCGTCATGCCTGTGCCGCCCGGCGGCTCCATGCAGCCGGCCCAACCTGCAGCCTACGTGCTGGGTCGTAACACGATGTCCCCTCTCCCATGGTCTTGTCCTCAAGACCTAGGCCTTGTTTCATAAGTAGTTCCTCTGCCCTTTTCTTTTCGTTGGTAAGTTCCTCTTTCTTTTCATCCTTTGTGATGTCCTTCTGACGCCATGTCCAGTCGTACCGTCGTTCCTCGTACCCGAAAGCGAAAAGATCCCTCGTTGAAGGCTCCTTCTACCTTACGGAACGATCGCTTGGCTGATTCCATTGAATCGTTTGGTTACGACGTCATGCCGTGTTCCTTTTGTTCCGCCCGTGGTCTTCGTTGCAAGATGATTGAGCGTTCCTCCAAGTGCGGGGAATGCGTGCGGCGGGGGCGTTCCTGTGATGCTTCTGGTGTCGCGATTAGCTCGCGTAGGTGTCCTTTTTGTGTGTCACTGTTTTTTGCTAATGAGTGTCCTTGTAGTTGGTCGCATTATTTCCGAATCGAAACGTTTGGATCAGGAGGAAGAGAGAGCGGAAGAGCAAATGCTCAAGGCTCAGGCTGAGTTGAATGAAGCGCTGGCCCGTCTAGCGCGACTGCGCCGCCAAAAGCGGCAGTTGGTTACCAAGGGTCAACAAATGACTCGCTTGGGTCTGCAATCGCTGGATGAGTTGGAGGAGGAGGAGCGTCGCGAATCCGAGGCTGTTATCGATGCGCAATCTCTAGGCGCTATTGACGTGTTGGATTGGAACGCTGTGTTTGGGGATGCCTTGTTGAATGCTGCTGGTGATACTGCCGTAATAGGTGCTGGCAATTCTTCAGGTGCTCCGTAGGTTCCCATGTGTTTTCCTCGTCTCCATAGCTTTTCCATTTAATGAGATATTGGCGTGTTTTGTTTCTTGTCCTCATGTCTAAGATCCGTTCTACTTCATATTCCGTTTCGTTCATGACTTCGATGTCTTCTTCTGCTGGTGCATTGTTTGGTGCTTTCTCAAGAAGTGAAATGTGTACTATAGGATGATTCCTCATAGTCTTTGGTAATGAAAGTTCGTAGTTGTTTGTCGATATTCTTTTCTTGATAGCGAATGGTCCTAATTTTTTGTAGTCCAATTTGTCGCTTGGTCGCGTTGTTTTGATGTTTCGTCGGAGTAGGTAGACCATGTCTCCCTCCCCAAAGATTGGTCCCTTCGATCTTTTACGATTATGGTATTGTGCCATTCTGTTTCGTACGAATTCCAATTCGTGTCGCATTTCTTCGTGCAATCTCTTCAGTTCATCTGCTTGCAGCATCGCTCGTTCTGCTTGCGGTCCTTCGCGCTGTGTTCGAAATACTTCGGGATTAAATCCGTAATTGGCGTAGGCTGGTGTTTGCTTTGTCGATTCTGATATCGAGCTATTGTAAGCCAATTGCGCTGTAGGTAACCATTTAACCCAATCGTCCTGTTGATGATTGATGTAACATCGTAGATACTGTTCAAGCGTCTGGTTCAATCTTTCCGTCTGTCCATCTGTCTGTGGATGGTATGCGGTGCTTAACTTGTGATTCGTTCCAAGTTGTGCCATAAGTGCTTGCCAAAACTTAGAAGTAAATGTACTTCCTCTGTCCGATATGATTTCTTCTGGCAGTCCATGGTTACTTGCTATTGTTCGTAAGAACACATATGCAAGTTCTTCTGCATTGCTTGCTTCTCTGTACGGTAAAAAGTATCCGTATTTTGTGAGTCTATCCGTGACCACGAATATGCTGTCATATTCCACGTTGGTCATTGGTTCTTTTGACATTGGTAGCTTCGTAATATGATCGAAAGCTATCGATTCCCATGGTCGTGTTGGTACTGGTAATGGTTGCAGTTCTCCGTATGGCTTATGTCGTGAAGCCTTACTTTTTCCGCATTGTATGCATTCGTTGACAACCTTTTCGACCATTTTCTTGATTCCTGAGAAATCGTATTGTCGTCGTATCTTATCCAGTGTCTTGCGGATTCCTTGATGTCCGTAGACTGGATGTTCATGCATTTCTTTGATGCATTCTTCTTGTAATTCTGGTGGTATCCAGATTTTCTCTCCATACATTGGTACTCCTCCTGGGTGGCATGTGCATCCCGTCGGTACGTCCCCAATGTGTTGTATATTGTCTGTTGCCCATTGGTGTATTTTGCCGTATACTGGGTCTTCTTTCTGTACTTTCAATATGGCATTCAGTTGTTTCTGCTGGAAATTGCCATTTTTATTGATCTCAAGGAGTGGTCCTGTTGCTGTAGGTACTCCTGTATCGTAGTCGCTTCTTCGACTTAGAGCGTCTGCTCGTCCGTTCTCGGATCCTTTTCGATGGATGATTTCGTAGTCGAATTCTGAAAGATATTCGGCCCATCGAATTTGTCGTCCATTCAATTGTTGCGTCGTCGCAAAATGAGAGATGTTCTTATGATCGGTATACACCTTAACTTTGTGTTTGCTTCCCATGAGATAGTGTCTAAATTCCTTGAAAGCATTGATGATTGCTAGGAATTCTTTGTCGTAGATGGGGTAGTTGAGTTCTGCTCCATGAAGTTTCTTCGAGTAGAACGCAATAGGGTGTAGTTTTCCGTCATCGTCTCTTTGTCCAACTTGTGCTCCTAGAGCAAAGTCTGATGAGTCGGTTTCTAGTTCCGTTTCTTTTTCTGGGTCGAAGGTTCTCAAAACAGGTTCGGATGTGATGAGTTCTTTGATCTTGTCAAAGGCACATTGCGCCTCATCGTTCCAATTCCACTGCTTATCCTTCTTGGTGAGTTCATCCAAGGGTGCTGCGATTTCGCCGTAGCTCTTGATGAATCTCCTGTAATAGTTCGCAAAGCCTCTAAAGCTTTGTATGTCCTTGACATTCTTCGGTGTTGGCCAGTTCCTTACTGCCTCAATCTTTGTCTTTTCCATTCGTATCTCGTTTGGTCGTATCGTGTGTCCTAGGAAGTCTACTTCCTGGGTATGGAATTTGCTTTTTGCTGGTTCCACTAGTAACTTCGCGTCTTGTAGCGCTTGTAGTACCTTGTGTACATGTCTTTTGTGGTCTTCCAGGGTTTTTGAGAAGATCAGTATATCGTCCAGATACACTACCACAAAATTGTCCAAATATTTTCGTAGTACGCTGTTGATCATTCGTTGGAATGTCGCTGGTGCGTTGGTAAGCCCGAATGGCATTACCAGGTATTCGAATAGTCCGAACTTCGTTCTAAAGGCTGTCTTCCATTCATGGCCTTTCTTTATTCGAATCAAATTGTATGCTCCCTTCAGGTCCAAAGCGGTGAACCAATTCATTCCGTGCAATCGGTCCCGTAGTTCCGATATTAGTGGCAACGGTGTTCGATCCTTCATGGTAATCGCGTTCAATCGCCGATAGTCCACTACTAACCGCAGTTTCCCGTTTTTCTTTGGAACAAACATAACTGGGTATCCAGCTTCTGATGTGGATGCTCTGATGTAGCCTTTCGCTAACATCTCGTCGATGTACTCCCGTAGTGTTTCGAGTTCTCTTGCGTTTAAGTTGTAAATCTTATGGAATGTTGTCGACTTTCCGTCTATCAATTCAATCTGATGATCCCATTGGCTGTGTTCTGGTAATCCGGTTTCTAATTCTTCTGCGAATAATTTTTCGTATTTCCGGTATTCCTTAGGGATATTCTTGAGTCTTTCTTCTTTCGTTATTGGGCTTTTGTCGTCTTTATCGTTCTCGTTCCTCTTTTCTCCTTCGAGTTTCTTGTTTGTGTTCGCGAGGTCTTTCCTTAAGGTGGCAATAACCTTTCGGATCTTGGCTTTTGTCTTCTTGTTGCTTATTGTTGTTCGTATCCCGGTTTGTAGCGCCGTCGAGGTCGTTACGGTGGATCCAATTGTTTTGACTGCTTTTCTGCCGCTTGTTTGTTGTCGTTGGTCCTTGGATAACTTGCTTGAAGGTTCTTTTTCTTCAGAACTCTGTTCATGAGCTAAGTTATGACGAAATTTCGTTCTTTCTTCCGAATTCTGCTGATTCTGTTGGCCTGAAGTCTCGTTCCACTTCAGTTGGCCTGTCCTCCAGTTGATCAGTGGGTTACTCTCCCATAACCATGGGTACCCTAACACTAGGTCGTGTTCCGATACGTCCATAACATCGAGTTGAATCACTTCTGAATGACTTTGAATCTGTACTTCGAGATGATCAGTCTCTTGGTTAATGATTCCGTCATTATAGGCAAAAAGTTTTCCTTCGATATCAGTTAACTCGTATGGTGCCTCTTTGTGTTTCCACGGTAGTTGGTAACGATTCACAACTCTGGGTGAGATATAGTTGCCCATCGCGCCACTGTCCACAAGTATGCGAACGCGATGTCCCATGACTTCGGCGTCTAATACCATTTTGTCGCTTCGTCCGTTCTGGGTTGCGTTGAGGGTCATTAGCGTCTTTCTTTTCATGCCAGCCTGTAGCCCTTTTACAGATGGCGTGCCTCGTTTTTTGAGTTTTCCGGAATAGATTCTTCTGCGATTTGTCGTTTCATTTCTTGGTACCATTCTGTAGGTCCAGTTCCGTTTTGCGGGTGCTTGAAGCAAAACCCATCGTCAAACATTTGACATAGGCGATTGTAAATTTGGTTTTTCATTTCTCCGTGTTTTTCGCATCTTGGGTTGTCGCAGTTTACCGCATATTTCCTGTTGCATCTGGGGTTGAACTTCTGTTCGTTGTACCACTTATCCAACTGTTGTTCACTGTGGTATGTTGATTCTGTGGTTCCCCTGGGGTCTTTCTGTTCGAGTATGTCTAATGCTCGCTGTGTCCGTTTGTATGCTGCTGGTGTTCCACATTGCCACTTGTGCCATTCCCTGGCCTTATCTACCATATGTTCTGAACAATTAGGTAGTGGGCATACCATGTGGTCTTTTGTTTCACATCGAGGTGACTTGAGTAGTAACTCCCTTCTGTGTGTTGGGATTTTTCCCTCATACACATACTGATGCCACTGCCTGTTCTTCGTATGTACATGTAACTGGCATGTGTCTGATTCACATACGTCCGTAGGATCTGTATGAGCTCGGCATTTGATGGGTGTGTTTGAATCGGGTTCCAAGATCATCGTTTGATCGTTATTGATTATCTTCACTCTCCATTCTAGGAGTTCCCATCTGAAGTATGGTGCTTTGATCGGATATCCTTTCATCCTGATCGGAAACGCATCCAATCGTGCCTTGGTTTGAAAGTGTGCCTGGCACATTGCAAACGCGCATGATGCCCATGCTAAACGTGTATGTTCCGCGTGTCTTGGTGAGAGTCTAGGATCGTCTTCCTTCTCTCCTTCCGGAAACCATAGTGTCTGGTTTTCCATTGCCGTGGTGGTGTCCACTGCTAGAATAGGAATTGCGAAATGTTTTCCTGTTGGTGCGGGGAAATATCGCTGTACAGCTTGTTCTTGTGTGGCTGTCAGCCTTGCAGGCGTTTCTTCCTCGCTTCGTTCGTCTTCGGACGCTTCTGGAGTATCTAGGATTGCGTTGTCGTCATCGACGCTCATTTCCCTTACTCTATCTTCCGGTTCGTCGAAGGTGGTGAGGATTTGTGCGTCTTGCTCCTCCCTATATTGTTGTTCCCTTCGATTCTTCCTTGCTTCTGCTTGTTGTCGCACCCAATCGAGAATTTCTTGGTGCGAGTCTTCGTCCAAATATTCTGGCGATTTTGGTTCATGGAGTTCCTTTCGTCCCGTCATTGCAAGCGTTCTCTTTTCCATTGATTGTTCGTCCAGGTCTTCTTGTACCAGTTGTTTGGCTACTTGCAGTCCGTTTCCTATGAAGTTCATAATTTTCTTCTTTGGTTTTCTTGGTTCTTTTGGAAACCATCCTCTTTCTTGTTTGCTGCTCATGTGAACGTAGCAGTTGTCGTCATAGCAGAAGGTCCAGTTGAGGTTCTTATGTTCCACCTCTGATTCGGTAACTTCGATTTTCTGTTGGTTAGTAGAATTGAGTTGTTTCTTACCTCCTTCTGGTACTGGCTTCCATTCTTTCCTGGGTTTCTTGCATTTATTGGCGAAATGTCCTGGTTTTCCGCAGTTGTAGCATTTCTTTTCCTTTTTGTCGTCTTTCTTGGTAGCGTCAAGCTCCATTCGTCCAGGGTTAAGAGTGTGACCATAGGCAATAGGTTCGTCACGCTTTCTGCGTTGATTGGCTTGGTAACTCTTCCCTTTGGCAGGGCTCCAGGTTCCTTTACCCTGTTTCTTCTGTATGCGTCGCTGATACTGTCTGTCGTCGATTCGTACCGCCATAGCGATGTAGTCCGATAAGTTGTCTGGTCTGTTCTCCCTGTAGAGTTCATCTTTGACTTCTTCCTTAAGTCCTTTATAGAAAGCTGACATAAGAGGTTCGTCCTCCCAGTCAAGCTGAGATGCAAGTTGTCTGAAGCGAGCGGCATAATCGGATGCCGATCCCTTCTGCTTGAGCCCGTCGATGTAGTACTCAGCAGCCCTAGCTTCGTCAACTGTTCCAAAGGCCTTTTTGATAGCTTTTTCGAATTCATCGTAACTTTCGAAAATGGTGTTGGTTTCTTCTTCGCGGTCGTCTTTTTCTTTGTTAAGGTAGTCCCTCATAATGGGTTCAAACCATGCGAGTGCCACTCCCGTCATACACCCTCCTGCGTGCAGTACCTTGGCAGAGGATTCTTCCATTTTGGTCGGGAATTGTCGGTGGTAAGCCCTGAGTTGAGTGAGGAATCCTTGAAGCGCACCCGGGGATCCGTCGTACGGTCCTGGTGCCCTGGGTCTAAGGATTTCTCCCAAGTCCTTTTTAATTGTGGCCGCAGTCGTGGCTTGTTCCTGCCGTTCTTCTTCCATCTGTTGGACCCGTTCCCGAAGGCGTATGATCTCAGCAAGCATGTCGTGAGCAGAGATGGTGGTTGGTCCCTCTCGGGTTTCATTGGATCCAGATGCGGTGGTAGTCTCGCGTGGTGCCATGTTGACAGTTATCAGGTATTGCTCAGAGTGACGCGGTAGTAGTCTGAACAAGAGCTTTCAACGTGTAACGGCTAAGGTTCCCAAGGGATAAACTAGTCGTAGTTTATGTTGGCAGAGCCACTAGGGCAGTCAATCTGAGCAGTTGGGTGTTACGTTGGTAATAGGTCGTAGACCGTAACCAAGTGATCAGAGTCAAAGAGTTGTAAGCGAGGCTTATTCAATGTAATGATCTGTGTTGAAAGCTAAGGAGCTAGAGGCTATCTATGAAGCGAATTTGGGGGTCCCTATATACTACGGTTGCTAGTTATCGCGGAGGTGAGCATCCTCGATGCTCACTTCCAAACACTGGTGAGCGTTGTGCATGCTCACTTATAATAACTGAGCGTCCTTCCCATTGGTCCTGTCGTGCCGACCAATGTTCCGTGGCCCGTCATGCCTGTGCCGCCCGGCGGCTCCATGCAGCCGGCCCAACCTGCAGCCTACGTGCTGGGTCGTAACAATTATGGTTTTAGGCTAGAGCCTAGACCTAGCGATAGTAGCGAGTCTATATAGTGCTAGATTAAATAGTCACAAGGGACTTGTTTAATACGTACCCTTTTGGCTCCACGGTCAATTATAGGGCTCCAGGCAACCCCCGGGACGACTGCGGCTAGCACCCGCGATGGCCCAATCGGGCTAGTCCGTCACAAAAGCTAGTTAATAAAAAGTAGCTTTATGTTATAGTTTTCCCCTTTATTGCGGAGGGTTAAGAAATACTATAATTAATAGGGTAATAAAATTATTAAATAAATAAGCTACTAAAAGTAGCTTATTATAGTTATTAATTATAAAGAAGGAAATTATTATTATTATAAGCTCTTAGCTAGCTTAATAAAATATATATATTTTAAATAAAATACTAAAAATTATGTTTTTAAATAAATTAAGCTATTATTATTAAAAAATTTATAATATTAAAGCTAAAAATATTATATTACTAGGTATATAATAAAAAATAATATATTTTTATTTTTTTATATATAAAATATACTAAAAGGTATAGGTTATAGAGTCCCTGACCCTATTAGGCTAGTAAAGTGGGCTATAGCGTCCATGTATACAGCTCCTAATAGATATACTCCTGAAAGAACCGTCCGATCAGGCAACTAAACAGATTCAGATCGCTGTCTGAAATCCTTGCCCTTGTTGCGCTTTCAGCAATCATCATCCTGGTCAGCATACGAAACAGACCACCTGTTTGCATACCAACCATGGTCAGATATTCAGCGACAGTCGGACATAGGGTGTGGTGTATCCAGTAGAGATCAAAACTCTGCCCCCACGAGCAGCTCGTGCATCTCCCCAATGAGGATGAAAATGTTTTCTGAATTCTGAAGCTCGGTGGCTTTACCCGTCTCTGAAACATATTGATACATAATGAAGGACGGCTTAAAAAGCATGAGGTTGTGGTGTTCGGATATAAATAGCTAAGGAATTATCTGGTGCCTATTGCCTTGTTTAATTACTCTAGTCAGCATACGCCAAAAGCCACTCACGAGTTGTCTACCAATGCAGCATGTCTCCAAGCCGCACAACAGCACAATATTATTCACCTTCGTTACTTATTGTATTCAAACATCAGATATTGCGAATCTAATAAACTCCAGGAACATGTCGGCATATGCATTGAGATGAATAATTGGCTTGCAGCGCTAAGCAAAGTATTGTTCAAGAAATTTTTTTTGAAAAAATCACAGTCTCGGGTTGGGCATGTCTATGGCCCAAAAGACAACCTTTGCCTAGATATCATCCACACGCGCCACGTCGTCGCAGACCCGACCATCCAGGCCACCCACGTTAAATGGTGTCGTTGACTTGCCGATGGTTACAAACACCAAGGACAATGGACGGGTTTCAGTTGGCCGTGACTCTTGAAATCCATTACTTCGTTGTTCGACTTGCGCCCGAACTCTGCGTAGAGAGTATTGATCTTGCCTTTTTTGAATGTTCCATGTTAACCAGGCAGCAGTCCCATAGCGAATAACGCTATACCTCAGAACGAGGCTGCATCTCTTTTTTTGCAAACATGAGAAGGAAAAAGGAAGCGACAGCCTGCCGCTGATGCTCACGCACCGGGTTTCATGCAGGACGGGGGCCGACAAATCTGCGGCCACTGCATCAGGTGAGGCTGTAATTTGAACACATATTTGCTCAACTCGAGCCCCGGCAATCTGTGTGCTGCTCCGTCACGGCAAATCAGAGATAGTATGAACAGCCTGTTTAAAATGCCTGCGAACCCCCAGGGGCTGGTCAGATTAGTACGACAGGTCTATTTCCATTCCTTGTCTTCGGTCATTAATAACACATTATGGCTGCAAGCATATCCTACCGTTTTCTGACTGCCTCTCAAGTCAAAAGGTTGTATACACAACACATTGCTACATCGCCGCCAACCCAACTAACCATGCTGGAGTCCGCTATTGACTCACCAATGAATCACAAGAACTATCGACAAACAGACTTGTTTTAACTAGCTGGTGTCCTTGCGGAAAAGGTGATTCTTAATCACCTATACCAGGACGGTAATAAATAAACTACTTTATTCGCCGCAGACATGTTTTTAAAGATCAATGGGTACCTGTTGCAGAAAAAGCCAATAGAGAATGACGACACAGCACTGAATCAAGGGCTTGCTGATGCCCATGTCCTTGTCGCCACGAGCCAGTGGACATCAGAGGACCTTGGGCATTACTATGCCAGTGTGGCTAGGCCGTTGGGGAAAATGAGCAAGGAGATCAGAGAGTATAGCAAGAATGCTGTCAAGCACTAGCTGCGTTGGTAGGCGGGCAGCCAAGATATCATGGTATTTCGTCAATGGTTTGCGCAAATCGGGTTTCGGGCTCATTTCACTTTGCCAGCTGCAATGACAAGTTGTTAATCATATTGCCCATATTGTCCGGGCTGCTTCTGTTCCTCAAGCGCAGAACGTTTCAAGCCCCTTACATCATCTATCCCGCAAGAGTTCAGCAGCGCCCTTTAACCTCTTGTGGCTCTCCCGTGAAGATTCCTCAAACAGATCTGAAAAAATAAGTATTTGCTGTGGTTTTGAATGCAGAAAGACTCACGATCTGCTGTGCCATCTAAGGTAATAGAATGTGACGCGCCCCATAGCCATAGTGTTGCAGGACTCGTGTTGCTTGCATTCTGCCGCGGAAGGTTTCGTTCGATGACCATGCGTGGATAAGGTACATTAGCTTGAAAAGAGATTTTATTAGTTAAATCACGTTGGCGCGAACCCGGGAGACGTGCCATGAGTAAAATGCAAGGTGTCATGGGAAAATGTCAGGGCAATTTTCTCAGAATCCGAAGCAAGGCATATGCCAGTTTGGTTGGAGATGCCTGACTTCATGGCAAGGCCAATATCTTTATTAAATATGATGTAGGCTTCATGGGGTTCACCAATGAATATGTCAAGTTTTTGTGTCGTGAGAGATCCTCTTAAGTCGAAGGCAATAAAGTCTGCTTTTGCGTCGTGGAATGTCCTGCGAATCTGAAAGTCTCGGCTCCCTCGCAAAGAAAGCGTCCGGAGAGAAGTAAATTGTAGTGCCAGACGGGGAGGCATTGTGACATATGTACCAATTTCGCGAATGATGATTACAATTGAAGAGTGAAAGATTTCCGTTACAGAATTTATGGCTGACGGATCGGGTAAATATGTAGCCGAAATGCGCTGTCGAATTTACTTGAAATAGGCTGCAGGGAAGAGCGGAGGATGAAAAGAGCACGTAAGGCTGAAACAAATATCAGAAAAATACCAGACTAGATTCGATGCAAGCCACAGGTTCTGGGTTCCCTGGCGTCGCGATCGGTCTTCCTTGGTTCAATGTTGCTCTTCTTCGCGGTTCAAGCTTGAGCGTGTAGAGTTTTCAACCAAGCAATCATGGCCACACGGCAAATAACTCACGATCTCATATCACACGAACACGAGCACTTCCATCCAGATGTACCCGACGTCGGTTAATGATTCGCTAACGGTCATCCGCAGATGCGGCACCTGTAGTCAATTAGGCTATACTTCGAGACTTCTCAAGCGTGTATCCACTTCGTTTAATTATCTTTTGCATGCCGTCTGGTGCTGGCTGATATATTATGAGGCTGATGAGAGAGAGAGCGGTGATAGTTTTGAGCTTGTCATACGGGGATAGCGGCAAAACAGCACCATTGCTTTACGTAGGTGCTCTAACCAGTGTCTGGTACATACTGGCACGGGTACCAGACATCAATTATGTCAACATTGAACTAGCCCTCGACCCCAGGCTCAACTGCTGCTGGTAGGTTTGACATGTCTGGTCATACCAGCAACATACATGTAGCGCCTAGAGCTACCACCGACCGCTAATCGGGCACCCACAATAGGCGACAGCAACCAAACCGCACCAGACTGAACATTGAATACTGGTCCCTGCAGTGTGCTAGTAACTACTCGGCCGAATTGCTAGTACCAGACTCTTAGGTCGCTGGTAGCCCGGAGGGGCACGCCGCTATAGCCCGTGGGTGCTAGTAGCCATCAATTGATACGATGGAGTTGGTCGATAAAGACAATCAGAGAAATCGCTGTATCCGCAGTGCGAACCCTAACCCCAAGGCCTAGAGCCAAGAGTGGCGTTTTTAAGTTGCAGCTTGCCGCCGAGTTGTGCAAGAAAAAAAGGCAGCCGGCATAAAGGACGAAACTGGATCAAAGCCTACGCCAAGATGTACGGGATGAATCAATTATGTTGTGCGTAGCAAGTTTCGTCGCATCTTTGTGGACAACTAGGCACGAACGCAGCATCGAGCGATGCGGGGAAGATCAGACTGCTGGCTTTGATCTCAGTGCAAGAATATTGACTGATCTAAGAGGAATTACGCATCCAAGCAGCATCCTGTCAGATTCTTCCACCTTCTGGCGGGCAACTCAGACATACATATGTACGTCCGGTGTATTAGCCTGCCAATAAGTATACACTAATCTACTGCAGCACACTTTACTGTCCCGCCACGATAGCCAGTTACTTGGTCTGGTCCAATTCTTACTGCTTACCACCAGCTTGAGACTCAACGTAGTACACGTACCAGCATTAATGAGTTGCTGAGTCTAGACTAGCTTGTGCACCGCAGAGTCCGGTGATAGGGCCAAAGCGTGTCGATCCGATGTAGTACTCCGAACGGGGTACACAGAGGCCGCACTCGAGCCGAATTACTAAGACCGCAATGCCCTTGGGAAATGCCGCTTATCAGTTGATGTGTTTCTGTGTTGCACAGAGCCGAGATTAGTCCGGCGCAAACGTCTTATCGGCCCCCGGCATTTCGTACTGATGATCCCAATACAAACTAAGCCACCAGCATTTCACCCGGCATCGCGTCCCTCTTTCTCTCAGTTGCTAAAACCTGAGCAGAGCAGCCTATACATGGTCAGCGGGACAAGAAGTTGACGGGCATCAAACCCTCAACGAAAATGCCAACGACCAAGGCAGCCACGCCCGAACCTCACGATGCGGCGGCGGTCGAGGCGCCCGCGTGTGATGAGGTGGCGTCTCACCCCCGTCCTCTTGCGTCCGTCGAGGCCAGAGTCAGGCGAAAGCTTGATACACACGTGTTGCTGCTCCTGTGCTTTCTGTGTCAGTTGGCCAAATCTCGTACAACATTCCAAAGTTCGGCTCTAATGTACCATAGTCTTGTTGGCTTTCTTGGATCGATCAAACATCGGGTAGGACGGCGCTTAACACGGTCATGTTCCAGGACGGCGATGAGCTGACATGTGTCGTAGCAATGCTCGAATCGCCGGCATGGAGGAGGACCTCGGCCTGAGTAGCGACCAGTACGAATGGCTCTTGACCATCTTCTACATTGCCTACATCCTCTTCGAGCCACTCATCATCGTCTTCAAGGTTCTGCCCGCGCGCACATGGATCGCAATACTGGTGCTCGGCTGGGGCATTGCCGCCACCACGCAAGCTGCTGCCCAATCTTGGGCGGGCATGATGGCGTGTCGCTTCTTCCTGGCCGCGTTTGAGGCCGGATTCGGCCCCGGTGCCATCTACCTGTTGTCATTCTTTTACCTGCGCGACGAGCTTGGCCTTCGCATCGGCATCTTCTTCTCCTGCGCGCCGTTGGCAACGTGTTTTGCGGGTGCTCTGGCGTACGGCATCACGTCGGGGCACGCTGGGATCGCGAACTGGCGGCTCTTGTTCCTGGTTGAAGGGGCGCCCGTCTTGGCCATGGCCGTCGTGACGTATTTCGCCATGCCAAACAGCGCCCATCAGGCGTGGTTCTTGAATACAGAGGAAAGGAGTGTCGCCTTGGCACGTCAAGTAAAGCAAGTAGGAAAGGGGGCCCGGGTAGGCTCCTTGAAGTGGCGGGAAACGATTTCCATTCTCCTGGATGCAAAGGCGTGGCTGACCGCTCTCATGTACTTCTCCTGCAATGTTTCCTACTCGTCGCTACCGGTTTTCCTGCCCACTATCCTAAAGGACATGGGTATGAAGAGACCTTCTGCTCCTTTCACACTATGCAGCGGCCATCTACTGACCTGTTTCTAGGTTTCTCTGGCTTGGCTGCACAGGGCCTCTCTGCACCGCCCTACTTTGCTTCTTTTCTCGTGACAATTGGGACCACGTACATTGCAGATCGTACGCAGCAACGAGGGCTGACCGTCATCGTAATGGCGTTAGTGGGCGGTGCGGGATACATCATGCTTGCAGCCGCATCGACTACCGCTGTTCGATACGCCGGTGTCTACCTCGCGGCGGCAGGGGTATTCCCAACAATAGCTAATATTCTACCATGGGTCGTTAATAACCAAGGCAGCGACGAACGAAGAGGAGCTGGTGTGGTTGTACTCAATCTCATCGGGCAGTGTGGTCCTCTCCTGGGCACCAGAGTATATCCTCAAAATGAGCGGCCAAACTACGTCAAAGGCCACGGTATCTGCGCCGCATTCATGTTATTTGTTGCGATCCTTGCTGTTATTCTGAGGACGCTGTTGGTTTGGGAAAACAAACGCCTGGCTGAAAAGTACGAGGATGACGCGGTTGCAAACGATGCCCGCGACGACGGTGTCGAAAACTATGGACCCAACTTTAGATATGTGCTTTAGAAGTCGGAGCTAAATCGAGGCTGCAGAACAAATATGAAATGGAGCTTCTTGTCCCAGGCGCTCGGTATGACGGTAAACGAGACTTTGGGGGTAGGAATCAATTGCCTACGTAGATCTCGGCCCCCTCCCAACACACTTGAACTATCAACATTTATTTATTTCAAGCGACCAGTAGTCGCCATCTTTACATTTTACATCCATCAGGACTGGTGCCAGTACCCTCAGCAATAAGCCTCTAATTGATCCATCCCTTTGGGCCGCCCCATGTTCCCCGGACCATGGAGGCATAATAGACCCAAGGGAAAAAGTCCTTCTTTAGATGATAAAAGGCACGACGAGGTTCAACCTGGTCAATCCCCAACCAATCATCGAATGTCTCCTTGGGTTCTCCACCGTATTTGAACTCTGCGAGGAGTACCTTGCCGTACTCGGTCAAAAGAGGGCAGGACGTGTAACCGTCATAGGCTGCGTCTGGCTGTTTACCTTGAAGCACTTGGAGCAGATTTCGAACCAGCACGGGGGCCTCCGACGTCACCGCCGCAGCAGTCTTAGAGGTTGGCAAACTTGAAGCGTCACCCGCAGACCAAATGTTGGGGTATTTCCTGTGGCGCAGACTGTGGTCGTCGACATCCACGTAGCCGGCGTCATTCCCGATGCCGCTGTCCTTGATAAACGTCGGAGCGCCCATCTTTGGAACAACGTGCAGCAAGTGAAACTCTTTGGTGACGGCGGCTTCTCCGTTGGGACGGGCAAACGTCGCTACATTGCCGTTGATGGCAACCAAATCGTGCTGGAATAGCCCCTCGACCCCCCTCTCTTTTCGCAGCTCTTCCAGCTTGGCAGCATACTTGGGCACGGCAAACATGGCAGGCAGGCCAGTGGCAAAACTAATCGTGATGGCCGAGCTAGATGGCGAATTTGGCGAGTAGAGGCCGGCACGCTTCCAGTAGTCCAAAGCCAACCACATGACTTTCTGCGGCGCACCGGCACACTTGATAACGCCAGCGGGCTGGGTGAAGATGGCGTTTCCCTTGGTCAGCCGTTCGACGGTTCGGAAGGCCTTGTCGCAGGTGTCATAGTTGTAAATTGTTGAGACTGGGGATTCCGGGTCATAGAGAGCGTCGTGAAGGCCCTCGATTTGTCCATAATTTATGCTGAGACCAGGCGCAACCACCAGCTGCTCATAGGTCAGCTTGTCGCCATCCCTCAGGGTCACAAAATTATCGCCAGGAGTAACGGATGCCACGCTGGAGTTGTAGAATTTGAGCTTGGGGTCCATCAAATCGGCAAGTTTTCGGCGCAAGTCTTGCTTGTTCTTCAGCCCGCCTCCAACAAGAGTCCAACCAGGTTGGTAATGGTGCCACACGGCAGGGTCAACAATCGCAACATCCTCCGGGCCAAATTCTCCGGACCGAAGTAGCTGATGGCTCACGGCTATGCCGGCCGTTCCCGCGCCAACGACGACGACTCGGTGATTTCTCGACGAAGCGATGACGGGTGAGGCGCTGGCAAAGCACCGACGGTTGTGTTGTTGTGAGCGAATTGTGGCGAGAGCGGTATTCCACGCCGGCTTTGTTCTCTGGCACCGCATGTTCGCAGACACGGCGCAGCGGCCGAGGGGTGAAGCAGCTTCAATCTTGGATTACTCCACGCCGGCTTGCTGGTTGAGACGGCACCAGAAGCGGAAGCAATGTTTGGCCAACACCAGTTGAGAGAGATGTATCACAGACAGGCCGCAATTCAAGCTACACAAGGACGAGTGTAGACCTGTGTTCAATGTTTGCAAAATTTACGTCAGCCATGCTGGTCATACAAGTGGCTGATCTGGAAATCACGTCATCACACCATGACAGCTGGTGTGGAGACGCTACCTGCGTCAAGAGTTGGTGGAATAACCCTAACCCTGCAACTAAGCCATGCTGGGTGTATTGAAGCACAAGAACGATTGCTCTGACAGGAATTCCAGTCATCAAGCCGTTCTCATGAAAAGTTCTAGAAAAAGAGGAAAAGTGAAATAGTAGTACGTACCATACATGTACTTTTTAAAATGTAAAGCAGCTAGTACAGGACCTTGTACTGGAAAAGAAGCCCAAGTCACTACAAAGTCTTGAACTACGTCAGGCATAGAGGTTTCTTCTATCCGGGCAGGGCAGTTCATATTCTGGCTATAATTTGTGAACAACTCTCTCATCATATGCAGAGTTGTGCAACAGGTCGAGCTACCTTGATCCCCGTCTTGTACAAGCTCCGTCAGCTGCGCGATGTGTGCAAGTTGACATGGAAGCCACAACACATTTCCCAAGTAACTAGAAGTTACATGTTATTAGCTCTGAGACAGACTTCAATGGGAGGGGGAAAATGACCCTTTCATATACTTCCCAAAGTGGCCGCATAAAAGAACCTGGGGGTGTCAATGGTGCAGAAGTCAGCTAGATGATTCTTCACTTCCAAACATGCCACGCACTTTGTAGATCGTACTTGGTATGTATTCAATAAGAGCAGCATCGTTCATGTTGCATTTGATTTCTATATAAAAGAGTTGTTTCAAGTATAGACCGTATAAAGAGAAATATTGAAGTGCAGCTTGAGACGAAAATATCCAGCAGAGCCAAGCAATACTGTAGCGGATACACATAATGGGGTTGATCTCTATAATTTAAGAGTCGTGCCATTTTAGTACGCATTTATGCGCGGCATTGGCTTGCAGCGAGAGTCCAGCCGGTCAGACGGTTAGCAACATCGGTTGCATAGCACGGAGTGCTTCCCAGACCATTATCGAGGTTGTTGTAGTCGACGGAACCAGAGTTATACATTCGTGCGGCAGCATAGTACGCGCGGCTATTGTCTCCAACGGCACCCTTGGCCTTGCCGAAAGTCTGCTTCAAGCCGTCTCCAGAGGAAGTACCGGCAACACCATCGCGAATCATCTGCCCAATGGTGCCGCTAGGACATGGGTTGACACCAGCACAGCTGCCTGAGCCATTGTGAGATTGCATAAGACCCGGGTTACGAATGCCGTTATTGGTAGTAGGAACTCGCACGCAGCCCTTGCTTTCTTGCATCATAATGGCGAGGATGAAGCGTTTATCAACGCCCGTAGACCCCGAGACCTGATGAATGGCATTCTTGATGTCATTTATCTCGGCGCCAGAATTGTCGGCACCCCAGCCATTCCATCCGCACGACTTCTGCATCAGCGGCACGTTGGCATTCCATAGCGAGTCAAAGCTGCCCCAGGATTTCTGAGATGGCCAGTTGGCACCGCTGCCTCGATAAAAGACATATCGGTCTGCAACGGCAAATTCGTCCACAGTCTGTGTCGGAAGAGCAGTCGACACGGCGGCCAAGGCCAGGACCGAAACGGGAGTGAAGGAAAGCATTGTAAAGGTGAAGATGAAGGTAATTGGAAGTACTATAGAACTATTGTCCCAGTTGTTTGAGATGCAAGATTTCGATCAAGGGGATGAAGCTGCTTGCAGTGGTTGCTGTGAGCCGGAGATGTAAGTCTAGAATATGGTCATCTCTACAGTTTTTATGTTCATCTCTCCATTACTAGAAGCATCTACCATGAGACTTGAATCATTCAGACGAGCCTTGGAATCCGCTCACGAGGGCGTTGATTTCCCAATCCTTCGTGTCAGAATGTGTTTCGAGACGTACAAGTTCATCAAAGGATTGACTCTAATTCCTTTCAGGATGACAGGATGAGATTCAAATGTCTCCTGTAGCTGTGAAAATGCCAGCTGGCTAAACTCGGATGAATCCTTTGGTGATTTAGTAAGAATCCTACCGTGTTGCGAGAGGTACCGGTTAGCACCATTTTGGCAGGTGTCTACGCCACAAGAATCCCAGCGACGTTAAAGATGGAGTTGAAACAATGTCCAATTGGGGGAATCTATAATCCATGTTTGTTCCTGCATCGGTACAACCCGACTACGAGCACTTGCTACTGGTTATTGGTCGGCTAGCATCCTTGACGACGACATGGACATGCCGAAAGGATTGCTCTAGGACAACGTTCCATTGGCAGCTCTTCAACATTGATTTATTCAGCGTTGGCAGGCGTCTGCTGCTCAGCGCCCTCTCGGGGACACAAGACCGTCAATTGCATACAGCATGGGAATTTCCGACCGACCGAGTTCCTACAGGGTAAATGATGGCGCGAGCGGTTGCATCACAAACTACGCCGAGATTGACCACACCAGGCGGCGCAGGTCGCGGAAACTGGCGTCAAAAAATACAATTGCGGCCTAATTACATTTGTAACAAGGGTTACACTGTTGGGAACCACGCTTTGTTTCGTTTCACCCGCTAGTTAAGCTAGCTGTTATGGTTATGGTTAACTTGGTTTCCATTTCCATGCAAGAATCAGATTGACCGGACCAGACTTCTCCTGCATTGGGTTAGCGAGTCCCTGCAGACTTGCTCTCAGCGCCTCTGGTGCTCGGTACTGCTAATCTGTGCATTGTGGCGGCTGAAGGATCCAACGGATCGACTCTGGTGGGAGGGAAGCCAAGATCCAGGTCTGCAACGTGACACCAAAGCACGGTCACGGTTCGGCTCGTTCTTCTATGTATGTTTACTCGGCCGTTTAGACCCAAGTGGCCAGAATAAATGTATGTATGTACGTAGATACATACGCAGTCCGCCTCCCATTGCCGGACCCCGGTTTGTCGCCTCATGCAACGCGTGGCGTCGAGACTCGGGACTCGAGAGCGCCCCATGCGCAACCTTGTTCAGAGCCAAACATGCCAATTGATCCAAATTGGACTTTGCCCGTGTCTAGCAGTACTCACAATTTGTTCCGTCTCCAAAAGAGCCGTCCATGAATGACTCAAAGATGCGGACGTAAAGAGCCCCAATCAACCAACTCTCATGAATTTGGTCGACCAAATTGGCATCGACGTTTTTTACCCTCCCTTGCCGTCGGCCGTCTATTATTGAATACTTTAAATACGGTACTACGGTACACCTCAGGTCAACCGGGGCTGACTGGAAATATTTTTCATTGTTACCCACAGCCCTAGCCCACTTGATGGCGATCAAAGCGCCCGAGAAATCGATTATCAGCTGGTGACAATGTCCGTGCCTCGATAAATCTCCACTGTCATGACTCTAAAAAAGTTCACGCACGGCCATCCAGCATCGGGACGAATGGTCCAGACTCTGGGCATTGGTTGGCATCTCGCCACCTCGCGTGCTAGACAAGGATTTTTGGCTTGCTTGCCGGGCACAGTTCGCATATTCTAGCACCGGGTGCTGGCCCGCTGATCTCCCTGCATAGCCTGAATCAGTCCATCAGATCTTGTTGTAATTATTCCGTGCAATACCTTGGTTGGCATCATTGGGGGCCACAACTTGACATACCCTATACTGCACCCCAGCTGGAATGTTCCTATAGACGAGTCGGAAAAAATGTCAAACTTGAAATGCTTGCTGTTTTTATTTCCATGTCTAGTTTTAGTAGTATTCATTTGGTTTCTTTTATTTATTTGGATTCCTAATGTGAATTTGTCATGCGTCAATTCGTTCATGGCAGCTTCCAATCAACCGCCGTCGAGATGAAACATATGATGCCTAGTAACAGCAGATCATTCCAAGCAACACATGCAAGTTTAACTGCCACCAAGACATACCAAGTCCTCATTGTATATACTATAATCTGGACTGGAAGAAAAGAATTCGTAGCTATTACATTACTCGTATACGCCAGCGTTATATCTTAACTGCTAAGAAAACTCATCATAGCCATCTTCATCAATTTTTACCTGATGAGAACCTTTCTTGGACGGCTCTAGGCACAGAGATTGGCCTTTTATGCCACATGAAACTGGCTCTACCGCTGGTTCAGTTTCATCTTTAGCCCCATCTTTAGCATATTCCACATCAATGCTTCCTTGGGGTTATTTCGCTTGCCCAATAGTGAGCCAAGATCTGCCTGCTTTCCGGGCGCCTTTGTCGTGTTCCAATGGTCGACAATGTTCTGAATAAAGGTGTTGTTGTTAAAAGTGTCGCCGAGGGCATCAATAATGTTGCCGCCCCCTCCGCCCATCAGGCCGCTCAAGACATCGCTCAAAAGTGTAACGACGGAGATGGAAGTGGTCAGGGTTCGGCTGGCGAGCAGCTTTTCAATAAAGGTAATGTGTACGCCGTTCATGACGGTCTGGTTGCCAGTGACATTGAGGTCGACTTGACCTCTGCCGAGTGCCTGGCTCTGGCTGGCGAGGACGGGGCCGATGTTCTTGATCAAGGTATCGAGATAGAGCTGCCCGTCAAAGTTCAACGTGTTGTTGCCCTCGTTTAGAAGCACATCGTATAGTGTGATTTGGCCGAGCGTGACGTCGCCTGATAATATGTTAAAGGTCACATTGCCGAAATTCAAGGCCAGTACACCGTAGTTGGGAACGTTGATGGTGCCTTTGATATTGCGGCCATTTTCCGGGGGGAGCATGACCTTCAGATCCTTGATCCCCAGGCCAGAGAGCTGTTTCAAACCGGGTATCTGGACAGTCGTATCAAGGCGTGTGTCCGTCTTGAGCGCGCCCAGGTAGATTGTCGGACTCCCGCGAACAGACAAATCCACCTTGTCTTGGTCAAAGACAGGGCCAAGCCAGGCCAGGAGCTCGCTTTGGTTGCTGATGGTGACAATTTGCTCCTTGATGACGATTTGGGTATTGCCTTTGAGCTTTTGGCCGTCGACACTGAGGTTGGCAAAAGGCGAATATGGCCTGGTGTCTCTGTTGTATAAGAAGAGTGTCAAGTCTGTGATCCTTGCGGGCAGTGGTGTGTTGAGAGAGGTGTTGATGGCCAGCTTCATTTGGGTGCCTGACACGACATCAAGTCGGCCACTTGTGATGGGTAAACTCTGACCCTTGACAATAGCCTGCACGATGGCAGGAATAATGACTTTGAAACTGGGATATCATGGTTAGTCTTGACTCCAAGCTTGGAGGGGAGCTCTGACGCAGCATACAGAATCGGCAACAGAATGGCGAGGAATATAATAAAGGCTATGAGATACCACAGCCAGAATCTGCCGCAATGCCGCCGTACTTTTTGACGCTTTGTTAACGGAGGACCGGCCGCTTTCTCTCCCACGTTGCCCGTTGAGGAGGCATTGTCGCTCTGCGCATCCACGCCGTCCTCTGCATCATCTCCTCTGCCACCTCTCGCCGTCGGCGGCGGCACTCCAGGCTCGCGACGCGATGTGTCTGGTGAGGTTGTTGGGGCCATCTTGTCGAGACCAAGTCACAGCACAAGAGCATGGAATGGAGCCTGCGAGGAAGAAAACCTGGGGAAAGGCGAGATCAAAAGACCGAGATGCCAGACTACCAGAGTAAGGCTACCGGGGCGCTTTTGCCACGGCCAGTCAAATGGACGGTTTGAGAAAGAGATGACGTGCTAGTTGCTAATGAACCCGTCCGCAAACGCTTTTAACGGCTCCATCTGGGTACGGCTTTTTGCTTTGTTCACGAACTAAACAGGCACATGTCTCATAGATCAGCGCTTTTGCCGAGCTACCCCTCCTATTAAACCTTGACAAGAGACTGGCAAATTGCCTCGAGCATCTTGTTCCCCACAGACGACCGGGTTTTCCAGCGGTGGAGAGGCGTTAGCTATTCCGGGAAATGATAGACCCCTTTGCATGGGCCGCTGCGCTTGGGTCGTAACCAGGTTCATCATCTCCACTCTCATAGTCTGCTTCTCCAAACCCAAAAGAGAAATTGCTGCGAGTATAGTTCCATTGGCGATGGACCGTGGCCGTGCGCGGCGGTATGAGCTGCAGAATGCTAGAATACTGGCAGGCTGGGGAAGCCGGGGAAGTTGGGGAAACTCAAGTCTGAAAAAACTTTGTAAAGCAAGATTCAAAAGCTGGCCCGTTCTGATCGGCAGCGTCTCCCGAGGCTTTCGCCAGTTGAGCTGAACCTCTCGGTGCTCCTCATGTGAAAACACAAGGCCGTTGGAGAACCCATATTGGTACGTCTTCCCCAGACACCCGTGTGCTTGCTCTTCTTTTCATCGCCCTCCCTTTGGCGTAATGCATCAGGTTGGGTTCGCTGTTCCCCTTCAACCTCTGACAGAACCCAGCTCAAGGTAAAAGAGAGCCATCACGATGCGCGTCTCATCGCTCTTTGTGGCGGCCCTTGTGCCCCTCGGCGTCGTCGCCGAAGGCGTTCCTGGAACCTTGTCGCCGCAAGAATTAAACCTCGACGAGATTCTGGCCAAACACAACCTCGCCTTGGTGCCTCGATCCGATCTCACAGAGGCCCTCGCAGAACTCAATGGCCTGCTCAAGAAGAACCACGCCTTGCAACAACGGGCGGCATTGTTTCCCAGAGCAAACACGACGAGCTCGGGATCCAGTTCTGGCTCCAGCTCGAGCGGCGCACAAGCTGCTGGCTTGTTGGGAGGACTAGGAGATCTCACCGGTCTCAACGGTCTACTCGACATCGTCCCGGCCATCAAGAACATAGCCGACTTGCTCAAATCAATCGAGTCCCTGCTCACCCCGGAATTCCTCACGGGCTTCCACGATTCCATGATTTATCTAGCAGCGACGCTCAAGCCACCAGTTCCTAGCCAGGTCGGACAGCTCCTCAACAGCACCATACCTCTTGTGCAATTGCTCGGCAAGCTCGACCTTGAGAAGCTGGTTGGACAAATTGGCAATATTGATCTCGGCAGTCTTGTCAAGTCGATTCTGGGACTGCTGACCGAGAAGAACATCGACAACATCGGCACATTGCTGACCAACGGCGCTTCACTGCTCACACCAACCTTTGTCAACCAGACACAGTCTCTTGTTGGCGAGGTATCTCCCTTGCTCGATGCCCTCAAGGGTATTGATCTCAAGGGTGTTCTTGAACAGCTCTCGCCGCTGTTGACGTCTGATTCCATCAAGAAGATCGTCACGCTGGTGGACAGTGCCGGAACACTCCTGAACAACCAGACCACCTCGGATCTCAATGACATCCTCAAGTTTGCCCACAACTTTATCCCCTACCTGAGCGTCATCAACCCCACAGACATCCTGAAAGCGGTCGCTCCCTTGCTGGATAACTTGCCCGCCATTGTGAATGGCGCCGTCACCCTGTTGAGCAACCAGACCGTGTCAGAGATCAAGACGGTGCTGGATGGAGCCAGCCCACTCATCGAGTCTCTGTCCAAGGCCGACTTGAAGAGCCTGATTGATCAGCTCGGCCCGATTCTCAAGGAGCTGGGAGGCCTTGATATTGCCGGCCTCCTCAAGTCGTTGTCGCCACTACTGAGTGACGAAAGCATAAAGGGAATCGTTGGCTTGCTCGGCAACGCAGAGGATCTATTAACAAAGGACTTTGTCAACAACACGCAATCGCTCGTTGCGGGTGCCGGGCCCTTGCTCGGCAGTCTCAAGGACGTCGATATCAAGAGCCTGGTCGACCAACTTAGCCCCATCCTCAAAGAAGTGGCCAAGCTCGATCTCGTTGGCCTATTTGACGCACTCAAGCCGCTCCTCTCGAGCGACGGCGTCAAGGGCATTGCCGGTCTCCTTGACAATGCAGAACTGCTGTTGACAAAGGACTTTGTGAACAACACCCAGTCGCTGGTTGCTGGCGCTGGTCCATTGCTTGGAAGCCTCAAGGATGTCGACATCAAGAGTCTGGTCGACCAACTCAGCCCAATCCTCAAGGAAGTCGCCAAGCTAGACTTGGTTGGTCTCTTTGATGCACTCAAGCCGCTCCTCTCGAGTGACAGCGTCAAGGGCATTGCTGGTCTCCTTGAAAATGCAGAGCTGCTACTTACCAAGAACTTTGTCAACGATACTCAGTCGCTCGTTGCTGGCGCTGGCCCACTTCTCGGCAGTCTAAAGGACGTCGATATCAAGAGCTTGGTGGACCAAATCAGTCCTATATTGAAGGAGGTTGCTAAGCTCGACCTGGTTGGCCTCTTTGACGCTCTCAAACCGCTATTATCAAGTGATAGCGTCAAGGGCATCGTTGGTCTTCTCGGCAACGCCGAAACGCTTCTGTCATCCAAGTTTGTTAACGAAACGCAAAGCCTCGTCTACAGTGCCGGGCCTCTTGTTGGTAGCCTCGGCAAGCTCGATCTCCAGAAATTACTCGACCAGATTGAACCACTTCTCAGTGAGCTGACCAAGCTTGATCTTGCTGGTCTGCTAAAGTCCTTGGAGCCGCTGCTTACGCCGGATAGCGTCAAGGGCATTGTTGGCCTTCTCGGCAACGCCGAAACTCTCCTGTCATCCAAGTTTGTCAACGAAACGCAAAGCCTGGTGTACAGCGCCGGACCCCTCGTTGGCAGTCTCGGCAAGCTTGATCTCCAGAAATTGCTCGACCAGATTGAACCGCTGCTTGGCGAGCTAACTAAGCTTGATCTCGCCGGTCTGCTCAAGTCCCTGGAGCCCCTGCTTACTCCGGATAGCATCAAGGGTATCGTTGGACTGTTAGGCAACGCGGAAGACCTCTTGACGTCGAAATTCGTCAACGACACCCAGAGCTTAGTGTCTGGCGCTGGCCCTCTTATCGGCAGTCTTGGCAAGCTCGATCTGCAAAAATTGATCGATCAGATTGAGCCTCTCATCAATGAGTTGACTAAGCTTGACCTAGCAGGCCTTCTAAAATCACTGGAGCCTTTGCTTACGCCAGATAGTATCAAGGGTATTGTTGGACTGCTAGGCAATGCTGAGCTGTTATTGACGGGCAAATTCGTCAACGAAACCCAGAGCCTAATTTCGTCTGCTGGTCCCCTTATTGGAAGCCTTGGCAACCTAGACCTTCAGAAGCTGATTACTCAGATTGAGCCTCTCATCAATGAGTTAACTAAGCTTGACCTAGCCGGCCTTCTCAAATCACTGGAGCCTTTGCTTACGCCAGATAGCATCAAGGGCATTGTCGGCTTGCTAGGTAATGCTGAAAAACTCCTCACAGGCGAGTTCGTGGATGAGACTAAGGGCCTCGTTTCTTCTGCTGGTCCCCTTATTGGAAGCCTCGGCAAATTAGACCTTCAGAAGCTGATTGATCAAATTGAGCCTCTTCTCAATGAATTAACTAAGCTTGACCTAGCCGGCCTTCTCAAATCGCTGGAACCACTACTCACGCCGGACAGTGTCAAGGGCATTGTCGGGTTGCTAGGTAACGCCGAGAAACTCCTTTCAGGCGAGTTCGTGGACGAGACAAAGAGCCTTATTTCTTCTGCTGGTCCTCTTATTGGAAGCCTTGGAAAGCTTGACCTTCAAAAGATAATCGATCAAATCGAGCCTCTTCTAAACGAATTGACCAAGCTTGACCTAGCTGGCCTGCTCAAATCGCTAGAGCCATTACTTACTCCCGACAGTGTTAAGGGCATTGTCGGGCTACTAGGTAACGCCGAGAAACTACTTTCAGGCGACTTCGTGGACGAGACCAAGAACCTTATTTCGTCTGCTGGCCCTCTCATCGGAAGCCTCGGAAAGCTTGACCTTCAGAAGTTGATTGACCAAATCGAGCCTCTTCTTAACGAATTGACCAGGATCGACTTAGCCGGTCTCCTCAAAGCGCTCGAGCCGTTGCTCACCCCAGACAGTATCAAGGGAATCGTTGGCTTGCTTGGAAATGCCGAATTACTTCTAAATAAGAAGTTTGTGGAGGAGACTCAAAACCTAATCTCGAAAGCTGGCCCGTTGATCGACGCAGTCGGCGAGCTAGATTTGCAGGACCTGCTCAAGCAGCTGGCACCGATTTTGAACGCTTTGGGCCAGATCGACCTCCCCGGACTGTTTGAAGCTCTCAAGCCGTTATTGACTAAGCAGAGTGTCGAGGGCATTGTCGGATTGCTGGGCAATGCCGAGAAGCTTCTCTCAGGGGAGTTTGTTGATGACACGCAAACCCTCATCAAGGGCGCAACGCCATTAATCGCAGAGCTGAGCAAGCTCAATTTACAGGACCTGATTAAGCAGCTCGAGCCTCTGCTTGGTGCGCTCGGCCAAATCGATCTCGCAGGCTTAATGAAGGCCCTCAAGCCCCTGTTGACTGAAAATAGCATCAACGGAATCGTCGGGCTGCTGGGTAATGCCGAGAAGCTGCTTACAGGCGAGTTTGTGGATGAGACGCAAAGCTTAATCAAGGGCGCTGCTCCCTTGATTGCCTCTCTAGGCAAGCTGAACCTGCAAGACTTAATCAACCAAATCGAACCTCTGCTCGCTACGCTTAGCCAGATCGACCTTGCCGGCTTGCTTGACTCACTCAAGCCGCTCTTGACCAAAGATAGCATTAACGGAATCGTCGGGCTGCTAGGTAATGCCGAAAAGCTGCTCACGGGCGAGTTTGTGGACGAGACGCAGACTCTAATCAAGGGTGCAACGCCATTGGTTTCCTCCTTGGGTAAACTAAACCTTCAAGACTTGATTAAGCAGCTTGAGCCTCTTTTGGCTACCCTTGGACAGATCGACCTCGCCGGCCTATTAAATGCTCTAAAACCACTTCTAACTGAAGACAGTATCAAGGGAATAGTCGGGCTACTAGGCAACGCCGAAAAATTACTTACGGGCGAGTTTGTGGACGAAACACAGAGTCTGATTAAGGGTGCGGCGCCATTGATTTCCTCCTTGGGCAAGCTGAATTTGCAAAATTTGATCAGCCAGCTTGAGCCTCTTCTAGCCACTCTCGGACAGATCGACCTTGCTGGCCTATTAAATGCCCTGAAACCACTCTTATCTGAAGAGAGTATTAAGGGAATAGTCGGCCTACTAGGCAACGCCGAAAAACTACTCACAGGCGAATTCGTGGACGAAACACAGAGCCTGATCAAGGGAGCGGCGCCGTTAATTGCCTCCTTGGGCAAGCTGGATCTGCAAGACTTGATCAACCAGCTAGGACCTCTACTCAAATCACTTAGCAAGCTAGACTTGGAGGGCATCTTGGAAGCTCTCGCCCCCTTGCTGACCAAGGAGAGCATTCAGGGCATCGTTGGCCTGGTTGGCAACGCCGAGGATCTGCTGACTGGAAAATTCGTGAACCAAACCCATACCCTCATTGATGGAGCTGTCCCTCTTGTGGGTGCCCTCAGCACGATCGACCTGCCCGGCCTCATTACCAAGTTGAAGCCGCTACTGGACGCTCTTGGCGAGATTGATCTCGGCAAGCTCATCAAGCAAATCACACCCATCCTCAATGCCCTGGGCGAGATTGACCTCAAGGGCATCTTCGACACTCTCGCTCCGTTCCTCACACCCAAGACTGTGCAAGGCCTCATTGGCCTCTTGGCCAACGCCGAAGCACTCCTGACCGGCCAATTCGTCAACGAAACGCAGACACTTGTTCACGGAGCGGCGCCGCTCATCGCAGACCTGGAAGGCGCTGACATCTCGGGGCTCTTGAAACAAGTCAAGCCTCTTCTCAACTCGCTCAGCAAGATTGACCTGGCCGGCTTGGTCGACGCGGTGAAACCCATCCTCGATGCCGTCAAGAAGATTGACATTGAAGGCATCGTGGACACTGTCACTCCGCTCATCACGCCCAAGAGCATCAAGGGCGTCTTGGGCTTGCTTGGAAATGCTGAACAACTTCTGACCGAGACGTTTGTATCCCAAACCGCCGAGTTGATTGGCGATGCAACACCTGTAAGCAGTCCCCCTCCTTGATCATTCGTGTAGAAGCATCCCGCTAACTTGGACAAATAGCTTGTGGCTACCATTTCGGATTTTGTTAAAGCGATTTTCCAGTCATTAATCGGAGGACAGAATTAAGCGTACGCGGTTCATAGTGTCTGAGAGCGAGGATGGATAAGCGGCTCTTTTAATGATGCTTGATATTTATACATGAACATAATGAGGACATAATAGCATTGCCGAAGGGAGAGGTATTTATTTAGAATAAGCAATGAGTACATGTCGTATATATCCGAATACAAATGTTAGACTATCTTGTCCGGGTTTGCATCAAACAAGAAAGAATTTATTGTATTTGAGTGATGTACATAGTATCTTGTATATTTGCCGCTTGTTTTGCAAATGAAGAGTAGAAGTTGACCGAAAATTACAAATTGCATTTGTTCTCGAATCTCAAGTTCCAGTGACTTGCTGCAATTGATCGTGTTTCTTTTTACCTTGCCTGTTCGGCTTCCACGCCATTCCCTGGGCATAGCTACGCATGTGTGCATCTTCTCTCCCGCTTGCTTCATGAACAATGAGGGCTCTTTTTGGTCTAGTGTCGAAAAAGTCGTCGCCGTTGCATTGGGAATCACGAGTTGTGCTGTAATTGCTGCGCCGAGAGTTCCTACTTGGCTACATGTAAAGAATATCATGAATGACCGCAAGGCCAAGGCCAGCTCTGCATTGGACGCCTTTTTGGCGCCTGCAAACATGCACGTATCGGCTCATGTGCACCTTGTCAAGTTGGACATTTCTACGAAACTTGCTCTCAACGCGTTGTTAGATTTCGCTTGGCAGGCCAGTGGGCCGCGGCGTTTATAGATACAGAAGAACAAAGAACAAGTATTACAAATAGTTACAAGTTTAATTTACATGCATCTTCAAGTGCTCAAAAGCTTCGGCCCAAGGAGAAACTAATGTCCACGACTGAGCATCGCAAACCGTAGCTTCAAAGTCTGGGTGCAGCTCAACCGCACCACCAGAATCCGTGCAAAGCAGCGGCTTCTCCAGCGGCCAGTGCAGCTTGATGGACCGTATGTACAGGTCGACAGAATGGCGCGAGTCCTTATTCTGGTTCTGGCATAGATAGTCTCGTAAAGCAGGCCACGGCAAGAAGTCAATGCAAACAGGATGCAAGTGTGTATTCTGCACTTCAGTTGGCCGCATTAGTATAGGCACGTCCTGATACCAATCCGGATTTGGATACATGCGCCACTAGTGAAATGAAGCATTTAGTAATGTGAGCAGTTACATATTCAAGCTCTGGACACGTTTGCGACAAACAATAGTGTGGAGAGACTTACCCGCAACAGTCGGTAGACCAACAAGTATAAGCCACAGAGAGTTTCCACATTTCGAGCTTGGAACTGTCTCAACGTTGTGCCAATCAACATGGTGAGAGGGCTGTCGTTGGTCGAGTGTAGGAGCATGTTGGGCAAGGTTGGGTTGCGCGCAATGGACAATGCAAGCAACGGGCTCTGTGATAGAGCCTTGTGAGACTCATACAAGACAGTAAAGCTTTTCAGTTCCAGGCATTCTGACTGATGGCCATGCTGCAAGCCACATCGGCAATCGACTAGTGTCGTTTGCTGTGAGCAAGGTGATGAGGAAATGGAAGGACTTTTTTGAGGCGTGACAAAAGTGTTGTCCGGCGCTGGCGCAGCCGTGGTACTGTATTGATGGCTCCCTGCATGCTCCAGCCAAGTACTGATGAACTGCTGTCATTATAGTTAGAAGACGTTGCTCGATAGGCTCAAGTCCCTTGAGCCACAGCTAAAACATACATGATGCAACAGTCAAGATATGGAGTCAATGGTCAAGTATTGACCACACAGTCACTTACAGAGACAGGCGCGTTATTCTCCGATGGGCTGGACTGCAGTTGCTCGTGATGTGAATATTGATGAGAAAATTGGCCAACACTGGATGCCGCAGCCTCGGCAAGCGCAGGCTGGGGCTGCCGTATCTGAACCAGAAGTTCACTTATGGTATCCCGAAGAAACGATACGTCTCTCTCAATGCTTTCCAACCGCATTTTGCTCTCGGCACGGTTCGATCTGTGTTTGACCCTATCCGCTTGCCGTTTCTGTGCCAGCTGTGCGTCAGTTCGACGCCGCTTTGCAGAAGGCTCGGCAGCTTTGGATGGAGGCATGGCAACGGGGCAGTCGGAGAAGCACACGATTCGTCAACATGTGGTCCGCCGCGTGGCCGTGTGATATTTCGCCTTGAAGAGGAGACGCAGCATAAGTGGAGGCAAATGTATGTACGGAGTCGCCCATGCATCATGGCCGACCCGAGGGTTGCAGGTCAGCTACTGTATATTCCGCCAGGAAATACGGGGTAATCCCACCGTCGAACCCTTGAACCTTTACAATAATGCGGGGTAATGCGGGGAAAGAAACATCTCCAAATATCCCCATGGCCGAATGCAAACATGACCAGGCTCCCCGCGGAACGGAGAGACGGTGCAACTTTTGTTGTTGGGGTTCCTCCCCTCTTCAACCACTCGCGAGACCATGTTGACGCCACATCAACAAGGTGACAGCGAGGCTGCCGGACGTAATGCGGTCGAGACAAAGCCATCTCGACCGGCCCAACGGGTGGTTAGCCAACTCGTGACTTTCCGAGTCCAGATGAGACAATAAGTTAAGAAGCCGCTCAACCCCCGCCCCTCGGTTAGATCGTGTCTTGAATAACGTAAACAGAGCAAGATAACCAATATGATATGCCACAGAGATGACATGACTCTTCCGTCTCTCCTCACCGGAGCAACTGCTCAGGGTACACAAAGCACATGGCTAGCAGTTGAATGCCGGCTCTACTCGGTAGATGGCCGATCGCGAGCATTCTCGTATACCATCTCACCCATCGTGATCAGTCGTGCATGCAAATCAGGGCTCTTGGCAGCATTGCTACCCAGTCACCGAACCCAACGGTAAACCAAGCCACCCTGTAATTGGGCACTAACTCGACGCGTGACAAGCTCTGCAGAAAGCCGGTTGCCGTTAGTTACCCTCGTGTTCCTAAAGGGGAGCAAGATCAAAAATTGCCACAGCACGTTGTGGGCAAACCTAAGCGCCACGCTGCAACTCGAAAGCCGACCCAACGCAGGGACACAAACTCTCTGCTCCGCAGATGCTGTAAGAAGCCCATTCTATCTACTTCTCCGCAGCAGGCGACTGCCACGGACACTGCACGTCCTGGGCGAAGTCGTGGGAAGCGATTGGCCACTCCCGGGTCCCGACAGCAAGGTGGCGGTGGTGATCCCGACGTGGCTGCTTCCAAACCAACTTATGAGTGGCAACGTAATGCTGTTCTGTATATCGGGCAAAGATGACCATCTTGAAAAAATTCATGCCCCGGACTTCAAGGTTCATTGAGGTGATCCAATGCCGTCAACTCTAATTCGCGACGCCTGCCTGTTTTGGGCAGCCGTCATGCTCATACACCTACCAATCAAGAGGCTGGTATATTGCCTCCAGAGTCACCAGCTAGACAGGGTTGACTGACGTTTGCCTCGGCAAGGAGTACTGATCACAAGCTACCACAATTTGCGATATTGCTCCGTGATGCCGGTCCTCGTAATGTTGACGATGCTGAGGGCATTCGCATACAATTCTTCACGTTATTATTGCTTCAAAAGAATAACGTATATTTAGTTAAAAGAAAACATTTATATTATAAAGAAGTACGTAGCACTTTAATAGGAATTGTGCATACTTTCACACGTGGCCAAGTAGCTTTAGCACTAACTCTTCCGTGCTAGGCATGTATTTTCCAAGTCAAGGTTTATGATGAAAGTATAATAATTGCATTGAATTATAAGATGCTTTATTTAAGAGAGACGGGTTGTATTCCCGTGTATAAACTTGAGGGATGTAAATGTATAGCCCTGCGTAGTCTTGACTATATTATGTAGAAATAAAATCTCCTCTTCAATTAACACAAATAGAATCGATATAGGGTAGTCTTAGTTATATTACATGCAATATTAGTAAAAATTATCATCTAAAAAGACCTCGTTTTTAAAACTATACGGCTTCTTGAAAGTAGTATTAACTAATATAATAGACGAACCTAATATCCTAGCCGGTTTATACGTCCTTTAATTTAAGTCCATGTTTAAATATTAGCTTTTACTTAAGAAAACAAACCGGCAATAATCTATTTACAATAAAGCCTTCGCCTCCTCTCAGTACGATGTTGGCATATCGAGGCGGCGGATTATTCCGATCTTGTCCATTTAAATCGTGTCTGACTTGCAGTAGAGGCTCTCCGAAAATCTTACATCTCATGATTACGGCCCTCGTGTAACCGTGTAACATGTATCAAACCTGCCCAAATAGTACATTTGAATAAAAGCACTTGGGGGCACTGTAGCGGGCGTCTTCCGATTGTTTTGTGACTGGTACCACACCTGGATGGCCCAATAATCACGCATACGGCACTGATAGGCTGGTATCGAGATGTAGAAAGTAGTTTGGCCGGTCAGATTCCAGATACGACTCTGAATATGGCCCAAGACATCACCTGAGACCCTACTCAAGACCCGATCCCATAGAGAGATGAGGGTCGTAGCATTTGGGAAGCACAATAATGTGACCTTGCATACTGACGTAGAACTACATTGCTCTGCATGATGATTGCCAAGTTCACGATGCCCTACTCCAATGACTTCCGGGGCTATGGTCGCTTATTGAGGTCAAACGCTGATAATTGTTCTTTGATGATTTGGTCTTCTCTGCTCAACTTTATAGCACAACTGCGATTGCTGTATCCAACCACAGTATATAGGTATGCTTGTTGGACTACACGGCAGTAGTGAATGCGGAAGTAGCTTGGTAGATTCAGTTACACGGAAAAGGCCCAAGAGATCGTGAAGCCTAACAAAGGGGCTTCGCCGATACAGGACTTATTAGTTATACAGCTTAAACATATACCTAGGTAGGAGCCCTAGGCCTAGATATTTATATATATATATATATAAAGTAGTTACCTTTCTCTTCTTTCCTCTAAGTAACTCAAGACCTTAGAGACCCTTTGAGATTATTATTGAATTGAGCCCTTGTCACAGATTCTGTGGCAAACAGAAGGAATTTTACAACACAATGCTCACAGACCTTGTATTCAAAAATTGTCTGCCTTTACGTGACAGTAAGTGGCAGATCTAAACAGCTTCACTGCATGTTTTTTGCCTTGTGGCAAAGCACGTCTACTTATCCCTCGGGCCCTTAACATGAACCAACGTGAGCCTCCTCTTACAGGTGCCGTTAAGGACCAGGCATTTGACAAAGAGTCTGGTGCACGGCTTTCCTTGAAAAGGAACAAGTAGTTTACTAACGAAGAAATAGGAAATAATTACAAAGAAAATCCAAAAACTTGAGGCAGCTACGAGAAAGCTATCAAAGATGTATTTCGCCGGGCACATGGCGCCAACTGAATTTATAGACAGGCATCCACCTGCTTGTGTCAAGCTGGGGGCGACTGAGCAAAGCTGTAAATACATCGTGGGAGGTTGCTAATACGCTTACGATGCGAATGATGAACTTTGTCGAAAGGTGTATACAGAGTGCGTTCGGAAAGGTCAAATCAGTCCAAGAACAAGTCCAATCCAATCAACAGGAGCTTTGCAAAAAGTCTGCCAGCAGGAAGGACTGCACCAGGGCCTTTATTACTCGTAGCAAAATGTATCCCAGGTCTAGAGTCGTAGTCCTCTTTGAGTGTACAGCTAAATCCGCCCCTCGGGGGGACGATGTGAAACCAGCTGCTACACCAAAATAACTAAAAAGAGAAGTCATTCCACGAGGCTTTGAGAACGAAGCTACGTATTCCGAATAGGGGAACCGTCACGATTGGGTTGGCAATACTACTGTGGGATAAAACTGCCGCTGTTGTTGAAACACACAAGCGCTTTTGCCTACTAGATGGCAAGGGGTAATGGTAGTTGTAGGGTTGAAGCAACAGTATTGTGAACGCAGCAAATACCTCGAGTTTCTAGTGTGTAGAGGAAAAGCAAAGGTAATAATAAAAATTAATGTGCGAATGAGGCTTGGTTGATAATAAGACCCATAACGTGATATTATTATTTTACATGTCCCGAGGAGCAGTATGGCTATTTTTTGACTACACAGGCGCAATCCAGTGCCGACAAGTCCCAGCAAGAGGCTTTGTAGAGAGTAAGGGCATTTCGTAGAGAATAATACTAAACAGGCAGGCATTGAAATAATTACTTGCTGCTTGTACTTGTCCTTATCCGCATGCTTCTATTAGCTGTTGTAGTAGCTGATGGAAGTTATAGTGTGTCAACAGCAACCTTCAGTCAGTCTCCAACTGTTGGTTAAATCACAAGTGATTTGGCTACTCTCTACTCATAGTAGTCATAATGGTCGTATATAAATAATATAAAATATCTTGATCCATGACTTTATACATTAATCATCCGATGGTAGTCAACGCCTAGTGCGCCGCCAGATTTTGCCGCCCACACAGGGTTCGATTTGACACTGTCATTAAATGCCGTCGCTAGTTTCTGCGCAATCTCCGTCGAGATGGCGAGCTTGGGAACAGCATCCGGTCGAAGGATTTGCGTCATGATCTGCGCCCATTTCCAAGGTTCGTCCGTACCGCCAGGGGCACTGTTGAAATACTCCCAGCCCATTACGCCTCCAATCTGGCCGTATTTATCCCTCAGCGATATGACGGTCGCATTGAGCTGCTCATACGGGATGTATCCGTAGCCATTGCTGGGGGAGGTGAGTTGTCCAGCAACCACCCGCGAGGCGCTGAAACCGCTTGACACGATGGTGGTGTAGTCGGTCGGACGGGACATGGTGCCAAAGCCGCTGTAGAACTGGCCATTGTAAAAATGAATCTTGGAGCCTTTGCGCGAGTCGAGAAGCTTGTAGTCGAAGCCGCTGAGATTTCCGCCGCCTGAGAGAGCAGAAGCCACCGGCGCCAATGTGATGATGAAGCTGGGCCCAAAGTCGGACCGAAGTTTGTCGACTAGGCGCTCAATGCCCGCCTGGCTCATGGGCTGTTCGACGTCAATGTCCAAGCCTTGCAGCTTGAACTTTTTGATGACATCGCGCAGCTGGCCGTAGTACTTGTTGAAAGTGGCCTTGTCGCCGTCCAAGGTGCCCGAGCTGAATGAGCCTGGGGCTGCGCCGCCAACCATTCCCATAATCTTGACGCCGGCATTCTTCATGACTGCCGTTTCGTTCCAGAGTGTGTAGAACATGGGGTTGCTAGGGGGGTAGTCGTTCAAATGGATCTGACCATTCTCGTTTACGTGTAACGAGCAAACAATGAGGTGCGTAAGCGCAATGCCCTTTTCCTCGATCAATGGCAGCATGGAGATGGGCCTTCCGCTAGAGTCATGTGTGGTTTGAAAGTAGACGACGAGCCGAGGGAGCTCAGCAACTGCTCGGACGACTTGATGAATGGGTGATGCGAGAGATACGGCGGCTAGAGCCGCGATCAAACACGATTTCAACATGTTTGCGACAGAGGAAAGGCACCGATGGGATAGTAATGATCTATAACATGAGTGTCATGTGTTGAAATGTCAAAATGGCATCAAAGAAGAGGACAGGAACGCGGCCTTGGTTTCTCGGCCGACATTTGCTGTGGACAAGACAATAAAATTCCCTGGTCGAGTTCCAGGGACCGCGCGAGGTTTTATCCCTTTTTACTGCCATATTTTCCATCCAGCAATGTCTCGGGTTACATGAAAATGTGAAGAAGCCAGCGTCTCCACGCCGCCCTTGGCAAGTGACGCGGGAGGTCATCGGAGCCGTGCAGGGACTAGAAGCCCAAAAGCCAACGACCATGAACCGACTGTGTCTTAAACAAGCAGGTAAAGGAAGTTCACAGACGTGCGGGGGGAAATGACTTGCAACCACAACCACCGCGACTTGGCCTGGTCCGGCCCGGCGTCATCGTAGCTTCCGCTTGGGAGGGAGACTAGAGGCCTTGGAGCGGAGGGCCAGGGAGGAAGGGAGGAAAAAAGAAGGAAAAAAAGACACCAGTCACTTTGACAGTTATAGGCGAAGAAAAAGAGAGGCAATAGTCACATCGGGCCCGATTAGGCGGAATGGGACCCAACTAACTGTCTAGCACGACGGGCGACGATGGGCGTCCGGCTGGTGGTAAGACAGCAGTAAGTCATGCTAAATTTGGATTGACTTGACTCTATTTCGGCTGACACAATTCGTGACAAGTCACGGTGCGTTCTTTCAGTCATGCGACGAAAACACGGCGCATCATGTGTTGCTGTTTACGCAAGGCAACGTAGCAGCAAAAGACGTTATCGTGCGTGCATTGCCCCTGCAACCATCAGGACATAGTCGCTGATGATTAAATTGTCGATTCATTATCAAGTTGACCTCCAACTAGGCGACGTCTTTAGCAGTTGCAACCTGCCGAAATGTGACTAGTGTCGGCATCTGACGCTGGTGTTGGTGTCGGCGCATGGTCTCGTGCGCGTCGCCAAGGAACGGGAGACGGTCTCGTTGTAGCAGGAGTTTACAGTCAATGCGTATCGGCTGAGCCTAGAACAACTTGCACAGACCAGTCATGTCAATTGCCACCCAACATGAACGACTTGGAATGATGGCACGGCATCCCTCTAGACACGGGTCATGTAAGAATTGGCAGCGACCGTTTGTCTCGACAGCATGGTTCCACTCGACATTTGGTAATGGCATCAATGGCAGCGTGGCACGGCATATGAGCGTGTGCTATTGGCAAGGTACCGGCGGTGTGCTTGCTTCATTTGGCGCAGTTGACGTTGATGCCGCGCCTCTCATGTGCCCGTCGCCGATTTTGGCAATGTGTCAAGTATTGATGGTTGAAAACCTGGCCCAGGCAATGCAGCTCACGGCGTCCATGGTCCTCCCTATCGGTCTCGGATAAGTCAACATAGCAACATGAATTGGTTTAGTAATGGACACAGCTTGCTTTTCTCGGCCGACTTGACTGCCAGTTATTAATACATGTGCTGCTCGAATGTTGTGCGCAGATGCAGCTCCCCACCGGCCGAGTAATACTTGACCAGTTGACCATTAATAATCTCTTTATTCCACCAGACTGGACAGTCGAACAAGTGAGTAACAACATTGAAGACTCGACCACCAGGCAAGCACCAGTTGACACGGATTCAATGTCGAGTCAATCGGGCGCTCCCTTGGACATGGCTGCATCAGACCCCCACAGCGGAAGCAGCGCTGCAGCCCTTGGTGGCCATCCCTCCATGTCTGTGTCTACCTGAGACAACGACATACATGATGTGTTGTCAATATGTTGTTTACCGCCAACTAGAGAAAGAGGCCGTGGTCCATCTTTACTTGGATCAATGCTTGCGAGGCACCAAGGTGGGTGGAAGCACATACTTGAAACGGCTCTGGCCAAACTCCAAGACCAGTTTGGTCGCATGCAGTCAATTATACCAAGCATGTGTAGTATCCTCTCCGTCCAGCGGCGACCGACTAGATTACATTGACGGCTTATAAAAAGGATCAATAGCCCGACCCTTGCGTCCAATACGCCCTCAAACCCGCTTTCCAATCAATATGATGTTAGCAGTCCAACACCACCTTGCAGTCTACGACGGCAGTCTGTCCACCCAATACTTTGGCGACGGCTTGCTCGAGTACGGACTCAAGTTCATTCGCCTTGCTCACCCTGAAGGCGTGGATGTCGCCGCTTCCCGCGGCTGCCGCAATGCCCGCGTAATCCGGTGCCGGGGAAAAGGAAATGTTGATGTTCTCGTTTGTCGCCGACGCCGCCTCGCCATCGGGATGAACCAACATGTAGGATTTCCGTGGCGCATTCCAGCCTACGGTTCTGCCATTAGCCCGGGGCTTGTTCACGCTCGACAAACAACAGGCGGGAGCTTACCGTCATTATTCAGAACAATGGTCAACACCGGAATACTATATCGCTTGGATATCCAGTACACACTGCTCGGCATGGAGAAGAGATAGGTGCCGTCCCCAACGATTTGGCACACAAACTTGCCCTTTCCGGCTCCGCCAGCTTGCGCATCCGTTGCTAATTTGATCCCCAATGCACCGCCCCCGGACCACCCCAGGCCGCCGCCGCCGCAATTGATCCACGATCCGGGCACCGTGGGCTGAATGTTGTCGTGGATAAAGGTCGTGTTTGTCACGGCTTCCACGGCCCATATGGTCTCTTCTGGACAGACCTGACGGAGGAGACTGCTCAGGTAGCCCGTGCCGAAACTACCGTTGGCAAAGGGCCTGGCCGCCTGCGCTATCTGGGCCAGAAACTGGGCGTGGGCAGCACTCCGCGCCTCTTCAGCCGCCGCGGCGTCCCCCTCGGCGAGCACTTTGGCTGGGCGGCCCCCCGTAAGCGCCCCAAGGATCTGTTCCAGCGCCATGAGGGCATCCGCTCGATACCGCGCCCGGGCCGGGAGGTAGAAGAGCGGCATTTGCTGCTTGAGGGGGTCGACGTCGATGTGGAATATCGCCGCGTCCCTTTTCGGGCGGCACCGCGTCGGGATCCAGGGCACGTCGCAATCCAGGACGAGGATCACGTCGGCTTCCTCGACGGCTGCGTGCGCGCCTATCCTCATGCCGAGCCACGCCGGGTGGTTGGCGGGAAAACACATGTCGCTGCCGGATCCATCCAGCACGCGGAGAGCCTTGACGGCATCGGCCAGCCGGACCAGGACGGGTGGTATCTGCAGGTTGCGGCCGGAATATCCCGTGATGACGAGCGGTCTCTGGGCCCGGGCCAGGGCCTCGGCGATGCTGTCCGCGCTCCTCGGCGACAGGCCGCCCAGCTCGACGGGATCCCACTGATCCTGCTGGATCTCGTAGGGCGCGAGGTCGGCCTCGAGGACTTCTCGCGTCGCGCAGAGGTACACGGGGCCCTGGGGGCCGCTTGTCGCAAACTGCAGCGCGCGGTTGACCATTTGCTTCACGTTGGCCCCCGTCTTGATTTCCGCCGCGTACCGGCAGTACTGGCCGAGGATGGCCTTTTGGTCAGGGATATCCTGGAGCCAGTGGATGAATTCCGTCCGGGAGCCGCGCAGCTCGCCCTCCAAGGTGCAGGGCGACATGCCCGCAAAGACGAGGACCGGAGCGCGACCGACGGATGCGTTGTGAACGGCCACGCCCAACGCCTGCGTGCCCACGTCCACATGCACGATGACACATTGTGGCCTTCCGGTGACCCGCGCGAAGCCGTCCGCCATGGACATGGCCACCATCTAGAAAACTCGTGTCAGTTGTAGGGCTCGGTGCTCTCGAGCGGCCGGGGCATACCTCGCTCGGGCAAGTGACGATGCGTGGAAAGCCAGCGCCCTTTTCCCTTTGGCCCTTGAGCATTGCTTCAATAATGCTCGGGTGGTCTGATCCCAAGTTGACGAAGCAGTGCGTCACCCCGGCGCCGCAGAGGGCATCGAAGAAGGCAAACGACGCCGTGTACATGATGGCCGGACGGTTGGGGGGGTTTACGAGACGAGAATAAAGGGTGAATGGCGAGTCCTAGGCCGCCAACATGGCAGAATCAAGGAATCACAAGGCGAGTTTTTCGGGACTCTGTGGTATTTCTATGACTGCCGGGTTGCCGTCTTCTTCTCCACCAGCACATCAGCCGGTCCTGGTAGCCGAGTCGGACTTGGGGCCAGGGTTGCGAGCTCCCGATCTTGTTGCGTATTCGAGGTTACAGTTTCCCCTCTTGGCCCCGTTTTCTCACGCTTGACAGTCCCGATGCTGGGTCGGAATATGTGGGATTGCGTTCCGAGCCCGCGCTCGGGGCCGACCCGGAGATTGATGGAGAATTAATTGTAAGCCAGCCGCAGCCTTCACATCTACAGAGTAAATCTAAAACTGGGGTGCCAATCGCCAAGGTTGGCCCGGACGTCTTCTGGCAAAGCAAGCCGGTCATCTCTGCGCCCGGCGGCCCGCTTGCCATTCTCCCTCCTCATGAGCATAAACATGGCCAAGGCGGCACAGATTCCAACCCACATCAAACACAGGGACACGCTGTATCCGGTAGTATATCTTGGCGATTCGTCGGGAACAAAAATCAGGCTGCCGACAATGCCTGCCACGTTTCCCACCATGACTTGGGTCGAGGCGGCAAACGACCGTTTCCAATGGCCCGACACGTTGTTTTGCAGCCAGACAAGAGCCATGGGGGCAATCATGTACGCGCCGCCAAAGACTAGAAAAACGGCGGCAAACTTGTAGTCTCGTGTCTTGCCGTCCTGCGACAGAAGCATCGCGTACCCAACCGTCGTCATTGATGCGCCGCCGACGATGAAGCCGAACCGGTGCTTGAGTCGATCCGATGCGTAGGCGCCGAGGAGCATCGTTCCCGCTGCGAAAACATACACGGGAATCGTACGAACCTGCGCCTGCTCGGGTTCCCAGTGAAATTCCACAAGAATCGTTGGCAAAAACATGGCCCCCGACAGGCCGGCCACGCCGACCCCAAAATACATCAGGCCGCCAAGCCAAATCTTGTAGTCGGAGGCAATAAGCTGCATGGAGAATTTGTTGAGCGTGTCCATCCGAACCATGTCTCCCACGTCGTTCTTGGCACGCCTGCGAAGCAGTTCCTTTTCTTCCTTATTGAGGTACTTGGTCTGCTCCGGCCAGTCGATGATGGTAAACGAGGCAACGACGGCCAGCAAGGCCGTGATGGCCCCTTCAATAATAAAGATCCATCGCCACGCCCTGAAACCCTCTCGGCCGCCGAGTTTGCCAATGGCAAAGGCCAAGAGGCCGCCAAAGGCTCCCGCGACAACGGTGCTGCAGAACAACAGCGACATGCGCTTCTGGCACTCGTGGCGCTTGTAGTACGTCGAGGTGATGTAGACAATGGCCGGCAGGACGCCGGCCTCAAAGACGCCCAGCATGAATCGGAGCCCTACGAGAGCTTGGTAGCTGTGCACGAAGCCCATGCACATGTTGACGACGCCCCAGATGAACATGAGCGTGGACATGTACAGGGACGGGCGGACCTTTTTGACAATCATGTTGGACGGGATTTCCAGCAAGATGTAGGAAGCGTAGTAGACCTGCAGACGCCCTGTTAGCCAGCTTTCACCCCTCGTGTCCATGCAGTCTGGTGGTGCGCGGCCACGGACGAACAAGCAGGGCAACGTTGAATTTCTTGCCGGAAAGGTCCAAGTCCTTGGGCATGTCTTGGATCCTGGCGTTGCTTATATTAATTCGGTCCAGAAACGACATCATGTATATAATGAAGAAGGTCGGGATGATGATCACGTCCAGTTTTCGAACTAGCCTGCACTCAGCGGCTGCGTCAATGTCTTCATTCGAGATGTGGGCGTCATCTGTGCACGCGCCGTCTCTCCCAGGCTCGAGGTGAGACTTGCCATGATTGCCGATGACCATGATGCCGATTTGACAACGTTCAAGTGTGAAGCAGTGTGCGGTTTTGCTTGCCGTCACCAACACAACCCGCTACTGCGGGGCCAGGAGAGCAAGTGAAGCAGCGGTCGATGAATGAGGAGAGTGTGCGATTAGATGGAGGAAATATAATTCAGAGGACGGCAAAAAATGTGGGAAACAATACCGGATGAAGGTTAAATGGCTTGTCATTTCGGGAGACCGAGACATTAGGCACGTAGTGCATACAGGTTGTGACAGCCGTCGCAATATGGGGATGACAAGATTCTTGGTCCTAAATTGCTCATGTTATCTAGGCCATTCGTTGGTCTCTTTGTGTCGGGGAATGTTGACGGCATCTTCTGTTACATTGACTGAAGTGGCATGTCATGGAACGGCCGCATAATACCGATTGAGCTAACCCGCTAGAGCTTCTGCAAGCCACGCCGTTTGCATTCGTACATACATGCTGTGTTGGCATCCCACCCGTCTAACAAGGATGATAAATACATGATGTCGGCGTCGGATCGTTGCAGTATCAGGCAACTCATCAAGTGGCGTACCCGTTCAGCGTCACGGCTTCAACGGTACCCAAGCTAGGGATCGCCAAGACTGAGAATTTCCCACATATACAGGGCAGGCTGTACTCTCTGTTGAAGTCCTGTCTATTCCTCCAACTTTTCAGGGTATCAAGGCCGCTGGGCTCCCTCGAATGGGAGCTGTGGCAAGGCTCGCGGATACTGTTGCAACGAGTCAAATCGGGTGAACTAGCCACCAGGTAGCAGGCATTGTATATTGCCAAGAGGGGTTGATGTTTAAATTGTAGTAATAAGCGTGGTCTGTTCGCCAAATATTACTTGGTCTCCAACAGCCGAGTAAGCACTTGGAGCTCTTCCATGCACCCAGTGAGCCAGGGCATGGACGCTTTGAGAGCCTACATGTAGCCACTGATGGCGTGCAATTGAGAGCGTACACATCCGTCCATGGTTGCATTAGAAACGTCTGGTCCCACCATGACCATGGAGGTCCGTCTTGGCATCTTACATGAATGAAGAAGGTCGTTCATCTTATGCCACGAGTCGACCAATAGAGTGACGGGTAAGCCTGTGTCAAGGCCCTGATTCCATCACCCAACTGTATTCATCAAGGCTGGCGGCACCTCTGCTCGATCTCTAAAACTCAATGATGAGGCAAATTACCTTTTTGAAGCCATCTTATTTACGACATGTTCAGACTAGGCTTTCCCTCCCAGACCACTATACGAGCATGCAATACGCATGCCAGATGGGCATTTACACAGCGTGCGACATGATTGACTGCAAATTCAACACAGCAGCCACTCTGCACAGTACCTTCATGGGGTATACATGATCCCTCGTCTCCCTACCCGCGATTCGTAAGGCTTCGATGCGCAGTTACAAGCGCTCGGTGCTATCCACAGGTGCATCTGCTTCTGCCAACAAGTCATAATTCTTGAATTGGCGAGCCGGAATGCGCCGCTGAAAGAGAATGTCCAATTCTTCATAGGTTCTGTTTCGGCTTTCTGGTAGGCGAAAGTAGCACCAAACCAGGCACACGATGCTGATGGCGCCAAAAAGAAACCCAGCCTTGCCCCCCCAATTGGCCTCGTTGGAATTGAGCATGTAGGGCATGGCAACTGTGAAAACAATGCTGGCGCACGCTTGCACCGCTGTGGCAATGGCTATGGTGCGCTCGCGCAACCGTGTGGCTGATATCTCTGAAATGACCACGAAGCAAATCGGCCCAACCGTCATTTGGTATACAAACGTCCAGATGTCCATCAATGATGCCATGGCCCATATAGCACCCGTATTGTTCTTTGGTATGCTCAGGAAGCCAATCACAAATAGGAGGACGGTCATGACGGCCATTCCCCAAGTGTAAATGGTTCTCCGGCCTAGTTTGAACTGGTGGTCCAACGTTAGTTTGCTTCGGCTCAAACTATGAGATCCTCTGGCACAAGTGACACTTACAAAGTTCATCAGGGGCCAGGAAATCACTGTGCCGATAAACCCAAGAGCAGTATTACCAACCCCCACTAGGAAGTATTTGCTGTCAGCTCGTAGCACCAAGCAAACAGAATAATGTGGATGGAGGACAGAGCATCTCACTATTGAAAGCATCCGAGGAGCTCAGTCCGGCTTGTTCGAAGAAATAGTTTGCGTAGCCAATCAGTGGATTTCCTCCAATGACTTGGATCAAGTAGACCATGACGGATATCTCGGTGCGGACAAGGCTCACTCCTTTGAAGCAGTCGTAATAGGTCGTCTCGGTTTCATACTCCTGTTCGAGTAAATCTGTTTGCTCTATTCCCACCAGAAGCTTGTCAATATCCGGACGATTTGTGCTAGACGTGAGTTGGAGCAACGCCCTGCGAGCATCCTCCCTTCTCCCGCGGCGGACGAGCCAGTATGGACTTTCCGGGGCAAAGGGAAGCCCAGCAAGCAGCACAACAGGCCATACCCATTGGATAGCCTGTGGCAAGAGACGGTCAATACCTGGTCAGCGATGTCACTGGATGCGGAAATGTGTGGGCTGGTCCGCCAACTCACAAAGGGGATCTTGTACGCCCACTCATCCAGCCTTGTCTCGACCCCAGCTGCACAGCCTTGAGCGATGAACTGCCCGATGACAAAGGCCAGATTGACAGATGTTGTGAGGAAGCCTCTGAGAGTCACGGGGCATATTTCAGAGGCGTAGGTGGGTGCGATGACGACGTAAAATCCGTAGGCAAGGCCGGCGAGCACCTCTCCGGCGCAAAGCATGCCAATGGACGTGGCGAAGAACTGGACAAAGACAAAGCCAACAGACCAGACGCAGCAGAGGCCAAGCGTTTTGCGCCTCCCGAGATAATGCAGCGGATAGCTACTGGCGAGGGCGCCGACAGCCTGACCGATGGGATTGCCCATGCCCAGACCCGTCTGCCAGGGCGCGGCAATCTCATAATGATCGCCAACCCAATCGCCGTATTTGCGCTGGAAGGCGGGCAGGGCGTAGAAGGAGGTGATGATCTGGGCGTCGAAGCCGGCCATGACGACGGCGATGCAGAAGAACATGGACCAGAAGGTGGCCTGGGGATACATGCCGATGGCTTGCCAAAAGCCCAACTCATGCTCGGCCTCTGTGATGTCGCGGGTTTGGTCAATCCCCAGCGCGCGGGATGGTCCCGCTTCACCGATGCCATGGTCATGATGACTATGTTCGACGTCGTAGTGATCCGGGTCCTTGGCGGATGTAAAGGTGTCTGTGGTGGTGACGGGCATGCTGACGAAGGCGCAGTTGGTGCTGCCGATGGATGTCTCGAATCCGTTACGGTTTCCAACTGTGAGGGCTGGTGTGAATGCAGAAACTTCAATGGGCTTGAACAATGCTACCAATAGACGCGACACGGAGTTACATGAGGACCGGGTGTGTGATGTTCGCAGTCCACCGGCGATACATCTGCGTGTCGGGCATTCGAGGGCGAAAGAAAGAAAATGACGGATAATGCCTGGGTTTCGAGTTCAGTCCTCAAGCTGCGTCGTGCCGACATCTAGCCAGAGGAAGGCGCCGCAGCCGCATCTAGATTAGTTCAATCTTGTCTGGTTGTCTGACTCTAGGGGCACCGGACGTTTAAATGTCTGGCTGGGCATTTCCGGCACGGCCATGCTGGGGGCGGCAGCAATTCAGTGGGTCGGTTACAATACTCAGCCAATAGTGGTGCATGTAGGGTAATCTGGGGCATAACAAGGCACGGCGACGGGACATTGATGGTCGTAGTCTGGCCAAGAGCTAATGTTGGCAATAGGCCCGTCGCCCCTGCATCAGTTGCTGCCAGGCTTCTTCTTTTATTTGTTTCCGACCAAGACGGCGCCAATATTTAGCAACGCCGTCACTTTGATCCCAGTTTAGACTCGCAACGGTCCATGGGTAGACATGATCCGAGGTCGAGCACGCTTCCGTTGGCTCACAATACTAAGCACAACATTGGCTCGGTGTGTGTCAGGCGCCTTTTCGTACGCCCCGAGCTCAGCCAGGAACGTGCTGGTGTACGTGGAAACCAACCATGGTCAGGCGGATCAAAGGGTGTTGGGCATTGTGTGCTGCAGCCACTGTGTCACCCAACGGGTAGCTAGGAGTCTGGCATCCTTTTAAGAACAATTCAGCCTAATGGAGACAAACAAAGTGGTGGTGTGGCTCCACGTGAACCCTATTGCCAGCAGAGCGTGTGTGGCATCTTGTCTACTCAAGTATCTACCCTGAGCTGACGGGCAAGCAACCAGACATCTCTCTCGGCGGATTAGTTCTTGCTTCCATGCAAATCAATGTCAACACACAAAACGATTGGTCCCGTCTACCGCTGGTGGTCCACGAGATCCTGACCAGGCCAAATCTCGGCCCCATTCTTGGTCACCTACATAGTGTCAAGGCTTCCCTTGGACACTTATACCAGTATGGAAGCTGGCTGCCTGCAATCAGCACTATCAAGAGCTGCAAGAAAAGCTGTTGGTTGCTGCAAATACATTTGCCCATCTTGACATCATTCCACAAGAATAAATAGGGATTCTGCCTGCAGATTTCAAGGGCGAGCCAAACATCTCCATCATACATCGAAAAGAATAGCCAATATCAAACATACGCAAACTCAGAAAATGAAGGTCAAGCTCTTCTTCTTCTTCGCCTCGTTTGGTCTGGCCATCGCTGGTCAGCAGAAGGAGCCCGAAGCTCGCGCGGCCAATGCGTACACCAAGGACAACCACAATCTTAAATACGTCAACAATATACCCATGGACAAGACCTCAGAACAGGTTAAAATTGAGAACAAGCAGTCTTCCTGAAGCTGTAAGTCGATGCGTTCTATGCCTCATGCTGCGGCCATTGTATGACACCATGCCACAGGTTGGGCCTCACAGTGAAGAGCACGTCCAATATGAGGGGAGGAGGAATGATTGGGACGAATACCGGTTTGGGGGCTCTTCTATTCATCTGATATATACAATTTGATGAATGAGCTGTATCGACTTGCAATCCAAGGCTTGTACATATGTCTGGTGAGACCTTATACATATTAAATCTTCGATCTGGTACATCGATATCTTCCCTTTGGCCGTTTCGTTTTCTTTCATTTTTGCATGTAAATATTTGAGGAAAAAATATTTCCGCTTGGCCTACGGGCCCTGCAGACATTTTCCATCCTTTAGATAGCATTCAAATAGGGGAGGGGGACAAGACTCGCTAGCATCTGCCTCCCGTTACTTACATCTCTGGCCGAAAAGATATTGCTAGCAACGTCGGTAGCCGTCCTTGACTCTCTTATCTGAGGCATCACAAAAATTAGTCAACAGTCTCAGTTCAGCTAAGCAACAACCTAGCGTTGATTCCCCAGATATATGGGGACGGCTTCGCACTTTCTTCTCTCAACGCATTCCCAAGTGAAGTGAAAGGGCAGTTATCAGAGCATGTATGCAAAGGGTAAGAAATACAATCTATCCCGCACTAGCCCTCGTAGCTAGCTACATCCGGTATGCAAACATTCTTCCGTCATGACAGATCATTTGAAACGTCCCAAGCACCAGCAAGAGTACAAAACAGCAGACATGCTGCTCAAGACCGGTTGTCGTTGCAGTCGAGATGCTTCATAGTGCGCCATAGCGTATCTTGAGCAAAATAACTCTGCCTCAGTACTTTTCTTTCTTAACAAAGAGACTTATGGATACATTTTTGATACACATTCAACTGGCTTCCAGACCATATGGGAACGTGGCTGTTGTCATCCCGTTGCCCGCCCCTTTATGTCAATTCATCTGCCCGCGTCCAGAATAAATCGTGCGACTTGAAATAGCCATTTACCCTATACTTTGACGTCGCAATGGAAATTCATACCAGGCATGACAGTAAGGGTGCATCGGATAGCTAGTTAGCAACTTGTTCCCTGTCGACCTTGAGTCTCAATTTCACTGTTGGCCCGACCTGCGCTCTAACCCCAACCCTAGCCCGGCTTCACCCAACGCTGCCCCTCCTCCGTCATTGAGCCCCACCCTGACCCAGTGACAGCTCTCTGCCTGCTCTCTGCCTGCTCAATGTTTTCCATTCCGTGTTGCTGCATCATCACCGTCTGTGGTAATCGTTGCGACTCGACTCTTCGTCCTGCTGCTTCTCGATAGCAATCGTTTGGCTTGGCCGTACACAGCTTCTCCTTAGCTTTCTTGTTTCCTGGCTCGCATGAGCCTGCATCATCGCCATGTCTTGCCCACATCTCGAGTCTCTTGGTGAGTTGCTCTACTCTCTCCATGCACTGGCGTGTGTCTTGCATGGGGCATTCGCCAACTTACGAAACTGACACGCAATGTGTTTCCTCCACAGCATTAACCCCTCCGACTCCTGCTCAGTCTGTGTATCGAGAAGACTGTACCCAGTGCTTTGACTCCATAGTATGTTTGTGTGGTCCTTCGACCCATCCCAGCTGAGTCGTCTTCGGTGAAGGTCGTCTTATCCTAATCACTTTCCCTGTAGGATGAACCAACGGGCCTCGATGTCTGCCTTCAGTGTTTCAACGGCGGCTGTGCCGGTGACCGCTTGCATTCAAAACTTCACAGCGCGATCCGAAGTCATCCTCTGTCGCTCAACATCCGCCGAACCCGAAAAGTTGTCGTTCGAGACGAACCGCCCCCCAAAATCTCCAAGCTAGCCATCGCTGCCGAGTCTGAACAAGATCGATACGATACTGCCCTTGCTGTAAAATGCCTCGAGTGCAATACCGAGCTCGATATTACAGACGTAAAGCTGGCACCAGTTGTAGATGGTGTCATGAAAGCAAACACCTTCTCACGTAAGGAGGAGGTGAAGGCCTGGGAACAGGAACTTACGAGTTGCGAGCATATTTTGCTTATGCAGCAGCATGAGTCTCGCAAGATTGAACAGGGCCAGCTCGGTCACTGCTCGGGTTGCGACTTGAGAGAAAACCTCTGGCTGTGCCTAGAGTGTGGGAACCTGGGCTGCGGCCGTAGGCAATTGGGGGGAGTGGATGGAAACTCCCATGCACTGGCTCATTCCACAGAGTCTGGCCACGGCGTAGCTGTGAAACTGGGTTCCATCACACCTGAAGGCACAGCGGACATTTACTGCTACAAGTGCGACGACGAACGGATCGACGACAACCTGGGTCAGCACCTGGCTCATTGGGGAATCAAGCTAGCCGAACGACAAAAGACGGAAAAGAGCTTGACGGAGATGCAAATTGAGCAAAACCTCAAATGGGACTTTAGCATGACCACTGAAGATGGAAAGGAGCTCAAGCCACTGTTCGGGCCTGGCCTGACGGGTCTAAAAAACTTGGGTAATAGTTGCTATTTGGCAAGCATCACTCAATGCCTTTTTGACATGCCAGCATTCTGCGACCGCTACTTTCGACCAAACGATGATTTGCCGATTGTGGAAGACCCCGCGACTGACCTGGAGACTCAGCTCCGAAAGATGGGAGACGGTCTATGGTCCGGGCGGTATTCTAAGCCTGATGCTGATCTGTCCACGGAAACACAGGTTCATCACCAAAAAGGGCTGGCACCGGCAATGTTGAAGCACCTGATTGGACGTGGTCATGAGGAATTTTCGACCATGAGACAGCAAGATGCATTTGAACTCCTCCAACATCTCTTCAAGCTCATTACTAGATCACAGCACCCCGGTCATCTCAAGGATCCAACTGCGCCATTCAGATTCGTCCTGGAACAAAGGCTTCAGTGTCTAAGGTGCAATAAGGTTCGTTATACTGTTAACGAGCAGGACAGCGTCTTCATCGACGTTCCCCTAGAGAAAATTCCTGCAGCAGAGGGGGTCGAGGATGCCGCCGAACAGTATAGGCCAGTCACACTCAAACAGTGTCTCGACAACTTGACCGCGGCTGAAAAGGTCGATTTGACATGCGCAGCTTGCGGAAGCACCGACGGATTCAGCAAACAATCACTGTTCAAGACATTCCCCGAGATTCTGGTTGTGAATGCTCGTAAAATGACGGTAGTTAATTGGGTTCCGATTAAGGTCGATGTACCAGTTCTTGTACCCGATGAGCCCTTCTTACTTGATGGATACTTGTCAAAGGGCTTGCAGCCTTCTGAAGAGGAATTGCCAGAGGAGCCCGAAACCCAAACCCCCGCCTTTGTGCCCGATGCCACAGCCCTGGCTCAGTTGGAAGGCATGGGATTCCCACTCAATCGCTGCGAGAAGGCCTTGCATGCCACTGGGAACTCGGATGCCAATGCAGCTATGGAGTGGCTGTTTAGCCATATGGAGGATCCTGATATTGACGCCCCTCTAAATCTTGGTGGCCAAGGAGGAGGGTCTGGAGATACTGCCGATCCCGAGAAGATTGAGATGCTCGGTGCCATGGGCTTCGGCGCTCCGCAGGCTAAGAGGGCACTGAAGGAGACTGGTGGTGACATGGAGCGTGCTGTTGAGTGGCTCTTTAGCCATCCAGATGACCAAGGCATTTTGGAAGAGGAGGGTGCCGGCTCTAATGAGCCAGCTCCTTCCAAGGAGCCGGCTGGGCGTGCTACGCTTCCCGCGCAGTTCCAGCTTCAATCCATCGTGTGTCACAAGGGAACAAGTATCCATGCCGGGTAAGTTTCATTGCGTGACGGCTTTTTTCAGGTATTTTACGCACTGTACTAACTAGATGGGATCTGTAGTCATTACGTGGCCTTCATTCGAAAACAATTAGAGGGCCACCAGGCTCCTAGTTGGGTACTCTTCAATGACGAGAAGGTTGTCGAAGCAACTGATATTGATGAGATGCGGAAGTTTGCGTACGTCTATTTTTTCAAGAGGGTGTAAGGAGAAAATTTTAGCACAAGGGTTGTAGATCTAGACGGCGTTGTAGATGATTGATTCGCCCAGAGGGAGCTGGGCTGGCAGCATGGACTGGTGTAAGCGGGGATGAGATCGTCAGAATTATGGCGATGAGTGATTTGATGCATGGTTTGGCGGTTGGGGATAAAAATAGTGATGGGTGAGGTGAGATGATGTGGCCTTGTTGAACAACATCAAGCAAAAGAGGCAATGCATGGTGCATTTCGGCCTGTCCTAGACAAGTATATTCAGACACCACTTGCAGTTTGCAAAAGCCCAGAGAAACAGTGTCAATTTTGACATCATGATGCGTCAGTCATTCATGTATTACGCCGTCGCCTACTCCATCCCCATGCAGTAAACCGTCCCGCAATATCCCAGGCCGAAGTACGCTCCGCCCATCAGCATGCGTCATGTCACGTTTATTCAAGCTTCCATTCACTTGCTGTTTGATTTCACATGCTAGTCTCCCAACCTGTAGCTGACGAGGGTATCTACACGATGATTTGCCGTACTAAACCCCCGGAGCTGGACATGTTCGCCGTTGGCAATCTCCTTGGCATCCGAATCGCCCCATTCCACGGGAACGTCGCTGTCCGCATCGGCATAGACGAGTACATTAAACGTGCAGTCGCCGCTGAGTTGTGGCAGGAAAGTGACAGAGGCCGTAATCTGGCGGAAAATGGCGGCGATTTCGGCTTGAATCTCGGCTTCTGTCTTTTCTGGCGCAGCCGCAGCGGCTGCCGGCGCAACGTTTTCCTGGTCGGTGGGTTGGGGGGGTGCTTTCGGCTTGGACTTTGCCGCCGGTTGTGAGATTTGAACCTGGTTAAGTGCGGTTTCGCTGTTAGCCATGGGCTTCGAGGGAGAGGGGGGGGCCGTGAAGGATGGCTTTTTGTGCCGCGAGGCCGACGCGAGGACCTACATCGAATTGCCAACGCTCGACATGCTCTCCCGTGTCCTTGTCGGTAATGACGATGACGAGCTTGGATATTTTGCCGCCCACCATCCATTTATCGAGCTGGCTCATGATTTTCTTGATGTATGCCTTGACTTGGTCGTCGGCCGAGACTGTGCGGTGCGCGGTTAATTTCCCACATTGACAGACGGCAATGGAGGCTGAGAGGGGGGGGTACTTTGCGTACCGAGCATGTTGAGGCCATATTTCTTGACGCTGGAGACGCGGGCGCGGAAATTAGCATGGTTGTACTCTCGCGTTGACGGAGGAGTCGTGGTAGCAAAGTTGGCACACATACGCGGTGAAGTCTTCGGCAGGGTAGACACCGCGTTGGAATCTAGACGCAGTTAGTTTGGCCGCAACAGTCGTTCGGTCGGTCGGGGCGGAGTGGCGGTCGAAGAGAGGGCGGATCAGCATACAGAATCGAGTGTATCGAGTATTGAAACTGCATGAAGCGGCGGCCGAGGGTCAGCTTTCTGAGGAGGGGAGCAGGCAGGCGAATTGTGCGAGCGAAGGAGACGTACAAACTCGGCGACCAGTCTGGAGCTGCCCTTGAGCGAGAGCTTGTGCACCTTGGACTTGTCTTTCTCTTTCGGTCGTGGCTCTTTCGACGACATTTTATGCGTGGTGCGGCAGGTCGGTGGATGGTGCGTGCTTTAGTTGGCGAGGGTGCGGGTAGAGGGACGGAAAGCTGGGAGAATTAGAAAGAGAAGCTTTTTGCATGTATGTATTTGTCTCTTCTTTTCGTCCCACTGACGTCTGGTTGTTGTCAATTAATGGAATGTGGTGGGGAACCAGGCTGAGCTTGACGTTGAACTTGGAGCTTCGAGGGTCCAAATTGCGGGGTCCAACTTTGCCTTCTGAATCAATGTCGATCCATTTCTACAGATGCTTTCGTGCGCAAGTCTTCGTACAGCGACTTTTGGCGATTAGGCGCATTCTATCCACTGCATCAATTCCGACGATGTAGCATCTTGTGTCATTTGGCCGATTTGCACTCCAGAGTGGTTGCGGACAGGCACGACTGCAGCAGCGCAGCCATCTCCATCCCCCGAGCCCGCATCTGCTGTCCGCAACGTCGAGACCATCTCTCGCTCTCACTAGCCTCGTACATAACCTGTTGGCGGTTCGCAAGTGCCAACCACGGATGGTATTGGACGACCAGACTTCGTTTCCACCATCGCGCCCACTAGGTTCGACCACATGTGGCCAGTACGTACACAAACAAGCCCCAATGCGAGACAACTGTCTGCCCAACTCTCCGAGGGTTTGAGCATCCTGTTAAAAGACAAGATCAACCCGACAAGGGCCATGCTTCCCGACGGGCAGAAGCCCAATAGTTTCAGGGCAGGAAGAACTTGACTGCTTGCGATGAGGCATGTGCATTACTTGGAAGGGTCAGAAACCTGGTAGCGAAGCCAACGGTGGATGCCAACCACGTTGCGTTATTCTCCACGGCTCATACACGCATACATCATAGTGGCTACACGGAAGCCGGGGATATTTGTTGCCATATTACGTTTGGCAAGAATACATGGCCACTGTGCATCAAGGTGAAGTTGAGGAAGTCTGAAGCAAGCTGTAGGCATCCCTCTTGGACGCATGGTTCCAGCCCAGTCACACACTCGTCCGCGTTTAACGAATGGGACGTCTGCTTGCAGAAGCTCATGTCTTGAAAGGCTCAACTTGGCTTCCTCGACTATAAACATGTCTGATATGCCTGCACATCTCTGACTTGTACCATACGCGTAACATCATTCCCCGACGTTCATTCATTTCCCTCGCTCATGTCAACAAAGTACACAGGCCACCGTGAGAGGAGAGCAGCCTAATTCTTCTTCTTCAGCAGACGTGACAAAAAGTTGGACTTCTTGGGCTTCTTCTCGCCTTGATCCTGATCCAGGCCTCTGGCTCCGTCTTGAGGGCCTGCGCTCCCGTTTTTCTGCAACTGCTCCTGGGCATCAAGCTGTGTTGTGTTGTCGTGCATGACTTGCTGCGCCATGGACACGGTGCTCTCCTGGGGAGCTTCGCCGACCACAGGCTGGCCCTCAATGAACAAATCCTTGACACTTCCAGGGCCGATTAGTCTCTCGTACACGGCCAGGGTTGTGCCGAATTCCTTCCTTGAGCCGACCTTGATGGCATCAAGTAGTTGCAGGGCGTATGTCTGGCAATTGTTGGTGATGAGGTTGTAGCCCGGCTGCGTCTCTCTGATGGCCTCGATGACGGATTCGCCTTTTCCATCCAGTTAGTTATTTCTTCTTGTCACGAGCGGCAGGATAGACAAACGCACCAGCCCGTCGTGTAGCGTCATCGTTGAAGCGCGTCTCGCCAACTTGAAATGTGCGCCACTCCTCGCGCTTGATCTTTTGATTTGTGTAAATGACGTCGAAATTCTCATCCTGCGGGTTCATCTAGTTGGTTTGGTGCTTCCGGCGAGGCTTGTTTCCAGGCGGGCGTAGACATACCATCCACAACTGGTGAGCATACTCGCCAACCAGCACGGCCCAATGCTGGGTCGGATCCGGATACTTGTTGATCTTGTCGGTGATCATCTTTCCGAGACCTGTCTGCTCAGCAAACCACTTGCCGGCCAGTCCGCCGACGGGATGCCATCCGACCTCGACGGGCCGTGATGGTCCGTCGAGCACCGGGTCGGTGGCGGGCACAATATTGGGCTGTCTACCAAGTCCCATGGCATGCTTCAAGGCAAGTTCTCCTTTATTCAGGTTTTTCTTCCTGGTTTCGCGCAGTTTGCGCCGTTAGAATTCGCAGTCATGCATGTCGGCTTATCAAAGCATCAACGGCAGCCCAAAAACACGTACAGAAAGTCTCCCACCTTGTCGCTCATGCGCTCCTCCTCTCCCTCGTTGGGTGCAGCTTCGGAAGTCATGGCAAACAGGCAAGCAACGAAACGCCGCGCGCGAAAGTGAGGTCACTGTGGTGCGCAGGAGCGGAGACAAACGAATGGGTCAAATCGTACGCGGCTGCTCGGTAAGTGTCTCGGTGTCTGGTAATAATAAATGAGAATCGCGCATGCCGGGTCAGCTTGTCCCAGGCTCCAAGGATCCAAGGGTCAAGGGGTCTAGTCCTCGCCTTGCACAAACATGAAGGGATCAATTGTACTGAGCCGCACGACTTTGTCAGAGAACATTGAACACAATGGACCCACGTGAGGCCGCCAGTGGCTCAGCTGAACCGTTGAGAACCTTGATTTGAGTCAAAGAGAAAGAGGTGACGGTGTGCTCATCGCAAAGCAAAAAAAAAAAAAAAAAAGAGCCAGGTCAGTACTCGGTTACCTGTCTCCAACGTCAAAATCTTTTGTGCTAATGCTCGGATCTGATTGGCGTCGATCACAACAAAGGAACCCTAACCCTAACCCAGGGCATCATCCACCCGCAACTAGAGTTGGTAGCAATCCGGCGACGCGAAAGTCTCGTACTACTCGTCTTTGTATATTGCTCAACGGCGGCAGCGACTTGTCAACATAAGTGTCTTATCGGTCAAGCTAATCCACACTGTAAATTGTCATAAAATATGTGTAAAAGTGTCGTGTGTGTCTGTGATGCAGCGTGCGACATGTCAGCGCCTACAAACCGCCTTACAAATTGAGGAACTTGCCAAGAAGCTCGAGGCTTCACCTGACTGCGCGCTACGTTGGCATTGATATTACTTTTTCGTGTGCCTTGGGCGAGATAATCGTAAACATGTCTGGTTCTTGACATTGCGCCGGATGCCCTGAACCTACCCGGGACCTAGCAGAAATGTCGGTCCGTCTCCATCGGAACCGTGATCCAGAAGACCATTTCAGAGGCAAGACGATTTGAAGCATAATGAACTTCGCCTTGTATAGTTGTTTTGCATTAAGCGGTGACCTAGCTACCCATAAACACTCATACACCATAATGATGACCTTATGTAGCATAGCTGTTAGGCTACCTCATTTTGTCCAAACCAACTCGGTCATGCGTGCCTAGCGTGCTGTTTCTTTTGACCGCGCACTCTTCGGGGACAGGGAATCTTAAGGGGCCCAGAAATGGCACAATTAAGAACTGCGATTACATATAAAGTCTTTGCGATATCTTGCGAATGGCGCCCGTACGGCCGCTTAGCCGCGTGAACGGGCTTTATCGGTCCTGCCAGATTCCCAAAAACTTGACTGATGCCACCTCGGAGGCCGGCCCCGCATGACCCCCTCACACGCAAAAACTATTGGACAACGCTGTCTCGTATCGATAAGACAACATTGAATTTTTTTCCAGCCCACCGCCTTTGGTTATTCCAGTCGCGCGCTCGAGGCCTGGTCCCGTCTCAGCATAACCCACGGTTCCCCCTTTGCCCGACAATATTTCCAAGCCATCCTTTTCAATTGCCATGGCTGCCACGAAACATACACTCGCAGAGGACGAGTCTGTACGACCGAGTAAAAAGACCAAGATTTATGATGGCAACGATGCATCCGAAGTGCGGATAAAGAAGGACAAGAAGGACAAGAAAGAAAAGAAGGAGAAGAAGGAGAAGAAAGAGAAGAAGGAAAAGAAGGAAAAGAAGCGCAAATCCGAAAAATCTAATGTCGTCGTCGATGATGCAAAGGCAAGGGACCTCGAAATACAGCGCAAGGCCGAAAAGAAGGCCAAGAAGGACAAGAAAGAAAGGAAGTTGAAGGAGGCGCAAGAATTAAAAGATAATGTTTCGATCAAAGCGCCCGCCGAGGTATCGAGCGTGTCCGAGAAGGACGAGAAAGCCTTGAGTAGTGAAAGGGCCTCCACCTCGGGGTCATATGTCCAAACAATCAGCCTATCCAATGTTCCCCAAGACGACGTCGATGCCTTCATGTCGACGAACCAGATTGCCATTACCGATCCCCGAGGCGAGACATCGTCCCTTCGGCCAGTCGTCGAATTCCACCACCTTCCCTCGACGAACCTGCTCGAGAAGACCCCGTCGCCGTTTGCAAACTTCAAGGCTCCCACCCCCATCCAGGCCGCGTCATGGCCCTCCACGCTGTCCGGCCGAGATGTCGTCGGCGTTGCAGAGACAGGCTCTGGCAAGACCATGGCATTTGCTTTGCCTTGCGTCGAGTCCGTTTCCGCCATTGGTAAAAAGGGAACCAAGGCAGTCATTGTCTCGCCCACCCGCGAGCTAGCCATGCAGACGCATACGCAGCTGGCTTCATTGGCCGCGCTGGCCAAGTTGAAGTGCGTTTGCTTGTTCGGAGGCTCATCAAAAGACGAGCAGAGGGCAATGGTAAACCGAGGTGCCGACATCATTGTGGCCACTCCTGGCCGCTTGAAAGACTTCATGTCCGACAGTACTGTTGATCTGAGTGGCTGTCAATTCGCCGTTCTGGACGAGGCTGATCGCATGCTCGACAAGGGGTTCGAGGACGACATCAAACAAATTCTGGGTGCTTGCCTCGCCCGAGAGAGGAGACAGACGCTCATGTTTACTGCCACCTGGCCGCAGTCGGTCCAAGCTCTGGCGTCTACTTTCATGGTTGACCCCGTCAAGATCACCATTGGTTCAGGCGGCAAAGAAACCGAGAACGGCTCCGTAGAACTGCAAGCCAACACCCGAATTAGCCAAAAAGTCGAGGTCGTGGACCCCAAGGACAAGGAGTTTCGCTTGCTCCAGATTTTGAAACAGCACCAGCAGGGCAAACAGAAGAACGACCGTATCCTGGTCTTCTGCCTGTACAAGAAGGAGGCCACTCGTGTAGAAAACTTCCTCAGCCGCAAGGGCATTCGCGTTGGCGGCATACATGGTGATTTGAAGCAAGAGCAGCGAACACGCAGCTTGGAAGCCTTCAAGACTGGCCAGACTCCTGTGCTCGTCGCGACCGACGTCGCCGCGCGTGGATTGGATATTCCCGAAGTTAAGCTGGTAATAAACGTTACCGTGCGTGGACTACCTGATGCGTCTTTGAACGGCCCGGGCGATTGCTAACTGTGACGACTAGTTCCCTTTGACGATTGAGGATTATGTTCACCGAATCGGCCGTACCGGCCGGGCTGGCAAGACCGGCGAGGCACACACCCTATTTACAGTCCAAGACAAGGCACACTCTGGCTCGTAAGTTCTGCACCGACGCAAAAATCTTGTCAGTTCTTCTTCTAACGTGTACTTGTGCAGCCTGGTCAACATTCTCAGGGGCGCCAATCAACCCGTCCCCGACGATCTGCTCAAGTTTGGCACGACTGTCAAGAAGAAGACTCACGACATGTACGGATCATTCTTCAAAGATGTAGACATGACACAAAAGGCGACAAAGATTACGTTTGACTAGGATGCCCTTGGTTTGGTCCATCTCCTGGTAGCATTTCTTTTGCACATTTTACATGGCAATATTTTGGGCGTTCATATTTGGTGGCTTTTTCAGGTACGAGTAGACTGGCAGCATTTGAAGGGCTATCGCCTCTTGGGGCCCATCATGGGTATCAAATACTTGTATGGCGTAACGCAGCTTAGAAAAGTTCATCTTGGACTGATGACAAATACATGTACACAAGTCTAAATAGCTGGCGGAACAGCACGGCCAACATGCTTTGCACGTGTCATGGTTAACGCCGGGTCTGCTACATCAGAATATGAGGTTAGAGTGAGCCGATCAAAGTCGACAGAGATATCGTCGCAGTGCTTGAGATCCAGGGACCTGATAGTTACAGTCACATTCTTTTGCCCAAAAAGAAAGGCTCAAGCAAGCTCCGCACAAGATGATACACTGTCACTCTAACTTGAGGCGTTGCCACAGTTATATTGCGATGCCACGAAGAGCAACGTAGAGAAGGAAAGTCTAGCTTCTATCCTTGACCAAGTGTTATATTGAAAATATGGTTAAAGAATTTCATATGAGTTTCCTACATGACTCTCCTAGTCGCCAAGATGGCGATGGCCCTGAATTGTCCGGCGACTTGCCAATGGCCTATGCGGCAGCAGCGGGCATGCTTTGGTTCGAAGAGACAGGTTGAGGCTCGTGACCGTCGAAACAGGCCTTTGTATTCGGGTATTCGATGGCCCATATGGGTTTCGGCTTTTCGTCAAAGCCCTCACAGATAAACTTGGTGCCACAAAATTCCTCGTCATACTTCTCGGTGCCACACGCCTCCGGACATTTGGCACTGATGTCAGTTTCATCGCACCGCTCGTGACGGACAATCGTTGGCTTTTCAATCCAAGGTAGAATGGGTGGTGGTTCATGGGCATCGAGACATTCCTGGGCGCTTTTAAAGAAGCCTTTCTTGGGGGTTGTAGGCTTACCTCTGTCGTAAGAATCACAGTAGCGGGCGGTGCCGCAATTTGCATCGCTATAGTAGAAGCTGCCACAAGGAGTAACTCTATCAACTAAATAGCCTTCAGGAGAGAGCCAAGGGAGCTTCTTGACCTTGTTTGCAATGGCAGGATCCAGTCTACCTGCCAGTCCGTTGGTGGCAATAAGGGTGGTCGTGTTGGGATCCGTCCAATGGACTCGGGACCCCGTTTCCTCGGCAAGACTTATCAGCCGGGACATGACCTTGGCAGGCTCAGTGATGCCCTCGAGGGCCATGATGTATGCAGCGAGGCCAGCAACGTGGGGAGCAGCTATCATGACCACAGTTAGCTTCTTGAGACTACCCATTACCATGTGTATCGAGTGAATAGGCACGTACCCTGGCTTGTGCCATCATAAAGTCTTTTGTCGGTATCGGAAGCAGGACCTGCACTCCTTATTCCAACGCCAGGAGCGTAGATGGTAACCGAGGAACCCCAGTTTGAATTGGGCCAGTGGAAATCAGTGTCATCATATATTGCTGCAACGGTGATGATTTTTGGATGCCTTGCGGGGGAGTAGTTTCCGGCATCTTTCTGTACGTTGAGTAGACAAGTTAGTCTCGTGCTACTGGGCTTTTGCATCAATTTTCGAGGACCAGACATGAGAAAACCTACATTATTGTTGCCAGCACTAACCACCACCACCACCCCTGAATCAACGGCTTCTTCAAATTTCTGATCGACCTCGTTGGAGGCGTCAATGTGCATTGACATGCAGATGACGGCTTTCCCTTGGATGCCCTTCTTTTTGACATCTTCAATGACAAAATCCGCTGCCTTTATCATCTGTGATGCGTTCTTGCTGTCTATTCTGACAGCTACAAGCTTTACCTTCTTGGCGACGCCATACGTTGCGCCACCAATAATTCCAGCGATATGGGTTCCGTGACCATCATAGTCACGTTCCTGTACTCTTGGTTATGCAAGCCCGATTATTCTCCTTTTGGATTGTTGGCTTACATTTCTAGGTAATATGGTTGAAAATATAGCGCCATAACTGGCACGCCCTCCAAACTCCTTATGCGTGAGACGAATGCCTCCATCGATCACGTAGACCGTGATTCCTTCACCCGCCGATTCATCGTAGGTGTAGTTGGAGACGCCCTGAATTGCGTTGTTCGAGAGGCGGACAAGGTTAGCGGGAGCATTCGACTGGCTGACCAGGGTACCGCGTGTACCACGTTTATCGCACTCAATAGAGCCGTTCTCGCTAGTCTGATTGGCAGTGGGGATGCTAGCGTCTCGAGGAACAAGCCCGGATGATGCCAGGCTTGCCGACAGAAGGAGGCCAACGAGGCCGTGAAGGGACTTCATAATGAGGGCTATTCAAAGGTCCTTGATTGGGAGCGAAGATGAGAGCAATGATGGATCAGACAAAGTAGTAGTAGCGAACCTAGCCGAGACTTTTAATACCCATTCTTCGGCCTCCAAGGTGCACAGGTTGATATGAATATCTCACCGGACTGATGCGTTATCGCAACAGCCAAGATGTCTGAGATTATAGCCGTGCATAGCTATCGCCCACTCTCTGTATGAAAGGAGAGCTGAGGAATGCATTGATACCTACGGCGGCAGATGCTGCATTGAGAATTCGAGACAGGGTTGTTCAAAATATACAGGATATGGTCTTACTGGGCAGGGTCTGGTCTGCATGACCGAGTCATGACCTTGTATGCCCTCATGGATCAATTAGTAATTTGGAGCTCTTGTACATACTGAATACTCAAGTCAGGGAATAAAGGCTGTGAACGAAGTTGGCTCCAGTACGCTGGGTGCTGAAGGGATCCAGGCAGACCAGACATTTATTGAAACCAGACTGCACCAGATATGTCAATGGTTTCCATCAAGTCTGGTTGGAGGCGCCACACTGCGCGGTGCTGCTGGGCCTGGCATTGTGGAAATGCATTGTAAAGCATTTGATTGTCTCCTTCATGCAAAGCTACATGTGCACACTCTCACACGCCATATGCATTATAATTGCGCATCTATTCGCGGTGTAAGCGGACAGGGGCTTTGCTTGATGGCGGCCTGACTTGCTGTGGCTCCGTGTACCAAGAGCACAACGTTGCATATGAGTCTATATTGCCCAACGGTGTCATGTTGTCGGCGGACTGGCCATTCCAGACCGGCATGAGATGCAGGGTATGTAGCGTCAAGTGCGGAACGAGTCCGGTGCACTTGCGAGGACAGACAGTTCTTGCACCAGACCTGCTCTAATACAATTTGATGTGCTCCATGCTAGACACTCACGAGACAACATTGAGGTCAAGTGCCACCTTGACCGTACCAACGTAGCCTCTGCCTATTATATTGACGGATGCACCCGGCCAAAGTGCTGAGCTGATAGCGCAACCAGACCTTTAGCCAGAATTAAAACTCGGGTGGATACGAAGCATGACAATACATATGTACAGTCCACCCCCTGAATTATTCTTTATGCGTCATCTGACAAGATAGCTGGTAGCAAGAGGTAGTATATTAACTGTAGCTTATATTTTTATTAAGAGATTAAGTGTTAAGAGAGGTTTTATATAACTCTTTTTTTAAATTCATGATTAACCCGCCTATTAGGTTGCGCATATAAAATAATTCAAGGGTTGGACTGTACATATAGTCGTCCCACCACCCTTGTCCTGACATAGTATCCCTATAGTGCGGCATTTCTAGTCGCGAAAGACAACCAGACTCTAGTACTTGTATTTGGGCGGGAGGCAGGATAGCTCGGCTGTGACTTGAAGCAGCAGACACCACGTACGGTTCTATGCATAAACTCCATCTTGGCGCATGATTTAAATGCCCAACATCAACGCATCGCGGTATTCTTCCCTTTGCTCCACGTCATGACCCTTGCCCTTGTCTGTTTTGAATTCTCTTAGCCGAGCCTTTCACAACCCAATTGGCTTCTATCACATCTTCCGATACTATCCTATATCTGTCCATCATAATAAACCAAGTCTTAGCCACCTCACAGTCCCAATACAAACCCGACCGCTTTCGCATTAGCCTACACAACCCAGTACAATTGCTAGGGTCCAGCTTCATCTAAATTATCGCCGCTAAATCCATTTGAACCGGGCTTTGTTATTCGTTTAGCCAAACTTCCTTCTTTATGCCTGGCGGCTCTGACCGGACTTAATCGGACCCTCTGTGACTCTCAACCAAATCCTAATTGAATGTGCCCTAGAAAAAGCAACCATCATGACTAGACCAACAGCCTTTAGTTGTCACCTTTGTGATATTGATAGCACGTGTATCTGATAAACGTGACATTATGCGTCATCAGAATATCTCTGGGCGTACGGGCCCGCGCCTACTCGATAACCTCGAAGAATATTTGCTCACAGATCGGTCCTACGGAATCTAGCTGACCGAGGTTGCGCAGCCATCAAGGCCCTGTGAGTAACAAAGTTAAGAATTATGCGTAATTAGGGAATTCAAAGGACTATGCACTGTATGCTTGGGACGCGAGGGGCGAACGCGAAGGCCAGCATTGTATATAACCAGTGAGTTGCATTACCGCTGCGGCTTATGCGTCTTCGTAAGCATTGGCAAGTATACGAACTACGTTTCAGCCTCTTCGCTGCTGCGACAAGGGCTCAATAGAGGGCTTGGAGTCAATAGCTCAATTCATCTAATCACAGTCTTTGGTATCAAAGTTCCTTGGGTTTCCTCAAGGCCTCGTTGACCAAAGGGGTCTTTAAATACAACAAGTCGGTGAGGGACTTTGCCCTAGTCTCGTGACCGTAGCCATCGTGTAACCGGCCAATTCCGTGTGACAGCTGCTGATCCTTGCTTATCTATATGGTCTGATATTACGTATGGGGAGACTCTCGCTTAGCCACGGCGAACAATGGTCTTCTGGCAGTATTTCAGGCTCTTTCACAGCATCCGAAGTTACCTACACCTGTGTAACTTACCTGCTGAGTTGATATCGATAAATGCAGCTGCTCATGGTGACAATCCGTAGGCGTCTACTACCATTTGCACCCTGCGGCTTAACAGGTATAAAAACTCAACATTACGACAAAGACAAATGGATTAGTGCATTAATAAAACTCAATCTCCGTATGCTGACAATTATGTCCCATATTTGCCCAATGCAAATGCTAACACACCTGATATTCTTCAGGAATATGCTCAGGCCATGCATCAACGCCATCCAAGATTGCAATGCCCATGCCGCCCATTAAATGAAGCTCGATATGACAATGAAATAGCCATGGGCCCGGATTATCCACAAAGTATCTGAAAACACTCCAGTATGCCTCGCCGCCAATTGAGAATGCTGTGATCCATGTATCACGTAAGCCAGGCGTCTCCAAGTTGAAATCCTGGGGCCGTTCTTGAATAGCCTCTTCGACGCTAGTATAATTCCAAACTCCTGTTCCGAAACCAATTCTCCAAGTTTTGCTGCCATGCTTATGCATAAAATGCTCAAATGATGATGTATCTCCTGGTAGAGTAGAGACTTGCAGAATGAGATCAACCCAAGACCCGTTCTTGGTACGGAGCACTAGGCCATCATTCTCGGTGTCGCGGGTTGCGTTGGGGTAAAACAACAAAGGATCATCGTTTTGAAAATCAACGGGATACAAGTACTTGGTGTTCATGGTGTAATTGTAGGGGGCGCCAACGCGGCCAAGCACCAGGAGATGCTCCTCGTCGGCGTTACCGGGTCGGGGCTTATTTGGAGGCCACGGCGACATGTGGTCTGTATCCAGTTGCCATGGAAAGAATGAATTCTTCTCGACATCGGGTGAAGTCGGGTTGCCTCCATAAGACAGGTATGCCTTGCCCGCCTTCTCCTCACGTTCGCACCCTTTGTAAACCATTTCGGCAAAGCCCCCTAGTACTTGCGAAGCCCCAGAGTTGGGTATGCGCATTGTATATTTTCCCGGTTCCTGATCTAGTTTTATCATGACCGAAAAGGTCTCACCGGCGGACATGACTGCCGAGACAAACTTTCTGGGGTTGACGTAGTTGCCATCAATCTCGTACAGCCAAAATTCGTGTGAATCCACGGAAAAGGTAATCTGGGCAATCGTGGCGGCAGCTACAAAATGCATACTAACCCAGCCGTTGTTTTTTGACGGGTCAACGACGATTGTTGCATTCTCGTGCCTGGATGCGACGCAGCCTTCTTGGACGCGTGGTGGTATGAGATCTGGGCGTTTAGTGATGTTCCAGGGGCCACCTTGGACTTGGTCAAGATCCGCTGGGAAACACCTAGAAACAAGCGAGTTAGTGCCAATGTCATGATGTAAGGAAGTGGTAATTTGGACGTCTAGCATCATACCCTTTGTCTGAGACCTCGGTGCCTGGTGGGAAAGCGTCCTCAACCAGACCGGGAGCAAGCTCTGCTTGAAGAAACTTTTGGCCCGGGCAGTAAACCTCTCCCTTTCCGTTGACCAAAATGCTATCGAGACAACTTTTCAAAAAATGTTAGCTGCGAAATAAATGTGTCCTGGGGGCGACGTAAGCGTACAATACGAGGAGGCCCGAATCAGTAGATATCTTCCAGTACTCTTCCGAGGTGTACTGGCTCCAATCCGACACGACCAGATATTCTGGATCGTATGCGGCGTTCTCCATAGCTTTAATGTCGTCTTTGTCCTGGCTTATTTGACTCCACAATCCTGTGCGGTCTCCCTTTGGCCTACGTGCTTGCGACTTAGCATCATGCATGTGAAAACGTCTTGGGATGCCGGTAAGACTAACCGAATGTGAATTGCTCCATAAAGCCCGTCAACAAGAGACATTTTCTCGTGAGAGTGGTACCAGTGATTTCCAGGAGGAGACGCCTTGAATCTGTATACAAACTTGTTGCCGGGCTGGATAGGTCGTTGGCTGAGACCGGGAGTGCCATCAGACCAAGGAGTGTCTTTTTGACTGGAACAAGTGCTCGCCATTAGAGGGATGCTATTATTCGCGGAAAGGACTCAACTTACTCGAGGCCATGCCAATGTACAGTAACATTTTTAGCCATTTCATTATAAACGGTTACCTATTGCGCGCCTTTGCGTTAGCATCACCGCATGAACCAACCTGGACAAGCAAACACTCACTTCGATATCATCATCTTCGTCCCAGACAAGCGTTGGGCTGGGAAATTGCCCATTCGTGTAAATGAGTTCTCTGGCCTGTCCATTGGGAGCGCCCTCCTTCCAAGTAATGCGCAATGTTTCTTTGACCGTTTTTGCCCAAGCATTGGTGAAAAATAAAGCCACTATTAGTAGCAGACGCGCAAAGCGGCTCATGGTAACGATGGCGAAAGTGTAGTAGAAAACGAATGTTTAATTGAGGCAGTTCGAATCATGCACCCGAGACTGGCAATTCTGTAACGACTGACGATGCTGTTCAAATATCGCGAAACGCAGGCAAAAAATGCACGCGCTTTTGAGAAAGAAATCCCTTTGAGGGAGATTACTTGATCGGGAGGGAAAGCCATGATATTCGTGTGCTGAGGTGATGCTGGCATGCACAAGTGATGGTGCGAGCGATACTGGCATGCAGGGCGAACTAGACGCTTTCATCGGCGGTTCGAAATGTTTCAAAGACCTGCCCGATCCAGCATCCCTCGAGCATCCCTGGCTCCTACTACTGTCACATGTGGCGATTCTTTTCGGAACATTGATGAACGAGTTCTAACATTGAACGAGTTAGTTCCGCTGCTTCCCATTGGCGCATCACCCAGGAGATGAAAACGGCGACAACAATAAACAGAAGCAACGCCGTTAACGTCATAATAGGACGCGTTCGAATGAAAAGGGATGAAATTACTTTTTTATTTAAGCTCTTGCTCGGTTTCCGGTTGCGGCATGAGACAAAGTCTACCGTTGTGCGCCACCAACTACCGGCAACGGGTATTTGACTCATTCCGTCAGCGCGTGGCAAACCCAAATTCCGCCTTCAGAACTTTGGAACCAAGTAGAGCCGAATCAGGACCGTCTTGGAAAAACAACAACGCGTTCGGATTTGCCATGATCGTCGCGCAACACGCCGAGACATTTCCTCTGCCATGTGGGTTATTTATAGTACTCCGAGTTGCCGACTCCCCTGCATCGCCGATCAGCACTGTATTCTAGACCTTTTGCTTCTTCTTCTCTCCTGCGACCCAAGGACACAATGGCCATCTCCGACTCGCTTTCCCCCGAACCGCAGCAGCTGCTATGTCTCACCATTACTGCGTATCGCAAACCCGGGATGAGCGAGGCGGCCTACCGAGAGTACATGACCAAGACCCACGCTCCCTTGGTCAGCGGCCTCATGGAAGAGTATGGCATTGTTCGGTACAACATGGTAAGCTGTCTATTCCTCCTTGGGCAACTATGGGAACATTGAACAGCTTCTTACACCGCGCAAGACCCACAACAACAGTAAAAGTCGGCCATTGCTGTTCCAGCTGTACGACCCCGAGTTCTCCAAGCTGTCCGACTATGATTGCATTGTTCAATTCGTGTTCCGTCGCATGGAGGATTTTCTGCGGATGAAAAGTGACCCGCGCTTCTTGGAGAAGGTGGCCCCTGATCACCAAAAGTTTGCCGACACTGCGAGATCCACGTAAGTAACTTCTGCAGCCATCTGACTACGTTGCAATCCAAGGGCGGCTAATAATTCAATTCACACCATCTAGCATGACCATTGGCTATTTTGAAGAATTTCTGGAGAATGGCAAGGTTGTACCTAAATAAAGGGCACTCAAATCATAGCGTGGCAATAAAGCTTACAGCAAGTTTACTTTGGTAATTGTAAAGCACATTTCGTAGCAAATAGAGTTTAAACGTGGTGTCAAGATACGTCCTATCCAACCTGCCACGGTGTGCTTGCTTGTTTCGTGGTTGCCTGTAGTCTTTGGAATGTACAAGGGCGCTAAAGTTCGCGTTGGACAAGGGAAACTTTGATCTAGCCAACTACAGCAAACCGGAATCACCCTTAGTATGTCTTGCGAATTTTAGGCTATTGTCCATCGATTCGTGATTCTGCCCTTGTTGTCTTGGCGATCGTGCCGTGAACTTGGATCCATTCTACGTGACAAGTAACTTCTGCTATCTACTAAGCACAAGCCCCGACAGCGTTGACGCCAAACCTAGACCGACGTTCCAGGCCGTTATTCTCGAACTTGTGACCTAACGTCTTGTAGTAATAAAGTTTCAAACACTCGGATCTTACTATTCCCTGGCCATGACATGGTATGCGTGTGACCTCATGATTATTAACCGTGACCACTTGGTAAGCAATCTCATTGCTCAATGTACTTAAGCCAAACCCGAGTAAAACAAATAAAAACGCTGTGAATTCAATGTCTGTGCTCAAGCATCTCTACAGACCTAATGATCTTGTGTCTGTTGAACCGGGTGCAGCCTTCGGATCAACATGAACCACGTGACGATCAAGCAGTCTGATACTAGGGCTGACCCCTTTCGAGTCTTCATTTTTGGGGACCAGAGTAGCTGTAATTTATCCAATTTGCAGCTGCTTCTTTTCAAAAAAAGCAATGTCTACTTGGCGTCCTTTATCGATCAAGTCAACCTCACCTTGAGACATGAAGTAGCTCGCCTCACGGCGGCAGAGCGCCAATCATTCCCTGCCTTTTCTAGTGTACAAAATCTGGTTGCTCGAGCGCTCAAGAAGGATACAAGCGTGGCCTTGGAGAGCACCTTGGCAACCATCTACCACTTGTGTTGCTTCATCAAGTAAGAGGCTCACTCCATCTCTGCTATCGCGACAAGACGACTTACACGTCACAGCTACTTTGGAGACGGCCAAGAGGCATATCCAACGGGCCCAACTACCCACGTCTCGGGGTTGTGTATTGGGGCATTGGCCGCAGCCGCGGTTAGCTCTTCAAAGTCGCTGGCTGAGTTGGTTCAGGCAGGTATCGATGCAGTCCGCGTGTCACTCAAAGTTGGCCTCTTGGTGGCTCGAACAGCAGCTTTGTTCAGTCATCAGGAGTCCAACGGGACCTCTTCGCCCCCTTGGTCATATGCCGTTCCCGACTCACAGCTGCCCCTGGCACTAGCTGAAGAAGCAATAGAGTCTTATCAAGCCAAAACTGTGAGTAAAGCTCGCCGTGCCGCGTCACAAGTCACCATTTGCTAAGGAAATAGAACATTCCGCCTCTCTCATTGCCGTACATTAGCGCAAAGGGGCAGAACTCATGGACGGCCAGCGGACCGCCAGCAATTGTGCAGCACTTTCTGGAGACTTCGCAATTTGAAAAGACGTTGAGGTTGACGCCGCTTGCTGTGCATGCGCCATATCATGCGCCGCACATTTTCTCGGCCATAGATGTCCAGCATATTATCCGCGCTGTCGGTCCGGTTAGCAGTTTCTCAAGCAAGCTCTCTTTCATTTCTAGCTCGTCTAGCCGCAATCTGGCAACCGGCCTCAAGTTTCAAGACCTGCTCTACCGGGCTGTTGAGGACATTCTCATTCTACCTCTAGACCTGCGAGAGGCAGCTGAAAACATACGACTAGTTCTCGAAGCAACAGACAACGTGCAACAATGCGCCTTGTTCCCCATCTCAACCGGCGTCGGTCCAAGCCTCAAACAGTCGTTTTCGCCGGCCATGGCAAGTCGAGTCTCCATAGTCGACTGCATTATGGAACGTGTTGCAGCGGATGCCGGTCCAAAGTCCACTTCGGGCCCGAAGCCAAGCGAGTCCAAGATAGCCATCATTGGTATGTCTGGGAGATTCCCGGAATCCGCAGATGTTGAAGCGTTCTGGGACCTTCTACACCAAGGGCTCGATGTTCATCGACCTGTACCACCAGATAGATTCAACGGAGAATTGTACTACGATGTCACTGGCAAGCGGAAAAATACATGCAAGGTTATGCACGGATGCTGGATCAACGACCCGGGCCTATTTGATGCCAAATTCTTTAACATTTCTCCAAAAGAAGCCGAACAGTCTGACCCTGGTCAGCGATTGGCTCTAGCAACCGCGTATGAGGCTCTTGAGGCGGCGGGCGTTGTTGCTGATAGAACACCCTCAACCCAGCGAGACCGGGTTGGCGTGTTTTACGGCATGACGAGCGATGACTATAGAGAAGTCAGTTGTGGCCAGAATGTCGACACCTATTTCATACCAGGTAAGCACCAGGTCTAGGCCATGAGTTGTAACGAGATCAAAAGAAGCATTGACGTTGACTCTCCTCAGGGGGGAATCGAGCCTTTACACCGGGGAAAATTAACTACTTTTTCAAATATTGCGGCCCATCTGTAAGCGTTGATACTGCGTGGTAAGTTTCGATACGCTATTCGTGACAAGTCGGATTCTGCTAACATGACCATCTGCAAACAGCTCATCAAGTCTGGCCGCAATTCACTTGGCTTGCAATTCCATCTGGAGAAATGAATGCGACACAGCCATTGCTGGTGGTACAAATGTAATGTCGAATCCTGACAGCTTTGTAGGGTTGGATCGCGGATATTTTCTCTCACGAACAGGTACGTATGTTGAGATGACAATAGACGACGCACCGCTTACAATTGATAGGCAACTGTCACACTTTTGATGACGAGGCCGATGGCTATTGTCGTGCAGACGCGGTTGGCACTGTTATTTTGAAGAGGCTGGAGGATGCCATTGCAGATCACGACCCTATTCTCGGCGTCATTTCAGGCGCTCTCACAAACCACTCTGCTGATGCCGTTTCCATTACGAGACCGCACTCCGGAGCTCAAGAGGAGATTTTCTCCAAACTACTTACCGAGTCCGGCGTCCACCCTCACCAAGTCAGCTATATAGAGATGCACGGCACTGGGACACAAGCCGGTGATGCGACGGAGATGACGTCCGTTCTGAATTGCTTCGCTCCATCAACGTCCACGAGGCGGCTGCCGCACGAAAGTCTTCACCTTGGCTCTACCAAAGCAAACGTCGGTCATTCCGAATCTGCATCCGGAGTGTCAGCCCTGATCAAGGTTCTGCTCATGATGGAAAAAAATATCATTCCCCCTCACTGTGGCATCAAGGGCAAGATTAACCACAAGTTCCCGACTGATTTGGACGAACGCAACGTTCACATAGCCAAGACGGCCACCCAGTGGAACAGGCGCAATGAGTTGAATAATATTCGCCGCGCCTTTGTGAATAACTTTTCTGCCGCGGGCGGCAACACCGCACTGCTCGTGGAAGACTATCCACTGCTTATCGCGGACTCATCACAACCAGATGGTCGGACGGCTCATGTGGTGACCGTATCTGCCAAATCTATCAAATCTCTCAAAGGAAACTTGGAGAATTTAAAGAAGTTTGTTCAAAAGCAAGCATCCACCGAAGGCTTCTTACCCAAGCTGTCTTATACGACCACAGCTCGACGGATGCACCACCCATTCCGTGTTGCGATCCCAGCTGCCAATTCCGAGCAGTTGCTAAGCGCTTTGAATGAAGAGCTTACCCACGATAGCTACACATGTTGTTCTGAATCACCCGTCGCTTTTGTCTTCAGTGGTCAAGGGTCTCAGTATAGCGCCATGGGCCAGCATTTGCTGCACTTTACAATTTTCCGCGACGAGGTCCACGCGTACGACATATTAGCACAACGCCACGGATTCCCTTCAATCATGCCCCTCATAGACGGATCAGTTGATATCGAGGACCTTGAGCCGCTCGTCGTCCAGCTCGGCACTGTATGTGTGCAGATGGCACTTGCAAGCCTCTGGATGGCACTTGGTATGCGGCCAGCCTACGTGGTTGGCCATAGTCTAGGACATTACGCGGCGCTCAAGGTCGCTGGTGTCCTTACCGCAAGCGATACCATCTATCTGGTTGCCACGAGGGCTCGGCTGCTGCAGAACAAATGCAGCCGCGGTAGTCACGCGATGCTGGCCATCCGAAGCAGTGCCGCCGAGATCCAAGCCCACTTGGATGAGGGTATTCACGACATTGCTTGCATCAATGGTCCACAGGACACCGTTGTCAGTGGCTGTATTGACGATATTGACCGACTGTCTCAGAAACTCATGGACAAGGGCATCAAAGCTACAAGAGTTAATGTTCCATTTGCATTCCATTCGGCTCAGGTTGACCCCATATTGGACGAGCTCGAAGCCGTAGCTTCCCAAGTCGAGTTTCATGCCCCAAGGGTGGCCATTGGATGTCCCTTGCTCAGCAAGACGTTTAAGGCTGGCGAGACACCTTCACTCGAGGCCAAGCACATAAGGCGTCACTGCAGGGAAACCGTCAACTTCTTGGACGTGCTGCGGTCGGCCAAAGACGACGGCCTCGTCTCCGAAAAGACGGCCTGGATCGAGATAGGCCCGCATACAGTGTGTTCAAACCTTGTCAAGGCAAACATCAATCAAGATATTACGGCAGTCCCATCTTTGATGCGCAACAAAGACGGGTGGCAAGTTTTGGCTTCGAGTGTTGCAACTCTGTACCGCCAGGGGTCATCGGTCGCCTGGGATGAATACCACCACGACTTTGAAGCATGCAAACAAGTGTTGCGGCTACCGGCCTACAGCTGGGACAACAAGTTATACTGGATAGATTATGTGCACGACTGGCTGCTCACACGAGGCGACCCTCCCGTCCAAGCTGCCGCTTCGCTTCCAGCGCCTCCTTCAAGCTTCTCAACCGCCTCGGTGCACCGAATTGTTCACGAATCTGTTGAAAAGGGGAAGCTGACTCTGACGGCAGAGTGCGAATTCACGAATGAGCAGTTGCATGAAGTGGTATACGGCCACCTTGTCAATGGCAATCGCGTTTGCAGCTCGGTACGCTCTACATTCTCCAAACGCATGTGCTTGCCTGCTAATACTTTTTGTAGTCCTTGTATACAGACTTTGGCGTCACCTTGGGCTCTTATATCCTCGAGAAATATCGTCCGGACCTCCAAGGCCATGCCGTCGACGTCCAAGACATGGTGGTCAACAAGGCTCTGGTCCACAAGGAGGGCCCGACGATGCTCCTCAGAATCGATGTTGTCCTCGACACGACGGACAGCAAAGCCGCAAGCATGTCCATCTACAGCGTCAACTCCAAGGGAAACAAGACTGCCGACCATGCCCAGTCCAGCCTTCACTTTGAGCAGCCCAAGGTCTGGCTCAAGAGCTGGGACAGCACGCAATACTACGTTGAGCGGAGCATCGAGTGGCTCAAGGAAAAGGCCGACCAAGGTCTCAACAGCCGCATGTCTTCTGGCGTCATATACAAGCTCTTCTCCAGCTTGGTCGACTACAGCACCGCCTACAAGGGCATGCAAGAGGCCATTGTCAACACGGAAGACTTTGAGGCGACGGCGTTGGTTCGGTTCCAAGTCGACGAGGGCAATTTTCGATGCAACCCCATGTGGGTGGACAGTTGCGGCCAGCTTGCTGGGTTCCTGATGAACGGCCACGCAAAGACACCCAAAGACCAGGTGTTTATCAATCATGGCTGGCAGTATTTTAGGACAGTAAGAAAGTTCAGCAGAGACAAGACGTATCGCACATATGTCAGGATGCGGTGCGTCGAAGGGACCACGTATGCCGGGGACGTTTATATTTTCGACGACGACGGCATCGTGGGTGTTTGCGGTAGTATCACGGTAAGGCTGCTCGTATCAAACTGCAAAACTGTTTGTCGCTGACTGGCGTAGTTCCAAGGTATTCCCCGGAAAGTCCTCAACACTGCGATGCCGCCGCCAAAGTCTCAAAACGAGGCTCCAGTTCGTTCCGGTCCTGCAAAGCCTGCGGTGAAGCCGCCAAGGAGCGCATCGTCAGAACATTCGGGTCACTTCGCGCGCCATGCCAACATTGAACCCCTGAAGCTCGATGCGGCCTTGAAGTCGGCAACTACGGCAAGAAATCCCATGCTGCCTGTTTTCAAGATTGTGGCAGAGGAGATTGGCATTCCCTCGGCGGGTGTTGACAATGGTCTCGTCTTTGCAGACTATGGGGTTGACTCTCTTCTGTCTCTGTCCATTTCTGGACGACTTCGTGAGGAACTGGATCTGGATGTCGAGTCGTCGGCTTTTGAAACCTGCGCAACCCTCGCCGACCTCGCCGCCCACCTTGGAATGGACACCTTCTCGGCAGATCAGTCCTCTGGACAGTCGAGTTCCTCTGGTGGGCTTTCTCCCAGGAGCGATTCCATTGGGGAGATGACCAGCAGCGCGACTACGCCCCCATCTATGAGCCCGCGAGGCTCCGTGTCTGGCAGTCAGTGCAAAGACGTGTGCGCCATTCTGGCAGAGGAGATTGGCGTGTCCATGGGCGAGATTACAAATGACACCGATCTGGGTGCCTTGGGCATGGATTCACTCATGTCGCTGGCTGTGCTCAGTCGTCTGCGCGAGGAGCTCGAGCTCGACTTGGAAGGGGACTTTTTCGTTTCTCATCCCAACTTTAGTTCCTTCAAGCACATGTTCCAACAGGGACATGGGGATGAGGCTGAACCAGAGACGTCTGCAGAGTTGAAGCAGTATCGCGCAACATCGACTCTCCTGCAAGGTAGCCCCAAGTCGGCGCTTTACACCTTGTTCCTACTCCCGGATGGCTCCGGATCCTCCTTTTCGTACGCACCCATCAACGCGGTGCGCAAGGATGTTTGTGTGTTTGGTCTCAATTGCCCTTGGCTCAAGTCTGCCGAAAAGCTGGTGCAGTTTGGCCTCAAAGGTCTTGCTACCCTCTACGTCGAAGAAATTCGACGCAGAGCGCCTCACGGCCCATACAACCTGGGCGGATGGTCGGCGGGAGGCATTTGTGCGTACGAGGCGGCAATCCAGTTTACTCGAGAAGGCGAAACCGTCGAGCGTCTGATTCTCCTCGACTCCCCCAACCCAATCGGCCTGGAGAAGCTGCCCGCACGGCTGTTTGATTTCGTCAATGGCCTGGGCCTCTTTGGCGACGGCAAGGCCCCGGACTGGCTGCTCGCGCATTTCCTTGCCTTTATTGACGCCCTGGATGAGTGGAAACCGGTGCCCTGGGACAAAGCCCTCGGCGGCAGCTCGCCACCGCCCATGACATATATTCTCTGGGCTGAGGACGGTATATGCAAGGGTACGGATGCCCGTCCGGAATATCGAGATGATGATCCCCGTGAAATGAAGTGGTTACTTGAGAATCGAACAAACTTTGGAGGTAATAACTGGGATGTTTTGCTCGGTCAACAGAGCCTTTCCATTGAACGCATCCAGGATGCGAACCATTTCACCATGTTGCGCAAGGGCAAGAACACGGAGCGTGTCGCGGCTTTTATTCGGAGTATATTTGGTTAACTAGTATATGGCCTCTTTTATAGACGATTACGTGGCTGTACGTAGATAGCTTGCATTTTTCTTTGGTTTGGGTATAGATAATATTAATCAGTTAATATCTTGGTATTTTCATATAAAATATGTCTACTATGCAAGTGGAACGAAAGCAACGAGGTGAGTCAATACGTCCAGTGGCCGAGGTGCGGCGCTGTGGGAGCCCAAGGTGATGCCATGGGTATTTCGGATCCTTGGCTTTTCTCTTCTGGCAGCAATTATGTGAATAAACTTGCATGACTTGGCGAACTCGCCGCCTGGAGTTGAGAGGATGAATCAAGCACAACATCAAGTATCTAGCCCTATGAGTAAGACCCTCTCGATTTGAGAGGGAAATTCCTCCAGGTTGCGGGAATGAAAACAGCTGCGCTGGATTCGGCTTTTGGGCCCCTTTACCATTTCGCCCCGAAACTAATAAAGGGGACAAGGTGGCTTGTAATGCGGCATTGTTTATGGTCTCTGAACGCTGGACGGACAGTCAGCCCAAGGCGGCATCCGTGTTGGTCAGCGAGCGACGTCTCCATCCCCATCGTTCCAGAGTCATCGTCCAAGGCGGCCACAAGGCCCTGGTATTATTATGTATGTTTTGTAAGCTTTGCTACCGCCGTCTTTGCCTTTCCACTCTCAATTACATAAGTGACGTCCAGAGTCAGCATCGACGCCCGCGCCATGAAACACCAGACTCGTGAATAACAAATAGGTGACAACAAAAGTATTCCCAGTCCCGGATTTGTCTGTCAAGGGTTCGTGGATACGCGTTCGTGTTTCGCAGACACCAGACGATTTTCCATCTCATGTCTGTAAGCAAACAGCCAAGCACCTTGGCAGCTAAAGTGGCGTACTTACTCGTTGTCGTGCAGCCACCAGCCTCGATAGGACATGGAGTCAACCGTTTGGCACCTTGGCACCCCCTGGCACCTCTGTTACTGGTGTTACAGAGTCGAAAGGTCCACCACGCAACCTGACTCGTCTCAACATGTGCTGCAAAGTGAGCAGGAGCTTGTGATTCATGCAATGTCTCGACAGTGCGGTCCACGGGGTGATGCCGCCTATACATAGACGCGGAGCAGGAGGTGTCATGTAGTGCTGTTGATTGGAAGTGCCTTCTCGGATACGCGGCATCCAGTGTGAGCGGTTCAAGGGCGATCGGAGATTTCAGGAGCTGAAGTGCGGCGAGCATAGTGGCTACGACGTTTACAACCAGGAGGATGCCTGAGATGTTTACGCCCGATTTCCATGGCCGACAGCCAAGGATAACACGATGGACTTACTAGGTGTAACCTTGTGTAGCTCCATCCTATGTACGGAGTACATGTACGCTTTCCCTGGATAGGAGGCATGATCAAGGCTTCCAACGGGATATCCCGTGTACATCTAACCACTCGGCTCGACTTGGCGGCGCAATTTTAGAAGCCTAGGTTTACAGCGCCACCTTCAGCTTGCCTACTCGGAAGAAGGCGTCAACGGTCCGTGAGCAAACGTCTGCATAGGCAATCAGTGCGTTGGCAGAGTTAACAGGCGTGCCATAATGCCCACATGCATATACAAGTGGGCTTTCGCTCCTTCGATCTGACGTGTGGGGGATAGGCACGGACTTGGGCTTCATAGCCATCATTTGATGTCAGACGGCCAATCGCGTAGCTTGCCGTGGCCTTGCAGGGTACGGCCAACGAGGTTCAGCATGATGTTGGGATGAAGACCCGTCTGGGTCGAGTTATTCATGCGGTCGCTGGGAAAGTGACGCAACCATTTCCTGTCTGTGGCGCTTCTTACTATTGGTGAACATTTTCATCTACCAGACATGTGTACACCCACATGGTCGCGCCGGCTTTAAAATTCAAATGCTTGTGTTACGATAAAAATTTTCATTTTTGAATGATAAAAGCGCCAACAAGGCTTGGGTTGCTCAAATACGTGTACGCAATTTCTAGTGCTTCAAACATAGTACACCATGTAATTCACGCCTAGTGCCAGGCCAATATATGTGAAACTGTCTGGTATAGCGGGCCGTAAAGGGTCGACTGGCAGCACAAATACCACTGCTCCTTTGCCTCTCATCGAGCCTCTGTGTTGGGAACAATGCCATGTCTTGTCAGTGTAAAAGGTCAATATTGCAGGGTCGTTATTAAACACAGTCCACTCACCCTGACCCTTCATTTTGGGAGTTGGTGGCTGACAATCCTGAGTGGTAATGTTGTTTAGTAGATTGAACAAGAGAAATTGACTGGCCATGCATCCATCCACCGAGCAAGGTCGAGGTTGGATTGCTTGATTGATGATTACGTGTTCCAGCCGCATGAATCACCAACATGTTTGTGCAGGGACCAGAATTTGGGAATCCCTCCTACCTGCACTCGACTGCGAGCAAGCCGTGGAGCGGGGATATGCGGTGTAGACAACAACTATCCTTAATTTCCATGTTGGATAAAGATATCCCATGTGATGATTACGTGTGCTTCTGTCCAAAGACGGAGAACATGATGAAAAGGACCTATATATTCATAACCACCACCTGTCCCAATGTGACCCAAGAAGTCACTTGCGTGTTGAAGCCCCTCTCTCCATTTAGCTTCCTTACATTCATTTCTTTCTCACATTCTTTCAACATGAGGTCTTCTCTTCTTGTTATCGTGCTGCCACTTGTTGGCGCTACTCCTCGAGGACCTCCTGGCGAGTGTGATACAAAGACTGCTGTTTCAAAAAGAGGTTGGTTAGGCCATGATGTATTGGACGGAAACTCGATCCAGCCAGCTCACTATTCAACATGGCATTGGTCCAACTTTGGTCTGTGCAAGGGGGATTGGTCCAACTTTGGTTTGTGCAAGTGGGATTGGTTCAACTGGTGGAATTGGTTAGGTTCCGGTGATGAGTCTTGTGAGACCGACGACGATACACCACGACCCCAGAAACCGACTCCCACCAAGCCTGAAACGCCAGAGGAGCCTCCTACACAACCGTCCCCAAGCACTACCCAGGCCCCTCCTCCTGGCGGCGGCAACGGACCTGAGTATATCAATCGTGTCAACAAGTGGATGGATGCTTGTGGGCTACGCCACCTGGCGCACGACTCCACGTTGGAGAGCAATGCTCACCAGACAAGTGTGGAAGCTAATGGAAACATGGTTCATAACATGTTGCCTGGTACCATGGCACAGGTCATGGCACACGGCGATCTAACGGCAAATTTCGACCGGGCGTTTGTAGGTGGCTGGCTCTGCGAGATTAAAACACTTTTCAAAGACAAGAATTTCTGCGACGAGAGCTCCCTAGCCGAAGGATGGACGTATAGTGGCACGCGCCATGCCGAGATCTTGTCCAACTCACGGTACACAAAGATTGGATGCGGAACTGCCCAGAGCATTGTGACCTGTGACGTTGCCTAGAGCTCTGGAACTGGATGTACCACTATCCAAAGGAATAGGTGCTGTTGGGTTTCGGACGCATCATCACAAGCCACGGGGTGTTTTCAACCTATTGACGCTCAACATCGTGGCTCCCTAGTCCTCCTTATTGTTCTTTGTACTTAGCATGCATGTCTCTTTAGCTCAAAACCAATAACACTTGACGGGTTTCAAGAATCCAAACAGCCTTGCAAAATGTTTATACACTTTGGCGGGGTGTCTAGCTTTTGTAGTGTCACGTCACTCTTAAACGGCCAAGCATTACCGTCTTGAAGTATGACTAAAATTATTTTGAGACGTGAAAAGGACCAGATTGTCGACCGACTGAAAGTTGCGATCGGCGCCCCCTTGAACGAAATGCGCGTCAACAGGAAAAAATAGTCGAAAAAAAGTCGAAAAAAAGTCGAAAAAAAAAGCAAGCAGCCAAGTGGAAGGGGGCGCTGGAATTGAGAGCCAGGGCCATTGCCTGATGAGACTCAGCTCATAAGATGATGCTGAAAATAGCAATGTGAAGAATAATGGCAGACAAGAGCTCTGACGCCGCAATCTTCTCCCGCGGAGCGAGACGTGGATTCCCGCTCTCCCCAGCGACTGCTATTCCTCTCCCGAGTTGCAACGTAGTTTGGTTTGACGCAAAGTGGACTGACATGGCTTCGAAACTTTATACACAGAGACTTTGAGTGGTTCTGCAATTCTGCTGCTATCGAACCTGGCTGGCTGGCTGGCTGGTCCCTTGGAAACCTAGCCATTACGCGGTTCTTGATTGAGTTATTGGCATGCAGTGCACCTAGAAACGGAAGGCTGGCTTATTGTCACGTTGGCATGGAAACGCCCTGTGAGACAACGGCGAAGCATTGCTAGGCACAGGTAAGTACTTGCCTAACAAACAGTCAAGTGCTACATGGACTGAAGAGAAAGACTGGTACAGTGGCGGCTGGTAACTTCGGCAATGGTTGCGGCCTTTGGATGCTGATAGCTCAAAAGAGCTATGAGCCGCAAACGTTACTCGTCTGGCGGCAAGCATAGGAAATGCTGTCACCAGCCTCTTCCAAGTGACATTTTCAGTTTCGTAATATACGAGGTCTCGCTCTGTAACCAACGTGGTCTACTGCGTTCAATGCGACATCTGGGTGCTGTGAGATAGGAGGACTAGTAAAAGACAGTTCTAAGACCGAAAAGGCCACATCTCTAAGAGCAAGAACCGTATATTATTAACCGGCTTTTAGCGATTAAGGAATTTGCTCTATTCTATTTCTCTTACTCTACTTACAACGGGAATTATCCTCCGTGTTATTTAATTTTCCCCGTGCTATACAAGAGCTGGTAGTAGGTATAAGAAAGGTAATACAAATATACTATAAAGTGTATAGAGCCAATAGTCGCTTTATTTTTGCGTAGAGTATATATCTTGTATTCTAGATTGCTTGTATGTTAATACACATATCGAAATTGCGGAATTTCCTTGTCGGTTTTATCCATAAGATTTATCATCGTTTCTTGTGTTTCGTTAAATTCCGCTACCCCTGCCGTACTCGTAGTCTTATCGCGGCGGTGGTTTTCCCAAATAAGATATGCACGTAGCATAAAACAAAGGCAAAATCCAAATGCAAGACATATAATAAGCGCAAGAAAACCCGAGGTGTATGTTGGCGCTTGCCAGGCAAAAAAAAGCTGTGGTCCAATAATATTGCCTGTGCAATACGCCATAAAACTCTTTATATTGTGGAAAGCAGGCTCGAGTTAGCGTATTACAGAAGATATAAATAAGGAGAGTATCCTTTTGTCTGTTGAAAACTGAGAAAAGGCTTATCTGCTGTGGGACTTACCATTGCATTAACAGTCGTCTTCTTTGTAAATCCGCCGAAGTTTCCCGACATGAGAGACATAATCAATGGGAAATTGGCGGCATAGCCTCCCGCCATGCAAATTCCTGCAAGGCGACCCCATTTCATTTCCACTGGAAGTTGACGCACCATAACGGCGCCTGTAACAGCAACAGCAAGGTTACCAGCCATCCAGTACGTTCGGGAATTATGGAAGTAAGAAGATCCAATCGTAGCAGTTAGAACGAGAAATAGTTGGAGGACATAATTAATGCTTGTAAGGAGCAGTGTGTTCATAGTACTAAAGCCGAATGCCCTAATAATAATCGCACTAAACTGTTAAATGTCTCGTTAGTAAGAATAGTCTTTACCGTGGCCAGGCGTTAGGGGAGGTTGCGTACTGTCGTCACAGCACCATTAGGGATACTATTAGCGATTTGCATAGCGACAACAAACCAGCTCTTAATATCTAAGAGCGCCTCGAGACACTGGGACCATTTGAACTCGTTATTTTTAATGCCAGTCATGTTCTCCTTGACTCGAACAAGAGCTTTTTCGCGATCAGTCCTGTTTAGAAACCAGGCCTTGCCGGGGGTATCCGGAAGAGTAAACAAAAGAACAAAAGACCAGGCAATAGTAAGGCCACCGAATATCAAGAACACGGCCTGTTTGGAACGAGTATCAGCCTTCTTATTTGAAATACAGTTTTCTTAGTCACATAATATATACCTTCCAGGGGGCAATACTATCTATATGGCCTATAGCATTAGCTAGCAGGCCACCAAAGATTCCGGCGAAGGTGTTGCCGAGATACCAAGCTGCATGGCGTAGCGGCTGTTCCGCCCGCTTATACCACATAGCTACGACGACAGTCAGGCCAGGGCCAATAGCAGCTTCTGTGAAGCCAAGAAAAAATCTTTCTGCGAGCAGGCCTGCAGGATTAAAACACACTGCAGTTAGTATTAGAACTATACCCCAGACTAGCCTACAAGCGACAAAAATATATTAGTTACTGTTCAAAGTACTTGGGGAGGTAAAGTTATTACACTGAAGCAGATATAAGTTTGCCCACATGCCAGCGCACCATTAAGACGGCGGCCGGGTACGAGGCAGCAAGATATCCGAAGTAGTATATGCCGCTAGACCAGGAGTATTCCTCGCCGGTAAGATGTAGGTCCTCCCGAAGGCCTAAAATGGCTGTGCTGTTAAGCGCAGTCTTGTCTAGAAACTGGAACATGTACGATAACGCCATTACTGGTAACAAGCTATTAAGGTATAAGCAAATAATATAGCAAGGCACACGCATAAGCCTATATCTGGCGTCTTACCACATATCAATTTTGCGAAGCAGTCGCTTGTCTTCTTCTGGGCTGAGGACCTCATCGTAAACCTCGTGCGTCTTTGTTTCCTCAGCGTGCATTGTGCTGCCTTCACGCTCAGTCTTTTCTGTGCCGGTAGCCATATCAAATAAGTAAGAATCAGGTTAATAATATATGTACGCAGTACTAAAAGTGTGCAAGTTTATTAAAACGGGGGGGTTACAGTAGAGATGGATCCTTTAAATAACTAGACATCGAATTTAACCGTCACCCCGCCCGGTAAAACAAGGAGGCTACCCCGTGGGGTTAATTGTAGGAGATCGGAGATCGGTTATAAAGCCTACCGCCGGAGGACCCCGCTGCACTCCGCCGAACTCCGTTTATTATTCGGCTCAATACAATTTACTACATCAGAGTCTATACAAATATAAGGACTTTAGCCCGCGAATACGTCCACTTATTTCTTTCAGTGGTTTACATTTAGACACCGCTTAAATACTACAGCGTAAGTTAAAGCCTACCAATATATCCTGCCCTCTGACATGCATTCAACTAGGGCACGGCACGGGTGGAGGCGCCACGAGGTCCTTGTAGTATTCCATCTATTCCTTAAAATAAATCGTATCTTGACGCTTTAGGGGACCCTTGCGTCTCTGGATAGATCAGTGAAGAGAGTTTGTTATCCAGTCTAATATCCCTAACAAGCTGTCCTATCAGAATTTAAGTACCTCAAAATAAAGTCAACTTTGGTCGGGTTCTTCACACAAGCGGATATAAATACGTCTGAAATATGCGATACGCACTCCGAGTAGTCTATATAAACGTCCTCCAAGACCAACATTACGTTTAGAATTAAATTCCGCACATAGCGTGCGCAAGAACCCGTCCTCAATTCCTGTTACTGCTGTAAACAATTATGATAATACTATATCTTCTAGTCTTATAGATATACCAAAGGGAATAATCCGGTCTGCTTTAGCCCTTTTAGACCTAGGCATTAAGTATAGCTTATCCTATAACCTGCTACTATTTAATATTAAGACTACACCAAATAGCAATAACAAAATCATTTAGCTGTCTGGACCAGGAAGTATCTCCGGACCAGATAGCTCCTCCGGACCGTCTCAATCATGTAAGGAGGGGATATATAGTAGCAACAATACTAAATATATATTATTTATCAACAAATAGCGTACAATTATCGGGAAATATACCCTCGAGCACGACGCCTTATTAGAGGGTAATACTTGCAAAACAAGTAGGAGAAGCCCTTCAGAACTCAAATACGCTATTTTTAAAGGAACCGCTCAACAGGTTATGTATAGGGGAAACCTATCAATTGAGGACGCTGCTATCGCCTGGCTTTGTGAGAGGTCGGATCTCCCGACCATAGAGGAGGCCTGTAAAAGGTTCCCCCCGGGGTGGTCAGGGGTCTGACTAGACATGCGGACGTTATGTCCTCAGCGAAGTACACCAAAATCGGATACGGCCAGAAAAACAGCATCTGGACCTGTGATTTGGCTTGTGATAAGCCCTGCGATTTAAATTTGTACCCTGAAACGCAACTGTCGCGTGGTAATTCTCAATCTAATTCTCGTGGAATTAATCTAGGAACAGGGAATCGTTTGGGCTTCTTATATGTTAAAAAACCTGCGAGTAACAACTAAGGGAAGAAGCCCGGTGAGCATAAAGTAGTAGGTTAGGATGTGCTTCTTTGTTTCTAATACTATTTGCCCGTATTAAAGAAAAAAAGCGCTATAGTATTTGCCTAACCTGCTATATTATATTTATATACGGGAATATATAATAAACTCACCTTAGTAAACTCCCCTCACGTATTATTCTCGCTTCCCGGTGTTAATATTAATATTATTTGGGAAAGTATTAAAGTACAAGCACTGGTATTTTCTCTCTAAAAATAGTAGAAGGCTGCTACAATCCTTGTGTACACCAGAAAGTTTAATACGACTCAAGCAATATCACGCCAGCCTGGTATACAAAGTAATCGGCTAACTATAAATGCTATATATTAATGTAAATATACCTTGCCCACAGGGAACGACAATACTACTCGGCACACAATAATGTGTTACAGGCAGATCAATCGGCCTGGCTTAACTACATTAACATGTATCGCCCTGGTGCGGCCACAGCTATAAGCATTGCTTGATGCTAAATAACAACAAAATTCGGCTGCAAGAGACTTTTGCAATCCTACTTCGTAAGCAAAAACTGCAATGCATGTCGTAACGTAGCGGCTACGCTGGTAATAGGTACAATTATCTAACCTTTTGTCGTGTTGGTATTAAGAGAGTATTGCTTGAGCACCAGCTACTAAGCCTTTATCAGCCTTGCAGGTATTATAGTTGGCTCTCTCAGGATGCAATAATAGTGTGTAAGCTTATATTTAATACCTGCTAGTTCGGGTTATACGCTTATAAGGGACACCGTGAGTAAGTAGTCATAAGAAAAATGTTACACTGATAACACGTTGCCATGAAGGCACGGGCCGAACCTTGAACCCGATAATAGTTGCACAAGAGCTCTGATCACGAGATCTAGAGTTAGGGTTAGGGTTATATAATTAGCCTGCTTTATAACCTATAATACAGCTTATAGCTAGGTCGCAACACAATCCTTCAAGTTTTTTTATAATTATTACTAGTTAGATTGTTAGTATTTAGCTTATAAGATAAATAAGTATTATTATACAGAAAATATATATAGCCTGGCAGAATTAACTTAGTGCTCTTACAAGCTAATAAGTCTAGTTTTTATGTAATAGGCACGACGTGATTTATATATTCTATATAATTAAAAACCTTAACTATTTACGTGATAAAAAATTATCACGGATACAAGTTATTTTTTGCCCCTGTATCCTACAATAAGCCTCGCTGTATTTTAAAATACACTGCGTATAATAGATACTAATAGGGCAAATACTAGCTTAAATAACACAATATTAAACCCATGACTCAGAGCGGTTTCGGACAAGGATATGCACGCGCGTTATATTATGCATTAGGCTTTTCCAAGGCAATTTTAGATATTCTTACCACTTATAGCTATTTACAGTGCATAAATGCATAGATAGCAACAAGGATATTATATTATGCGTTAGGCATTTCCAAGGCAATTGTAGACATTTTTACGACTCATGGCTATCTACAGTGCATAAATGCATAGATAGCGAGAAGGATAGCCTACATTTTATACGCAGCAAGTAGAGATTTAAAAGACAGTATATATCAGCTTAGGGCTCGGCTCTATATAAATAACTAGCCGACGCAAGACCTTCTCCGTTTAAGCTATTCAACTTATTTACTTCTCACTAAGATTACTGTCTTTTAGCTATATACCTTAAATCTCTTTTTAAAAAATACACACAAGTTACCTTAACAATTATGAAAGCCGCTGCTATTATCCTCGCCTCCCTTATAGGAAATGCCCTTGCCGCACCGGCTGGCTCTAAGAGCAAAGCGCCGGCACCAGGCAGCAGCGACAACGAGAAGCCAAAGTCCAAATGTACCCCCCAAACCATCGATGAATACTGCCAAGTAATGCAGAATACAAGTAATGGTCTATTCGACAAACAATTCTGTCTAGATGCATTTAAGAGCTGCGGAAACCCGGCCTCTCTTGATGACGCTAAGTCTAAGAACTGCGCGGGCGACATAATGGCGGACAAGTATTTAGGGAGAGAACCACGCCCTGTCTCTGATTCTAAGAAAGAGGACGAGTCCACTAAGCAGCCCAACACGTCCACCCAAAACCGTCAATGAGGACTATGCAGCTATAAAGGCCAGGCCAAGCAATGCGCGAGCAAAAGTATTATTGGAAAGACTCTCACAAAAGCTCCTGTCGCCTAGTAGCTGTGAAGGCCACAAGGGGCCGGGCAATACCGAATAAGAGTGCTTAGCTAGTCTAGGCGAGAATTTACCTAGAACTGTTGGTAATGCGCTATAGCTATTATAATAGGCTAGACTAGACTGGAAGTGTAAAAATTGACTGAAAACGTTACAAACTTAGAGAAAAGTGCTTAAAAATGTTCAAGAATTCGTTACTCGTTTTGCTACCTAGGTAAAAGTAGTAGTTATCAACTTACCTGTGATCTGCTTGTAGAATGCCAAGCCGAATAGGCTAAAGATCTCCGCGTAACAGCCCTTAAGACCCAACAAAAATAGTACACTTATGCCGTGGATAACTACCCTTGAAGGCTTACCGACCTTTACGGAAACGAACTGAACTACGATGCTGCTATCCATGACGAAATAAATAACTAGACGGGACTCCAAGTCCCCCGCCGTGATAATAAATAACTTCCCTACAAGACACTTATAATTTCCTTCCTTGAACCAACAAAAAGACCTTGGAGCCTATTTGGCACCAGCTGACTAGCCAGACACAGTGAAAGAACAAACCCTCCTAAATAGTGCAAAAACTACTAGGACTACCACGCACGATATGCCTGTAATAAATAAGCACGATATAAATGCTGCGGAACTATAAACCACGCTATTAACAGCTGTATAGCCCCTGAGTAGTGTGCCAACTACCTTGGACTACATGCCGCGAACCTTACGGCATACCCGGCGCGGCTAAAGAAAGTTTATAGCTTACTTTATCGTCTCCCCAAAGAACAACAAGCACTGATCAGACAAATAGGCTCCCGCCTTTTTCAACAACACCAGGCCGCACAGCAGCGACAGTAATCTCAGGCGGCACCTAGCGGCCAGCTAGCATCAGAGGTCAACGCAGAACAACAGCGTGCTCCAGTGGAAGTTATAAAGCTGCCTCAGGAATATATTAACCCCTAAGCCCTAAATAATTTTATCGCCTACACCCTACTAGTTCTGCCAGCGTTATCCCTGATGCGCCCTGGGCCAGGGAACTTGGACCGGAACCGGCGTCGATATGTCCTCTGTCGATATTACCTAAGCGGCGCCGTGCTAATACCAACCTGTCCTCTCCATAAGTTAGCGGCCAAGGATTCATAATTTTGGTAGGAAGACGCTGAAGGTCTTCCAAGCACATGTGGGCAAGATCTCACCGGCCCACGATTGCGCCCTGGTACTGGCCGACTCCGAAAGATATGACATTATCCTTCAAGAACCCTGGACAGAGGCAAAGAACACAAGATGTCTTACCAAGACTTACCTAGCCTATAACACCTACCCACCCGTAGACAGCTGGGATAGTAATAATACGCGGCCGAGGGCCAGGAGTATGCCTGGCTGGTGCAGAGTTGACTCTGTGGTGCTGCAGCTGCCGATGGTGGTGTTGCCAGTTTCGTTGTTTCTGCCAGTGCTGCTGTTGCGAGTGTTGACGGCGGTAGCGTGAATGGTCCTGGTCTGGGTTGTGATTGTGTCAGGTCAATAGTTGATCCTACTGCTCTAGTGTCTCTACAGTTCATGTACCGAGACACTCCGAGAGCTCCAAGGAGCAGTGCCAAGCGAGCCTGAGGAGAATGGATGCTCAGACTGCCGGCCTTGACGCGGCGTATGCAGTCGGTGGCGGCAGCAGAGCCGTCGCTGGGAACTGAGCGAGAGCATCGCAGCTTCTGGGGAGGTGAGTCTCTGGCGATGTTGTTTAGTCCCACCATGGTTGGTTGCGGACCGGAGGTTCAAGAGTTGGCTTGAAGATATGGGCGGGTTGCACACGGGCAAGGAAATGCAAGAGGGCTCCTACTAACTCAAAGGCTCTGGCCACGGGCTCGCTTCGCACTCTGGCAATCTGTTCACAGTCTGGTTCGTCATGACTCATGTCTGACAAGGGTCAATCGCGAGAGAATAAGGCTTGAGCATGGCTGGAAGAGGGCACGGCTAATAAGCTAAACATCCAGAAGATCCCCTGCCGCAAGACCGACTCTTTCCCCCATGTTGAGAAGCTGCAGCGAGGGTTCGTAACCACCGAGACAATAGAAAGTTGCAGGTATAGACGTGATGTCTCCAAGCCCGGGTCCATGTTTTGCCAAGAGCTATCCAACGAACAACATGGGAACAAGAATTGCCGCCCTGTGAGTCATCACCCCGGACAAGACCAGTTGACCTCTTTATTGACATCGGGACGCTCAAGAGAGATGCATGCAAACGGACCGTGTTAATTGTCACACGGCACGATTGCTTGGCACAGCCTAGGCATAATACAGGACTTTTGATCATAGCGTGCCAAACAGTTGAGGAACACGAGGGTGTCGGGGGTTCCTGGATACAACAATAATCCATTTCTCGGTTAAGAGCTGGGGATTCAACACCTTCGGCCCTATTCACACCCCTAGTAGCTTGGCTAGTTTTGCGCCTCGACTGTGGAAAGTTTTTGCAGTATTGTTTTATAGACGCTAAACCTAGGCTCCACCCAGCTATTTTCACCGAGCGCAGTGTTATATAAACGCCCTTTGGGGGCGATGAATTACAAATTACGGATGTTACGGAAAACAACCAACCAAGACACGGAGGCTATGCATGTGAGTTGCTACCCCAAATTTATCATCGGCAATTGCCCACTCTTACGTGGCCCCGGCCTCATTCTACAGACCCCATCCGATATACCTCGGGACATGTTAATACGAACTCTATCCTGTATTGGAAGGCATCTAAGTGGTCAGATAAGGCTGGCTGCCAACCCACTTGAAACAAACCCTAGCCTTGTACGCGGCCCGGGGCGGCGACCATGGAATATTCCATGAGGAACTTATGGCACTGCATGGTACGTAGTGCATATTTTACTCCCCTACTTTCCACGCCATGAGGCCAAAAAAACCCCCGATGGACAAGGATACACTTGACCCTGGCCAACGGGTGCTTAAACTTTGGAAACTTGCTCGCGGCTAACTGCGTTCCTATTAGCTTTAGCTTCGAGGCTTTGACTCTAGACAACTTGCCCTAGTCTTTATACCCTGCCACGACTGCGGCGGGAATACTTGACCCCGCATAGTATGAGACTGTCTGGGTAACGTCATCTACCATGTCATTTGCACCAGACTGTACATGCCAACTCTAATCAACGTGCCTTTATTTGGAGAGACAAAACTGCCGAGACGAAATAGTGCATCATACACTGCCCGCAGGTGCCTTGCAGGCGTCGTTCGTCGAAGCCGTTGAGGATTTGTATCCCGAACATGACGGCGCGACCCAGTTTTGATCTACCAGTCTAATATACCCTTGGACATATTACTACTCCGTAATCTCTGACCCATGCTTACCACCTGTATGGCCTGCTCTAATTTGGTCTAGTGTCCACATCACCGTTATCCAATGGGAGGAACTGGCATCGCATGGCACTGCTGGCCAAGTTCTTCTCGCCAAGTTTACAGCCACGCTCGTACAATGCAGTTGCCTATTGTACCAAGTGTTTTCCTGTGCTAGGCTCCTGAAATAGAGGCCGTGGAAAATATATAAAAGAAACCAGAGCACTAAAATCGCCCCAAGCTGGCGTGTACAAACCCATTAAACGCCAAGCCAGCTGTTCGCAAGACCATTCCTAGCCTGGTGGCTGAGCCGAATATTATTAACAAAGTATTGTTAATTTGGGGGCGACCGCTCTGCATGACCAGGCTCACCCCCGTCAGCCATAATGGAGTGGTACCCAGAACAGCCGTCTTTGCCAACCTCTACACCCATTTTGGATGATATTAGTCTCTTCGTTGATGCCATAAAATCCCTCCTTGATGAAAGTGATATAACCACGATTAGTATGCTTGCTAAGCGCCTGAGCCCTTTCAGGATCCATCCAGAGCAGGTCGTTGTCGGGAATACTGTGTCCGTCAAACCTGTACTGGTGCTTGAATGCGAACAGCGGCCATGGTGAGCTCCTCTTTTGAGAACAAACCCCCTCTTTTCCAACGACTCGACTAAGCGGCATGATATTGGGTAGCAACGAAACACAAGACCATATCGCACAGTCGTATTTGAGCCCAGAGGCGTCCTGGAATCCCTGCTCGGCACCTACGAAGCATAGCAGCTGCCTTGTCCCAACTACAAGCTCAGCCCCATATGAGGTAGTTCCAAGTGCTGCTATCCCAAACGATATCATAGCCAATGGTATTGCTGGTGAAAATGAGAGCGGTATCGCGTATCCTCAAAGCAATAAGAGCACAGACTATGCCGAGGACATGGCATGTCAAATGCAAGGCCGCCCAATGAGGCAAGAAAGGGTTGCCGCTTCTGTCAACAACTTATTCCAGGTTTGCATCTAGCTGCAAAGTTCTATCCTGCATGGACATAGTTGACCAATATGGCCTTTTTATAGGCATGCATCCGTACTCCAGTGTCGACGAGGGACCACCGATCTGACGACAAAAGGATCTACAATGAGGTATCCCAGACGTCATCTCATAATAGTATGTACATTTATTTGACACTCCACATCCAAACTAAACGAATATAAAGATTGGTTTATTATCCGCCGGGGGTGAGTTTGCTAAAGTATTGTACAGCACCAAATACCGGGACGGTTCCCTACGAAGAGAACAGGGATGGCGATGTGAGTGAAGATCCAAGGGATCGGCAATCTGAGATGATAGAGACGATACAGACCCTTCAGTCTACCAATCCTGAGGGCGATTTCATGATCATGGAGCTGACCAGGTCTTCGACTACTACTCTTGATGCGCAATACGGCGGACTTAATACGCGGCAAGCTAGAAAAGACAACAAGGTGCGCCGCCGCAGGAGCAGTGCATCGTCCCGCGTCGTTTCGTCGGCAACCAGTTTCTGTAGCACTAGCCACTTCACCACCAACAACGGAGCAAATCCTGTTGCCGAGACGGCTGGTCTCTTGGTCGATACGCCTGCATTCAAGGCGATTTCTGCGGCCCGTACCAGCATTCGAACCGACTACTTCCGGTTCCTGGAGATCAACCTCGGACGCTGGGCCCAAGGCGGCTTGTGGCAAACCTCAGGGCCCTTGGATCAGACAGCAGGCATGAATATGTATGACAGCTTACAAGTATTATATTTGCGTGTCTGTCGACTGGATATGCGGATAAGAGATGATGCGATCCGGAGCCGAGTAGCACTGGTTCTCCTCCATTTAAAGTATGAAGAAACATGTCGCCAATGGAATGCCCGATCATCTAGATATCCAAAACAAACATCAAGAGTTGGGAGGGGGAGTATTAGTTCTATAATCGATAGCATCCTTGAAAATGCCCATCCCGAATGGACTACTGCCAACTCTCGACAGAAGGCTGAGCTACGAGCAAAGTTTCACGACCAAAAACGATTTGGGAAAAGATGGTGGATGCTGGTAGACGTGTTGGGGCCCAGCATACTCATCATATGCTCATCAAGGTTTGCAGGAACCATGTATGGTTGTGCCCTTTTTTCACAGTGCTGCCCTGAAATGGAAGCATATACTAAACTAAACTACTACAGCAATAATACCACAGTCACCACAGATATGATTAAAGCCATAATACGCGCTATTCGAAATTCTAAGACGAGCCTGATGGCTGTTTTTGAGACGGTGAATCCGATCGCAGACAGCTTATTGCGCAATCAAGAATATGGAAGCCAGGATGTTGACCAACTGTTGAAGTCACTCAGATCCGTCCGCCTGGACTGGGTAGGGGGCGAGGATGATTTACTGTGAAGGCGGAGTGTAGACCTTTTTTAAAATCACAATATAACATTGTGGACAGACAGCTTCCAACTTGTAGGAATACCGTGTTGTGCCCAATCCATTCATCCCCAGTGTGGCTAACAACGCGACAGACCTAGACCTGTCGGATACAGCTGTTGACTTGGATAACCTTTGGGGTGGGGGCTTCCCTACTTATAAAAGAGCACCTGAGCAGAGTTTTTCATGTACTTTAGTCCATGCAAAGAGACATCAACATAGAAGGATAGCAAAGACTCAAGGCGACAAGATCGCTCCGCTCTGTCGGTCTATGTTCACGACGGCTCTCGGTCCGCCGGTCAAGGTTTGTCATGGAGTTAGGGTCCCTGGTCTGATGGTTCAATCCCACCTATATAGTATATCTATAGCACTCTACAAGCCGTTTCGATTATTTGTAGGAACTGGACCAACAAGTCGGGTAGATTGCATCCAGATCGCAGGGGTAGTTCGTTACTACGGCAAATCCTTGCGTATGCAATTATAGTACATAAAAGTGCGACGTCATCAACTTGCCAGATACTATGCAAGACTCTGTATACTCACGAGCTCTGCATACTTGCCCGCCTTTTCAATTAACTGAGAATGTGTCCCGATCTCCACAACCTTGCCGTCATCAAAGACAAAGATAATATCAGCCTTCCGAATAGTGCTAAGGCGATGTGCGATAACAATAGTAGTTCTCCCTCTTGAAGCCTTATCAAGTGCCGCTTGAACAACCGTCTCCGATTCCGAATCAAGAGCTGAAGTTGCTTCATCGAGAAGCAACACCCGTGGGTTTCGGAGAATGGCACGAGCGATTGCGACTCTCTGCTTCTGGCCACCAGACAGCAGCCCTCCTCTGACACCCACAAGAGTATTGAAACCATCAGGGAGGGACACAATAAAGTCATAGATGTTTGCCTCGCGACAGGCCGATTCAATAGCCTCGTCGGTAACCTGACCATCTGGACATCCAAGCGAAATGTTGTCCTTGATGGTACCTTGATAGAGCGCTGGCTCTTGACTTACGAGGCCGAATTGGTTTCGATATTGTCGAATGTTGAGTTTGCGGATATCCCTTCCGTCGAATAAGACTGCTCCGGACTGGGGATCATAGAAGCGAGAAATCATCTTGAACGCAGTACTCTTGCCACATCCAGACGTTCCAACGAAAGCGGCATACTGACCGGGATGTATTTTGATGTTGAGACCTTTTAATACAAGTCTCTGGTCTTGTTGCCCAGGATACGTAAAGTGTACGTCTTGAAACTCCAAAGAGCCTGCAACGTCCTTCACAGAGTCACCGGCGTCTGACCAAGGGTCAATCGTGGGCGTTTGATCGAGTAACTTCTTCAGCTTCTGCGTGGAAGCATAGGCCTTACCCATCTCTGGAGCATGAGCAAAAATCAACCCAATATTCTGGGCTCCAAAGAGGACAGCCATAAAGCACAAAAAAAACTGAAACATGTCGTATTCACGACGGGCTATTAGATTGCCTCCCCACCAAAAGCAAAGGGCATAGCAAAAAAAGAGAAAAGATTGGGAAGCAGCATAAAGCGCAGAAGGCTTGAGAATGAAGAGGATATTCTGGCGAAGCTGCGTCCGCACCAGCGTGCGATACTCCTCGAGCACATCCATCTCTCGTCCCAGCGCAGCAACAGTGCGCATGTCCGAGACAGCCTCTGCGGCATAGCTGGCAGATTCATCATATGAAGCTCTAGCACGCCGCTGAAATTTAGCTACCAGCCATACGTGCAGAAAACCACAGCCCACAAGAATCGGGAGAGTCGCGATGCAAACCAGGGAGAGTTTCCATCCAACGGCGATGGATAGCGAGCAGGCTGCGATGAGTGTTGTGATGGAAACAATCAAAGTTCCCAGAGTGGTGCCACTTAATCCGGCAATATGGGCTGCTTCTGTTGCCAGGAAGGAAGTCAAGTAGCCGGTTGTGTTCTGCTTGTTGTCAAAGAAGGACATGTCTTGCCTCAACATGGCTCGAAAGGCAGCATGTCGAATGCGACGTACGAGCCGCTCAGAGCTCTTTGCAAATGCCAAGTTTTGGGCCGCAAACGAGATGCCAAGAACAAAAGCTAGCATGACGTACATGGTACTCCAGAAATCAGATTCTTTTTCTATCCTGCCAGGCTCATTTGGTGGAATGGGTTGGGATAGGGTTGATATCTGCTTTGAGAAGAAGACAGCCGAAGAAGGGTTTCCAAGCCCACAAATAACAGATAGCATGCACCCGATTACCATTAAACTCCATTGCGATTTGTTTATGGACAGAATGAAAGATAATAGCGCATATAAACTGTCGCGATTTGTCGGTCCGCCGAGGTCATCTCTGCTCAACCTGGAGGATTTGATCTCGTCATGAGATCCTGCAGTAGTTTCCTGCTTATACGAAGTCTGTTTTTCAAATCCCGCTGGGGACACTCTGGAATCTTGTTTTTCGTCAACACTTGATCCAACACTTTGAGCTTGAACTAGCTCCAGATAGGCCGCATTTTTATTCAGAAGTTCCTCATGAGTCCCCTGCTCCACAATGCGACCTTCAGACATAACCACAATATTATCCGCGTGTTTTATGGTCGACAAGCGATGGGCTATAATGATAGTAGTACGTCCTGTTGCGGCAACTTGCAACGCAGCCTTGACGGCTTGCTCAGACACACTATCCAGAGCAGAAGTTGCCTCATCAAGAAGTAGAACTATGGTCGAGTTAGTCCACGTTTTTTTGGGGTATATTTCCATTCAGCTTACTTTTGGGGTCCGATATTATCGCTCGTGCAATCGCAATTCGTTGTTTTTGGCCTCCAGAGAGAATAGAGCCACGCTGGCCGATATGCGTATCATAACCCTTGTCAAGAGCGATAATAAAATCATGTGCAAAAGCCGCCTTTGCTGCACGAATAACGCGCTGTCTCTGAGAATCCTGGCTTTCATGTTCGAATGCTGTGCCAATTAAACCATGTCGAATATTTTGAAAGATGGTGGTCCCAAAGAGTCCGGGCTGTTGGCTGACCAGGGCCATCTGTGCTCGGAACCATTTCAAGTTTAGACTCCGTATATCATGACCGTCCAGACGTATCGTTCCTTGGACAGGGTCGTAGAACCGTTCAAGCAGGCCTATAATTGTGCTTTTTCCGGATCCTGACGCTCCAACTATGGCAGTGGTCTTCTTGGCTGGAATATCCAAACTCAAGTCGGCGATGACGGGTGCACCTGGTCTTGAGGGATAAATGTGATGGATATGTTGGAAGCTTATGTGGCCAGAAACCTGATCCAAACTAATCCCGGAGCTTGCCATGGGATCAATGGGGGAGACACGATCTGTGGTGGCAAGGACCTTTCTCGAGGCAGCCGCTGCAGTAGTAAATGCTTGTACGTTTGGGGCAGCATTGCCCAAGGCAAACGCCCCAATTAGGACGGACATGAGGACGGTCAGAAGTTTTGACACTGGCAGCTCTCCTTGGATAAGCTGTTTGCTACCCTGCCAAAACGCGAGGGCATACCCGAGGATCATGACGATTTGCAGCCCTGCAATCATTAGTCCGGTGGCTGTCCTAGCACGAAAGCCGTAATGCTCTGCCTTTGCGAGGTGTGCATCATACTGTTTGGCCAAGTGATCCTGGTTTCCAAAGGCAGTGGTGCTGTGTATAAATGTCAAAACCTCTTCCACGAGGCTACCCCCTTCAGAATACGCAGCAAGCGACTTGATGGTATTCTTGACCATCAACCTCGTGGTTAGGGTAGTGGTAATGATCCAAGCAACAACGGTACAACACAACATAAGAGTGAGCTTCCAGCTATTGGCAAACCCAATCACAAACGCAGAAACAAACGTGGCAATGGCAGCCAAGGTCAGCCCTACTTTCTGGGAAATACCGTCCTGAATTAGACTCATATCGGCGGTAATGTGGGTTGTGATTTCACCAGCACCCGTATTATCAAAAAAGGCAATGTTTTGGCGTATACAACTTTGCAAGTAGCGCTCTCTGAATTTTACCGTCAGATGCTCCCCGAGGTAGGTGAAACCAACGGTGGATAGAAAAGTGACACAAAATTGCCCAATGCCTAGATACACAAAATACAGGACATAGGTTGTCATTTCGTCTCGAAACCGACTAGGCTGAACGGTATTATTAAAGAAGTCTTGGAAAGTGCCTTGCAAACCGCCAAAAATAATTGTCATGATTGGCAAGGCGGCCCCAGACGCCATGGCACAGACGGCTGCAACAATCATGATGAGGATGTCATGGCGAGACGCATAGCGGTATAAATGGAAAATGCTCCCTCGATAAGTTGGCACTTGTGCTTGTCGCTCGAGCATTTCGGCATGATGTGGTGGGAGATGTCCATATGGATTGCAACTGCTGCTCGTCTCTTTTGAGTCTTGTTCCATACGAAACTGGCCATTTTCGACAGTTGACGGCTGCTTTGCTGCTTCATTGGCCTGGTTTTGGGGTCGCTTACTGCCTCCAGAATAACTTTTGCTTGAACGCAACCCGGATAGAAATTGTAAAGCCCTCATCTTGGGACTGAAATGCAGTAACGGCAAAGATATAATGAGTGGCAGCTTCTTTCTTCTCTTCTTTCTCCAGGGGGATGAATGCCCGGCACCTCTATGGGATCACGAGTAGGTAGGTGAAGTAGTTGTGCAAAAGGTCATTGGCCACAACATTGACGATTGGTGGGTCAATTTGGACTTGGTTGTCCATCACTGAAAGTAGACCAGCATGTTATCATGATGAGTTGTGTGGAAACATTACCCTGGGGCTGTAACTATCTAGGCTGTATACTGTCAACGGCACTTGCCCCTGGTCTTCTAATGGCCCTAGACCAGTACAGTAAAGGAGGGGGTGGAAATATTGATGGTTATCCGAGCGGCCGAGCCCCAGCATGTCGGCTATTGAAGGCTTCGCCGCTAGTTTACTACTCTCGAAATTGCCGTGGCATGATTTCAATTGACGTGGCAAACGACAAATACGTGCTAGCAGTGCTACCCTACCATAGCGATCAGGGATGAGACAACGCCTTCTTCACACTGTTTACCTAGGTACGTATTTGCTTATATCGGAATTTATATGCGCATGGGTATAACTTGTACAATCCGCCTTTTACGAGTTTTGCTAAAAGTAACCTAATAAGATAATGCATAGGGGCTATTTATAAGGTCTTTAATACGGACACGAGATTTTTATAGTAATAATTGCAAATTACAATTCAATAAAGTAAATGAAAGAGGAATAATTTTACAACTATAACGTAAATTAATACGAAAATTTATCACGTTATTAAGTGCCTTTTCGACTTTACACGCTTTTTATAATAGCCATCTCTTATTAGTTTCACCCCTTCTTGTTATATTACTCCTGGCTACCCGACCCAGTCAAGGCCTAAATTGTAAATGACGTCAATCTTCTTGTACAGCCATTTACAGTACGATTGCAGCCAATTCTACACTGTCCGGGCCATGGGTATGGATGTCACGAAAGGCGTCGGTGTAAAATTGATGGGTGTGTACATGCATCGGGTAGTCTCAAGCGACACGCCTCTGGAGTTTATGAGATGGGCAATGCGTCACTTGGTTCACGATGCTTGCACGTGTCTTGATTCATGTCCTTCGGGCAGGGCGGCTTCTGACTACCCTTGGTTGGTACCAGACTATAAAGCTACAGTGTCGTGCACGTTCATTATACAGTAACAGCTTGAGGTTATTATTTTGCGGGGCCCCATGAAGGTCTATTGGTCCATTCCTGCACGTAGTCAATCCATGTCAGTTTGGCTGATTCTGATCAGCCAAAATCCCTGCCTGGGCTCCCCGCCGACGTCGCATTGAGCATGCAACACAATGGCTCTGGTTGACGACATCAACATTGAAAGTCGGCGCCAATCACCACCCGCTCTGGCGCCATGCCGTCTGGTCCGAATCAACGCCGCCGGTCCGCAAGAACCCGCTCTGATGCTAAGCAGCTTTGTCCTGGCCACGTTCCAACCGTCATTGAGAAATTGATTGTATCAATGTCTGGTACATGGCGTGGCACCATGCATACATTGGCGGTACATGCACAGGCTGCCATGTACTAGCGACAAGCACCAGACATTGCCCCTTGATTGTCCGCAGCATAATACACGGGTATCCAATTGTCGGAAACCCAGGACTACACATCAGCACTTGCTTGGCAGCGGTGAAATTGAGTCGGCAAAAGGTTGCCTCTCTTCACATCGCACGGATATTCTCCTCCTCTGCGCGAATGACTGCGGGCGTTATACTGCTCGCCATCCCAGAATGCCAGCCATCATCTCATATGACTCGGTTGCACCGCATCAGCTATACTTGGATCACTACTTCGCCATTTATTGCACCACGTCCGTTCACACACATTGGGCATTTGTTCCAACCCCTTGATTCCATCCAGAACTTCCCATGGCAGATGCGCGAGAGCCCTCCTATTCGGTGCGACCGAGGGTGCAGTATAATACCGTCAATGGCGTTAGTGGTCCCCTCGTCATAGTAGAAAATGTAAGTATCACGGGCCTCTTTCAACGCCTTCGTTAAACTCGTCCAGGTCAAGTTTCCAAGATATGATGAAATCGTCACCTTGACCCTTGGAGATGGATCGGAGAGGTCGGGCAAGGTGTTGGAAGGACGAGGTTAGTCCACGCCCCATCCAGGTTTGACGTCTGAAGCAAGTATGTGACGGCAATTATCAGACGACCGAGCCGTCGTTCAAGTAAATCTACCCACTCTACCAACGTTGGTTGATTCGCAACACATGATTCACAAAACACGATAGGTTTTCGAGGGCACGTCTGGAATAGACGTCAGCAAGGTACCAAGAAATGCCTCGAGCCAGGTCTGCGCCATGCTAATTTTGTACCAATGCAGACCAAGGTTAGGTTCTCGGGTCAAAGCATGAAACTTGGTGTAGCAGAGGACATGCTGGGACGTGTATTCGATGGGTCTGGCAAAGTAATCGACAAAGGGCCAAAGGTGCTCCCCGAAGATCATATCGATATTAACGGCAGTGCTATCAATCCCTATTCTCGGGTATGTGGTTGCGGATTCCAAGAGAAAACGCATCTTTCTGACAGGCCATTAGGAATATCCCGAAGAAATGATATCAACTGGTATTTCCGCTATTGATACCATGAATTCGATTGCCCGTGGTCAAAAAATTCCTATTTTCTCGGCCTCTGGGCTGCCGCACAATGAGATTGCTGCCCAGATATGCCGACAGGCGAGTTTAGTCAAACATCATGGAGTCACCAATAAAAGCGTCCACGATGGCCATGAAGACAACTTCTCGATTGTGTTTGGTGCTATGGGGGTAAACCGAGAAACAGCTAGGTTCTTTACTAGGGATTTTGAGGAAAATGGAAGCATGGAGCGTGTCACCCTCTTTCTGAACCTAGCAAATGATCCCACGTAAATTCTCGTTCCGACGCTTCCAAAACTGGGCACTAATAGGCTATATTAGAATCGAGCGCATCATCACCCCCCGGCTGGCTCTTACAACCGCCGAGTTCTTTGCTTACCAGCTTGAAAAGCATGTTCTCGTAATTCTTACCGACATGACTGCCTACTGCGAGGCCCTCCGCGAGATCTCAGCGGCAAGAGAGGAAGTGCCCGGTCGCCGCGGATTCCCCGGGTCCATGTATACTGATTTGGCAAGCCTCTATGAGCGCGCTGGTCGTGTTACTGGGCGAAAAGGCTCCATCACGCAATTGCCAATTCTTACCATGCCTAATAACGACATCACTCACCCCATCCCTGATTTAACTGGTTACATCACAGAAGGCCAGATATTCATTGACCAATCCCTTCATAATAGAGGCATTTATCCGCCAATCAATGTTCTGCCATCCCTCTCTCGTTTAATGAAGTCTGCTATTGGAGACGGCATGACAAGGAAGGATCACGCTGATGTCTCAAACCAATTATACGCGAAATACGCTACAGGTAAAGATGTGGCCGGAATGAGAGCTGTAGTTGGGGAGGAGGCTCTCTCTGCAGAAGACAAACTAGCGCTTGAGTTTCTTGATAAATTCGAGAGGCAATTCCTTAGTCAGGGGCAATTTGAGTCGCGGACAATTTTTGAGTCACTAGATCTCGCGTGGACTTTGCTACGCATTTTCCCAAAAGAGCAGCTCAATAGAGTACCTGCTGCTATTCTTGATAAATTTTATCAAAGGGCAAGAAAGGATGTGGATGCAGAGGCGAAGTTGCAAAAGGATATAGCCCAAAACCATGAATAGAACTTGAGAATTCGATCGGCGCACGAGATGCACCACATCTACGAGCCGGCGAGGTGATTTAATTTGATGTGGGTATTTGTTGAAGTTGCGACTCTGAATATGTAGTCTGTCTTACATATTTATATTTGTGTCAAATGCGTAGATGTTTGCGTCTGTCGACGTTTCTCCGATGTTAGTTCATGGTGAAACCATCGGCGAGCGAGAAACCTGGTGATTTTGTTGTGTAGAGTGATGGATATTTAGTCGTTTTTGAAAAACTACGAGTCATCAATAGATACGACCGGGTGATACTTGACACTCACTTCAATAGAATAGCCAACCAGCATCAGTATAGTCTATAAGTAGCAATTGGGCTCTCGTGTAGCTTCTATCTAGAACTTGCACAACGACCCATTGATCCATAATTAGCCAATTCGCAGAAAAAAGTGCAAAGCTTGCGAGGTTCTGCAGGCGGCAACATATTTTATTATCCCACCACCTGCTTACCCACCGCTTCCAATCCCTTGAAAAGTCCCTCAACCGTTCCGAGTAACGTCTCGCAATTCACAACAACTCTAAAAAAGTCACCTTTCGGTCCAGGAGCAAAATCAAACATGAACCCTCGATCAACCATTTTCTCCACCATGGCTCTCGTTCTTCTAGACGTTTCCCTTTCGCTCTTCGCCATTTCCCCTCCTGGTGTGTAGTAGAAGCAGACCTGCAGGCAAGGCGGGGGATTGGGCGATACAAGCTCAAAATCCGGTGATTTTTGGATAATGCCACTTAGATGAGCAGCCATTTTAAACGCATGGTTAATACGTCTTTCAAAGCCGGCCGCACCGTAGTATGTCCAGGCCAACGCCATCTTTAGGCTGTCTGCCCTACGGCCACATTGTAGTGTCAAGTTTGCCAGATCCCATACTTCGTCGTCCTCTGTATCGTGGAATAAATATCCGGCGTCGAGTGAATTTGCAGTATAAAAGGAACTCAAGTTATTAGTAAGTAAGAAAGAGCATGTCATTGGGACATTAAGCATCTTATGGGGACTAATAGTGAGTGAGTCGGCAAGCTCACAGCCTGTAAGCTTATGTCTGTGTTTGGCTGAAAAGATAATCGAGCCCCCCCAGGAGGCATCGACATGAAACCACATTCCAAACTCTTCACATATCGTCTTGATTTCGTGAAGGGGATCAAAGACACCTAGTACAGTGGTTCCAGCCGTCGCATTAACATAGAGTGGTGTTTTGCCCTGCGCTCTGGCTTGAATAACTAGCTCACGCAGGGCATTTACATTCATGCGCCCGTCGTCATTGACAGGCACATGAACGACGCTTGATAAACCCATGCCGCATGTAATAGCCGCCTTCTCCATAGAGAAATGTCCATGGCAGCTAGTAAAGATGGCAAATTGGTACGAGTTTCCGCCGTTGAGTTTGCAATCAGGATATAATGAGTTGCGAGCGACAACGAGGGATGTCAGGTTTGACGCACTGCCTCCTTGGCAAGAAATGCCCCCGGCAGATGGACTGTTGAATCCAAAGTAGGCTGCGAGCGTACGCCCCGTGACTTTCTCAATCACGGACAGGGCTGGTGCCACGTGATAGACGTGAACATTGGTGTTGAGAATGCCAAGGACAATCTCAGAGATGATGCCCACGGGATTCGTGCTCGAGGTGAGCTTGTCCATGAAACCTTGGTCCCAGGTATTTACGCTGTAGCGTAAAACGTCCCGAATAAGGTGCATGAGACCATCTTTGCCGTTTCCCTCATGATCGGGTAGAGCGAATTGAAAGCGTTCTTGCAGGGCTTTGGGCGGGTATGGCTCAACCAGAACATTCTGTAGGCGTTGAGTGTCGTCGGTGTGAAGCCGGCCAGCACTCTTTAAAGAGCAAGCTTCGTCGGCTGCACGAACATGCGGAATGATGAGTGCTCTGACCGCCTCATAGAGATCGTCAAGTTCATCTGCTCGGTTCAACATTGTCTTGGTGTCCCTCATGGAACGGTCAAAGGCATAGTTCTCATGGATGCTCTGGAGTTGGGACGATGCATCGCTGCTGATTAGGTTTTCCCAGAGGGTTATTTATACCGACAAACTCTGGTCTCAACGTGGAGAGTAGGCTTTACGGGAATTTCTTCAAGGCAAATATGAGACTCATTATTGAAAAGAAAAATGCCGCAACATTAGTACAACCCGTGAAGTAACGCTTCTCTCGCCTTGTACTGGCTTTCCCGGTAACTGCACCTACACCCCCTTGCACTGCCCATGTCAACACAAAATACCCCCACAACAGCACATGCGAATCCTTCGAGGTTTAATGGCTCGTTCGAATGCAACCGCCAAGTTTGTTTTATTCCATTTTCCCATCATGAGGTTATAGCGGAGTTTGTCGTCTCCCTACCCCCTCCCGTTCTTCAAGGTGTCACCATTTTCCAATTACATTAGTAAGGGCCGCTCTTTTTAGGCAAGCGATACAAATTACAAAGACTTTTGTCCCCAATTTGGAGTAGTTGAATTCTTGCGTGTAGTGTCAAGTAGTGCAGTGTAATTAGCCCTCCTTTCTTCAAAGTAGCATCTAAACTATCACGAGTGTCCCTGTATTCTTTGAGGGACGTACAATTCTTCTAGATACTGCTCCTCATCTCTAGACAGTTCCTTACCCCTTGCTGCCAGCGCTTCTTCAATTCGTCCAACTGAACCGAAGCCTATGATCGGAGCTGTTACCCGTCGATTTAACCAAGCCAGGCTGACATGACTCATCGGCCAGCCTCGTTTCTCAGCAATCTCCGCTACTCGCTGTATGATCCTGTCCACGTTGTAGTCGTCGCTCTCGTATAATGAGCCATGAGCACTGCAACTCGCTCGCAAAGACCCTTCCTCTTGTTTTGGCCTTCGTGCTAGTCTACCAGATGCCAACGGCCCCCACTACCAAGCGACGTAAGAGTCAGCATTGCACATGTCCAGCCTGTGTTGTAGGGTGTCAAGGACAAACCGGAATGAGGCCGACACCTGTCATCTTGCAATATTGGTTCATCTCTCTTTCCTCTTCACGATAGATGAGGTTGTAGTGATTCTGCATCGAGATGAATTTAGTTAGACCCTTTGTCTCGGCTATGTGCTGCAAGGTGGCGAACTGGAACGTCCACATGGAGCTCGCGCCAATATAGCGGACCATGCCCGCTCTTATCAAGTCGTGCAGTGCAGACATTGTCTCTTCTGGGGGTACTGTATGATCGAAACGATGTATCTGGAGGACGTCAATGTAGCTGGTGTTGAGGCGATCGAGTGAAGCCTCAACGGCGCTAAAGAGGGCTCGCCGCGACAGACCTAGGAATATTTGATTTAGCTTCTATTCACCTTGTTTTGGAGTATTCAGTATTGAAAGTTACCCCATTGATTTACATAGTCCTTGCTATAATCTGCCAACTCGTGGTGCATTGTTACTCCGGAACCTGGATCAAACCTTTCAGGATCAGACATGACCCGGTAGCACTTTGTCATCAACACCACCTTGTTCCGAGGGATTTTGTATTTGGAGAGCGCCTTGGCGATGATTCTCTCGGACTCTCCATTGGAATATACATTTGCAGTATCCCACTTGACGTTGTTAGTGGTAGTTGCCTGACTGGCTATCGAGTCCTCTCTGTTAAGGGAGGAGGGGGACACGTACAGTATTGACCCCCAAGTCATATGCTGCTTTAAGGATAGGTAAAGCCTATCAATATGTAGGTTAGTTGAGTTGAGTTGAGAGGCTATTAGAAAGAGATGCGGACCTTTTCCTCTTCAAGAACCCAGGGTAACCACTTGCGACTCCCAAGGTGAAGCCCACCAAGTATGGGCCGTGACACTCTCAAGCCCGAATGACCAAGGTTCAGATAGTCTACCTTGGTTTGTGATATAGATTGTGTTAGAGATGGGGGAATTCGAAGCAGCTTTTCGAGAGAAACTTTGGCCATGGTTACCAGAACTGCAACATAGAGTGCGTCATCAACCAGCTTACAACAACCCAGCTAGTACCGCCTCACAGTTGCATGGAGATATAGACGATTCGAACTCGGATGGATTGGAGCTGGATGAGCTAAGTACATCTGATTGACTGGGAGTTGGCTGTTTGAATCCGACTCGGATCTGTATACGCTTACGCCGATGCCAGCACAGAACATGGCGAGGAAAGTGGGATGATGCTCTCTTTGTCCCATTATTACATGACGTATTTAATAAAATTACAGCTTGCCGGCACTCAAGGGCCAGGGTTATTTGCTACCTAATTGGAGACATTTCCTTTAGATCCAGAGCGAACCGAAACGACGCGTGGACATGAGAATTGTCTGAATGGAACAAATTATTCCCAGTGGGTCAGGTTAAAGGGCTGAAGTTCCCGAACTACATTTACGATGAAGCGCAAGTATGGTACTTTGAATAAGGTGTACATATCCCTGGTGACGCACATGGCCAGGAGGGGGTGAGGATGAGAATATTTACCCCTCGAGCTCAGCAAGGACAAGTGCAAGCTCAGTATGATGGGCTATGCGGTATTCTGCCCTCTCCATGTTACAAACGTCTAATTATAACTAGGTCAATCTTGTTGGTAATCAACACCATTCACTGGACTGCAGGGTTGGTGGGTTGCTGCATGGAGTAACAAATCTATTGACCAGACCAGACATGTACATATGTACCCAAGCCCCCACGCCCAGCGGGGTAATGCACGCCGGTTGGTCCAGCTCCTTCCGTTAGCGGATTAGTTTGGCTGATTTTCATCTGCCAAATGCCGTCTGGTAGAGTCAAGTCTGGTCAACAGGTAGCTTGGCGATCAACACCAGACCGTTCATGTCTCTCCTGGATCGTAGATATCCACAATGCGGGCGGTGCGAGATGCAGGCGCTACGCAATGAACCCGGCAACACATCCCATTGATGCTTTGAACTCAACTCGACACGTGGATTCGTCGGATGAAAACCACATTCTTGGCGACTCTTATGTCCGCTCCGGCCCCCACGCGGCATCTCGGCAGGGTTGTGTGAAAGGGTCAAGGTAGAGCCATGTATTATAAATTGCCGTGCTAGACCGTGCCGCAGATTGACATGATGTGGCGCACCTATTGCCGGCGGTGTTGCGCTTCCACCGTCGTTGGTTCGTGGTGGGTGTCGTGACATGTCCCGACGGATGCTGTGAGCTGCACACACACGGCTGTATATAGATGCCGGCACGACTCGCGAGGGGGATGGAAAGATTCAATGTTCACACTGTGAAAACAAGGCTTTTTGCTTCAGCGGGGATTGGGTACCAAGTCTAGTCCTTGTCGCGGTACATATGTAGGTTATCGATGGAATGTCCGACTAGCTTGACCAAAGTGCTGTTTAGCACAGACGTCTTGATTTATGCGCATTCCTGCCGCTATGATGCGTCAGCCATGTAATTGACACCATGGCCAATTGTCTTAAAGAAATAGGTCAGTGCATTGCCAGTCGTCGCCATGGGGAACTCGCCTTCACTCTCCCAATATTTTGTCGTTCTTCGCCAGTCGTCTATTACACCCTATCAAAGACTTTTAAACTGGCTTACATGTACGAATAATTCAGTCTCTGTGAGCTGTCAAACCCGTTCGGCGTGTCTCTGGCATTACATATACAGCAACGAGCTTGCTATCTGGCCCGTTCCTACCTCTTCTGAATATGCTCCGCATACCTGGCAAATCTCTCGGTTACCATGAAGATATCTCTCTCACGCCGTGGCAGGCAGTCCTTGCGTCCGTAACAGTCCTGCTGGGCCTAAAGGTCGCGACAATACTATATACTGCCTTCTACAATGTATTCCTTCATCCCTTGCGCCGCTTCCCAGGTCCCGTGACATGGATTGCAGCGCCCTGGATGAAGAGCATCTCTCACATTCGCGGCCAACAAGATCACCAAATCGTAAAATTGCACCAGAAACTTGGGCACATTATCCGTGTCGGTCCCGACACCCTCAGCTTCACAGAAATGTCGGCCTGGAGAGACATCTATGGTACGGGCCACGCGGAGCTTCCGAAGCACATCTACAAAGGAAGTGGTATGGAGGACCGGCCCAACATCATCACCGCGCACTCTCGGGATCATCATCGGTTTCGCAAGGCAATGACGCCAGCCTTGACGCCAGAAGCAATTACTCACGAAGAAGCACTCATCAAGGGATACGTTGACATGCTCATCGAGCATCTCCACAAGTTTGCACAGTCGTCGGATCCATACGTCAATGTATCCCAGTGGTACACCATGACAACCTTTGACATATTCGGCGACCTTTGCTACGGCGAATCCTTCAACTCGCTGGCAACTGGAAAGCAACATCTCTGGCTTAAAAGCATGAGCAGCATGAAGGTTCTGGTTCCTCTACTGGTTTTCCCTTACATTTCTTGGCTGCTAGTCTGGTGGCTTCTTTCGCCGGAACAGCAGCGCTCGCTGAGTGACCACCAGAAACGTTCCTATGAGTTGACAATGAAGCGCATTGCCAATAGAGACACTCATCCACGCCACGATTTCATGACATTTATGCTACGGAATCGTGGCGAGGACCAAGGAGTAACGGACCACGAATTGGCCTCAAACTCGGACATTGTCATCAGTGCGGGTTCGGAAACCACCTCGACGGCTCTTACGGGCATAACCTTTTTTCTATGCAGCAATCCCGATGCCATGGCTCGCTGCGCCAAGGAAGTACGCGAAGCTTTCAACTCAGATGATGAAATCACTTTCAAGGCAACAGCGGAACTGCCCTTCATGTTGGCATGCATTGAGGAGACCTTGCGCATGTATCCCCCTGTGCCCACGTCCCTTATCCGCCGAACGCTTCCTGGCCGACCAACCCTTATTGCAGGAGAGTTGATACCCGAGAACGTAAGTGTACAAGTTTTTGACATGTATCCAAAGCAGAACAGTTTCCCAGCCCGCGGCCGTATTCAGTTGAGCACTCTAGTCTTGCTAATGCTGGTCTAGACTATTGTTGGCGTGCACCACCTCGCAACCTATCGATCTGAGAGAAACTTTTTCGATGCAAAGGCCTTTCGGCCAGAGCGCTGGCTTGCTGAAACACGGAATGATCCAAAATCTCCCTTCAAGGATGATAGACTTGACGCTGTCCGTCCATTCAGCTACGGCCCTCGAAATTGCATCGGACGAAACCTCGCCTATCATGAGATGAGGCTGATCCTTGCAAAACTGCTTTGGCATTTTGATCTCAAACTAAAACCTGGTTATGAAAGTTGGGGATTCAAGCAGCGCACCTTCCAACTATGGGAAAAGCCAAAACTGGTGGTTGAGTTCAAGGAACGTCAGTTCCAAGTCTAACCTCGTTGTCTTGCCATTGTGCCTGCGACTCAGTATATCGGCAACATGCTACAGGACAACAATCTCACAATCTCCGAATGTCAGATAGCCAGTTTCGCATGACATGGCGCGGACAAGAGAAATATAGAAGTAGACAATACTTTGTAAAAGGAAATGTTGCTGGGGGAAGATTTTAGATGTAACGAAAGGACATTCAACATGCATCTTTCAATAGTTTGCATAAGATTAAAACTACAGTTCCATGACCATCTGCTTCGCATAGTTGTAAGAATCCATGGCTCGTTCATTCATGGTGGCTAATCGACACCTGGTACTAAAATATCAAGCCTGTAGCTAATCAGTCTCTGAATGAAGAACTGCCATTTACAATCTTTGATCCTTGTCTTCCATGTCTTCCGGAATTTCTTTTCCGATGTCTAGAGACTAGTTTTGGTATGGATGGCCAATTTCATTTAAGGTTCCCTATAGATCCCTGGAGTTACTACGCCTTGCGCATGGTATCTCCTAAAAGGTCACGCAATACCAGGCGTCGCAGTCCATGCGTGTATTCCTACACCCCTGGTGTGAGAATTGCACGTTGAATAGCGTTCTCCCATCCGTGTACCGACTATACGGGGAGAACCTGAAGGACGGAGGAGGGGGTAAGCCTTGGCAAGGCAGTTCCAGCCTTTTTTCTCGAGGTGTGAGCTTTTGACGGTTATTACAAGTCACTAGTGTTTATTTTATTTTATTTTTTAATCACGTAGTATGACTTTGATTATTTGATTGATTTGATACAAAATGAAATACATGCTAGGCGCGATGCAAAAATGGACCAAAAACCGGATGATCCACCCATCCTCCGGTCCCCGATAATGCAAATGACTTCAAGTTGACTTGTGCAATGGGCACACATAGCTAAAGAACGTGACGCATGGGGCAAATACTTGCCCCATTTCGCGAACTCCGTACCCGTTCTTACACGCGTTACATTTGGTCGGCCCATTCTATCCATCCATGGCCCATAGCATAGGCGCTGCGGAACAACTTGGCTTGCATCCTTGATTGTATTGACCTAATCTCCTCCGTCGGCCTTGTAGTACCATGATCATCCGAGTGTCTCTTATGTATATGGCCGTCAGGTGCCACCACTCCCCCTGAGCGGAAACCCGGAAGAGATATTAACATAGCTGAGACTTAGAAACTTGGCTCTGGAATTCGTTGAAACCTTTTGTTAGAATCAACTACACCTTTATTCGAAAATGCCTTCTAGAATCTTGCCCGGCAAGCATATGCCTGCACAGGGCCACCAGCGCAGAGAGGCAGACTACTGGCAAACTGCTCTTGCTGACTGCAAATGCACGACATTCCCAGTGATCCCGGAGACAGTCGAGCAATGTTTGCCCGATGCACTGGTAGAGCATCGGTTTGCGAAGCTTCATCAAAACGGCGCAGCCACGTCCATGTCCAACGTTGCTCGCGCGGCATGGGCTCTGGTTGTTGCACGCATCACGAATTCGGATGACGTCGTCTTCGGCGCCGTCGTCTTTGGAACCACTCGGGACTCAAACATGACGATAGTGCCTGTGCGTGTTGAGACGGCCATGGACCTCACGATCGCAGCTTATTTGGGCATGATCCAGCAGCAGGAACAGGACATGACTCCGTTTGATCAGACGGGGTTATCACGCATCATGCAGACTTGCCCCGGTGCTCAGCAGGCCTGCCAGTTCCAGTCGCTGCTGGCGGTTCATTCACATGAGAGCAACGGCGAGCGCCTGGACGACCAGAGATATGCTCTCGTACTGGAGATTCGACCGGGACAGGACCAATTCTCCGCGTTGGCAAGGTTCGATTCGCGCGTCATGGACCACAAGACGGTGGAGAGACTGCTGGAACGGTTCGAGCTTGTCATGACGGAGCTCTGCCGTGGAGGCCCCAAGATGAGGGTTCAAGACATCCACATGGCCGGCAAGCATGATGAAGAAGAAATTTGGAAATGGAATGCGACGGTCCCGGAAGCAGTTGAACGTTGCCCTCACCATATATTCGAGCAACGATCACGAGCTCATCCCAACAAGCTCGCCGTACATGCCTGGGACGGCGTCTTGACCTACGGTGAGCTGGACCGCCTGTCCGGGACCCTGGCCGGACGGCTCATGGATTTGGGCGTTGGCCCCGATGATCTGGTGCCATTATGCTTTGAGAAATCAATGTATACAGTGGTTGCCATGGTTGCCGTGCTGAAGGCCGGCGCTGGTTTTGTCTTACTAGACCCAGCCCTGCCCGAGCAGCGTCTTCAGATTATTGTCGACCAAATTCAGGCAAGAATTATGGTGTCATCCGTCTCGACATATGGAATGAGCTCGAGAATGGCGTCCGAGGTAGTCGCCATCAGCTCCGGCTTCTTCTCAGAGGTTGGGGCTCGGCCTTGTCCACAGTCACACCCTCCCAGCCCATCATCCGTCATGTACGTCGTCTACACCTCGGGCAGCACCGGGACGCCCAAAGGCGCAGCCATTACCCATCAAAATCACGCCACAGCCCTCTACTACCAGGCAGAGCGGTTGGGCCTGACGGACCAGTCGAGAATCTACGACTTCTCCTCGTACAGCTTTGATATATCAATATTCAACGCGTTCTCTGCCCTAACGCTCGGAGGATGCTTGTGTGTCCCCAGCGACTACGAACGGCAAGATAAATTAGCAGAGAGCATAACATCGTACAAAGCCGACTTTATTTACCTAACACCGACTGTAGCTCGGCAATTATCCCCGCAGAAGACGCCTACTCTCCAGACCATAGCCTTTATCGGCGAGGCTCTGCATCCAAAGGACGTCGGCATCTGGTGGGACAATGTGCGAGTCGTCAACGCGTATGGGCCATCCGAGTGCACCACAGCAAGCACCCTACGAACCAGTCCCTCGACCCCCGAGGAAGCCTGCAGCATCGGCAAGGGCGCGGGAATGGTAACATGGATCGTGGACCCCAACAATCACAATGTTCTCCTCCCACCTGGCTCTATTGGCGAGCTGCTCCTCGAAGGACCCCTCATCGGCCGTGGCTATCTTGGTGACGCGAAAAAGAATGCTGCCGCGTTTATCAAGGACCCTGCGTGGCTGATAAAAGGTGCATCTGGCAGTAAAGGACGTAGCGGACGCCTCTATAAGACTGGTGATCTTGTACAATACCTAGCCGATGGAAGCCTCAAGTTTATCGGGAGAAATGATAACCAGGTCAAGATCCGTGGGAACCGCGTGGAACTCGGCGAGGTTGAGCACGCGCTCCGGGATTGCGTCGAAACCAGGAGTGTCGTTGCTGAGATTATTATCCCACGGGGGAGCAAGTCGAGTGCGACGCTTGCAGCATTCCTTCAAGCCGAGGAAGAGGAAGAGGACGACACCGAGTCCGAGGTGACCACGAGGATGTTGCCGGTGCCGGCGGAGATCAAGGACAAGATGGCTCAGCGTCTTCCCATCTACATGGTACCGACGGTCTTGTTCTCAATGAAAAGGCTGCCCATGACCGCGTCGGGAAAGATACACCGCAAACAGCTGCGCGACATTGGCGGACGCGTTTCTGCGCGGCAGATTGTCGAGATGCACACCAAGGGGCGAGCAAAGCGACAACCAGTATCCGAGGTTGAGCAGCAGGTGCACAGGATATGGTCACAGGTTCTTGCGATCGATTTGTCCATGATTGGGCTGGATGATAGCTTCTTCGAGCTCGGTGGCGACTCGCTCGGTGCCATGGAAGTCGTGTCAGAGGCTCGCAAGGTAGGTCTTGAGCTGACAGTCGTGGATATTTTCAAGCACCGTAGCGTCGAGAATGTCGCAGGACAAGCCCGGCGTACGACAAATGGATCTCTCGAAGCTATTTCACCATTCTCCCTCATTGGCAAGGAAACTGATGTCGCATCGTTGATACAAGACATGGCGACGGACTATGAACTGGACGGGGCATCGATACAAGACGCGTTCCCCTGCACATCCCTTCAAGAAGGCCTTGTATCGTTGACCTCGAAATCACCGGGAGACTATGTCATGCAGGGGATCCTAGAACTAGCACCCGATATTGACGTTGATGCTTTCCGAAATGCATGGGAGCAGGTCGCCACCACGGGTCAGATTCTTCGAACAAGAATCCTGCAATCTAGACATCACGGAACTCTGCAGATAGTTGTCGATGAGAGTGTTTCCTGGGTGGAAGCAACAGATCTGGACAGCTACCTCGCCGAAGACAAGAAGAAGCCCATGGAAATTGGCCAGCCTTTGGTGCGATATGCTCTCATCAAGGACGACAACGCTGCCACGAGGTGGTTTGTGTGGACCATTCATCACTCGCTTTTTGATGAATGGTCCCTGACTCTCATTATTGACGCCGTGACGCGGGTGTATCAGGGCAAATCGATAACCATGCCTCACTTTCAGCCCTTTATAAAGTACGTCGAGAAGCAGAGGGATGAGAAAATGGCCAACTACTGGCGCCAGTCTCTCGACGACTGTGAGTGTCCTTCCTTCCCGGCGCTTCCTCCGTCCCTGGAGCAGCCGGTGACGGACGGAGTGATGGAGCATGCTCTGCACCACCCCCAGCACGATTCAAGTGTCACGGCGTCAACAATAATTCGAGCTGCGTGGGCACTCATTACGTCCCGCATGACAAACTCGGACGATGTTGTGTTTGGTGCTACATTGTCCGGAAGAGGCGCCGCGGTGCCCGGCGTGGAAGCCATCGCCGCCCCAACCATTACCACTGTTCCCGTCCGAATAAGACTATCCAGGGAGCAAAAGGTTGCAGACTATCTCAAGACAGTGCAAGAACTTGCCACCGACATGATACCATTCGAACAGATGGGACTGCAGCATATTGCCAAACTCAGCCCTGGCGCACGGCAGGCCTGCAACTTCCAGACGCTGCTCGTGATTCAACCACACAACAGCAGCAACACACAAGACGTGCTTGGAAAGTGGCACCTCAGTAATCAACAGCAGTCGTTCAACACGTACAGTTTGATTCTGGAGATTCAGCTTGGAGAGATCATGACAGCCAGAGCTAGCTATGACTCCAGGGTGATCAAGCCATGGCTGGTCGAGAGACTACTGGAGCGACTCGACTTTCTCATGGATCAGCTTGATAACGCAGAGCCTGATCAGGCTGTGGCAGACGTCGACACTGTCTCCGGTAAAGATATCGAGCAGCTATGGAACTGGAATCGCACCGTCCCGGCAACATCTGAGCTGTGCATCCACCACGTTTTGGAGACGCAGGCACACTTGCGTCCCGATTCACCAGCCCTGTGTGCTTGGGATGGACAAGTAACCTATAGGGAGCTCAATCACCTTGCCGCACAACTAGCAACTCACCTTGTCAAGCGTGGGGTTGGCCCCGAGGTACTTGTTCCGCTGTACTTTGAAAAGTCAATGTGGACAAATGTCGCGATGCTCGGTGTTCTCAAGGCAGGCGGTGGCTTTGTGCTTCTCGACCCGTCGGTTCCTGAGCAGCGTTTGCAGGACATGATACGACAGACCAAGGCCAAGCTGCTGGTGTCATCGAGATCGAATCAGAGTGCCGGCTTGCGCCTGGTACCAGAAGTCGTCACTCTTGGTTCAAAGTTTTTCGCCGAACTCGCGAGTGAGCCCGACATGAACGGCACCAAGGGTCACGAGGAGACTATCGGCCAGGCTACCCCGTTCTCTACAGCATACGTGCTATTTACGTCTGGCAGCACGGGAACTCCAAAGGGCGTGGTCATCACCCACAGCAACGTCACCTCGGCTGTTCCCGAGCACGTCAGATGCATGGGATACACTGCTGCCTCGAGGATCTATGACTTTGCATCGTACAGCTTTGGTGCTTCACTCAATAATGCCTTTGCGGCCCTCGTGGCTGGGGGTTGTTTGTGCATCCCGAGTGACGAAGACCGGAGAAGCAACTTGGCGGCAAGCTTGACGGCTCTCAAGGGGACGTCGATCCTTCTCACTCCCTCCGTGGCCGAGTCCTTGTCCCCCGACTCGGTCCCCGGCTTGAAGACTCTCATCTTCGGGGGTGAAGCGGTGCGACACAAAGACGTGAAACCTTGGTGGGGAAAGGCAAAGGTCCTCACCGCGTACGGATCGAGTGAGGTCACAACCGTCGCCACGGTCAATACGCAGGCCGTCAACATGGACGAGGCAGCCGAGATAGGGACAGGGGCTGGCGGCGTAACCTGGGTAGTTGACCCGGATGACCACCACAAGCTTCTGCCACCGGGGTGCATTGGTGAGCTGCTCCTGGAAGGGCCGCTCGTTGGATCGGGGTATCTCGGAGATGCCATCAAGTCCGCAGAGGTCTTCATCAAAACCCCCCCGGCATGGCTGTTAGAGGGAGCCTCTGGCCACCAGGGACGACGTGGCGTGCTCTACAAGACCGGCGACTTGGTACAATATAACGAGAACGGAAACCTGTCCTACATCGGGAGAAAGGACGCCCAAGTCCAGATCCGCGGACAGCGCGTCGAGCTGGGCGAGGTCGAGTTCAGAGTCCAGCAATGTTTTCCCGAGGCAAAGCAAGTCGCGGCCGAAGTCGTCGTTCCTCGCGGAAAGAAGTCGAGTCCCACGTTGGCTGCATTCCTTGTGCTCGATGACGCCCAGCAGGCCTCGTCCTCGTTTCAGACACTGCCCGTCGACACAGACAGGATGGAGCAGCTGGCCAAGCAGCTGCCGAGCTACATGGTGCCGGTGCTGTTCCTGGCCATCAAGGAAATGCCCATGACGGCCAGCGGCAAGATGAACAGGAGACGTCTGCGCGAGCTCGGAGGCACCGTCACCGCCCAACAGCTGGCAGACCTGGGCACCAGCGGGCAGGCAGCCAAGCGCCAGCCAAGGACGAAGCTCGAGAGGCAGCTCCAGGAACTCTGGGCTCGCGTCCTCAACCTTGATGCGTCGGCCATCGGACTCGACGACAGCTTCTATCGCCTCGGCGGCGACTCCATCTCGGCCATGCAGGTCTCACACGGCGCGCGCGCGTTCCATGTGCACATTGGCGTTGTTGATATCCTCCGACAAAGGACCATATCCAACCTGGCCCAGGCCACAGGCACCCAGGGAAGCACCAACGGTGCCCTTATCAACGCACATGCGCCCGGCCAACCAGTCGCAAGAGTTGATAGCGGCCCAGCACAGTTGAGCCCGATCCAGAGACTGTACTTTGTTCTGCAGAATGACCCGACAGCTTGCTTTGACCAGTTCTTTTACCTCGGTTTGCGCAGGACCACGAGCCACCAACTCGTGTCGGCGGCACTGGAGACCATTGTCCGCAGACACGGCGTCTTGCGTGCTCGCTTCCGCCAAAATGACTATGGAGGCTGGGAGCAGCGCATCAGCGATGACGTTGATGCATCTGTGCTGTTTCGGGTCGAGTCGGGCGTGTCTGGGACGGCCGAAGCCATCGCCAAAAGTCGTGCGGCATTGAGCATCACCGAGGGGCCCATCTTTTCCGCCGTGCTCTTCGACAAGCCGGACCATCAGACTCTCTTCCTCACAATACACCATCTCGTCATTGATTTGGTGTCCTGGAGGGTGCTGATGCAGGAGCTGGAGGACATTATCACAAACGGACCTCTGACGGCACCGCCTTCGATGGATTTTCCCACTTGGAGCGCCATGCAAGCGCAGTATGCCAAAGAAAGTCTGCATGCAGATGCCCCCGATCTGCCTGAGAGCCAGGCAAACATGGCATACTGGGGAATGGAGTCTAATCCCAACCTAAAGGGCGGTGCCATTGTCGAGCACTTCACCATGGACGAGCCGACCAGCTCGCTCATTCTCGGCCGCTGCAATGACGCCCTAGGGACGCGTCCCCTCGAACTCATGATAGCGGCGCTCGCTTACTCGTTCAGTCGCATCTTCAGTGATTGTCCGCTTCCAGCAGTCTTCAGCGAGGGTCATGGTCGTGAGGTTTGGGATGACAGCCTCGACATCACCACCACCCTGGGATGGTTTTCCACCATTTTCCCCGTTCGAGTTTCCCCAGGCGCGAATGGTCTCATCGACTTCATCCGCGAAACAAAGGACTGTATACGAAGCTTGCCGCGCAATGGCTGGTCATATTTTACCTCCCGATTTGCGGATGAAAGCAACGCCAGCCGATTTGGAACCGACTTTCCCGTCGAGGTCATGTTCAACTATGCGGGCTTTTATCGCAACCTGGAGCGGCAGGACGGCCTTTTCGAGCAGCTCAGCGTCCCAGAAAACTGCGACCCGCCCTCTTGCCGGGACGTACGAAGGTTCGCCCTATTTGACTTTGACGTACAGGTCGTCAGAGGGTGCATCGTGGGAGAAGTCGAGTTCCACAAAGACATGCATCACAGGGACGACATTATGAGATGGATTGGCGAGTATCAAAGCACCCTGAGGCAGATGGCAACGGACCTGCCCAGAATTTCTCCCGGCTGGACTTTGAGCGACTTCCCCAATGTCTTCAAGACTTACGGGGATATCCAAGAGTTCCGCAACCAAACCCTGGTGCAGCTCGGGGTCGAGCCCCTTGATGTAGAGGATATATTCCCCTGCGCTCCTCTGCAACAAGGCATCTTACTCGCTCAGGCAAAGGAAGAGGCCAACTACCTACGGTGGTGCGACATCGACATAGACCTCGACGCAAACCAGCAGCTGGACCGGGCGAAGCTCACCGACGCTTGGAAGGCTGTCGTCAAGCGACACGCGATGCTGCGTGCTGTGCTGGTCGACGACTTTCCGGGAAGCAGCCGGCCCATGCATGTCGTGCTGAAAGACCCTGAAATTGGCATCTCATGGGGGGCCGAGACCCTGTACTTTCCGGATTTCGACAAGTATGGCCTTCAACATCGGCTGCAGGTGTGCTCGATTGGTGAGAGGCGGGCTCGTCTGCGGCTTCACATGAACCACGCAATCACCGATGGCTTCTCGCAGAGCCTGTTGTGTAAAGATCTTCAGGCTGCCTATCATGACCAGCTCAAGGCTGCCGGATCGTACAAGGATTTCATCTTACATCTGGAAAACCAGTCACAGAAGGCCAGGTTGGAGTTTTGGTCCCAGTACTTGGCTGGTGTTGAACCGACCCTTTTCCCAACATCGGACTGTACCATCCCCTCCACTGTCGAGCAAGTCGCCGTGCCAAATCTTGACTCTGAAAGCATTCGCGCCTTCTGTGCGAAATGGGACGTAACAGCCGCGACAATTATGAAGCTGGCGTGGGGTCTCGTGCTCGGCATGTACGCTGCAACTCCAGCACCCTGCTTTGGAAACCTATACTCTGGTCGAGATATACCAGTTGAAGGCATCGACAGCATATTTGGACCTCTGATCGGAATGATTCCATGCTGCATTCACTTGAACGGGTCCAAGGGGGTTCTTGACACCTTGAAGGAGGTTCAGGCTGACTATCTCAGCACGATCCCATATCAGCACTCCCCTCTGGCTGAAGTCCACAGGGCAGCTGGGCTTCTTGGCTCACGTCAGCTGTTCAATACGTTGCTGTCGTACCAGAAGAATACCGATGAGACATGCAGAAATGAAGGCGGACTGACGGTCCGGGTTGCGGACAGCTGTGACCTGACAGAGGTAAGAAAAATATATATGCTCCTGTGTACAGCGACACTAACGCATTAAAGTATGACGTGACAATTGACGTCGTTGATGGCACTGCCGAAATCGAGGTTCTGATCGACTTCAGAACAGGTTGTCTCTCGACCAACAACGCAGCTCGACTAGCAGCCTGCTTCGGTGCCGCCGTTTCCGACATCGTAGCCGACCCCTTGAAGCCGACCAGGGACCTCTGCTTGCTAGGAAGACGTGATCTGGACATAATATGGGGATGGAACGGCACTGTGCCCGCATCTGATGAGCGATTTGTCCATGATCTAATCCGAGAACGCAGCTTGGCCCAGCCACATGAACCAGCCATATGTGCCTGGGACGGCGAGCTTTCGTACAAGGAATTGGACGATCTTTCTACCAGACTGGCCGGCCATCTTCATCAAGTAGGAGTCCAGCCTGGAGCACTAGTGCCGCTGTGCTTCGAGAAATCTTTGTACACGTCTGTGGCGATGCTCGCCGTGGTCAAGATGGGCGCAGCTTTTGTTCTACTAGATCCCTCTTTACCAGAGCAACGACTACAGGCCATGACTCAACAGGTTGGAAGTAACCTCATCCTATCCTCAGCCTCCAACCGGCATCTTTGCGCCCGCCTGTGCAAGACGGTTGTTCAGGTCAGCGCAGACTTCATTCCCACCACGACCTCTTCAATTCCAAGGCCAAAGACGGAGCCGCATTCGACCGCCATGTTCGCCGTCTTTACCTCGGGAAGCACCGGCACTCCAAAAGGCATAGTTCTTACACATACCAACTTTACCACTGCTTTGATGCATCAAGCCGAAGCTCTTGGATTCAAGGAAACATCTAGAGTCTTTGATTTTGCGTCGTATGCTTTCGACCTGGCCGTCCACAACGCTTTCGCCACCTATGTCACTGGTGGTTGTCTTTGCATTCCTTCTGATGAAGATCGTAGAGGAAACCCTGCCAGCGTCATGAAGGCGATGCGAGCCACGGTCGTGGAGTTGACGCCGTCGGTATCCCGTCTGATTGATCCAGCGACACTACCAGATCTGGAAACCATAATTATGGGCGGCGAGGCCCTGTCTGTTGACGATGTCAACAGATGGTGGGGGAAGGCCCGGATCGTGAATATCTATGGACCGGCGGAAACACATATCAGCACTGTCAATGCAGATGCACCGAGCCCCGAGGAGGCTACTCTCCTGGGTAAAGGATCAGGCCTTGTGACCTGGATCGTCGACCCGGAGAACCGAAATCGCTTGATGCCGCCGGGATGCATCGGCGAACTGGCTCTCGAAGGTCCTCTTGTTGGTCAGGGCTACTTGAACGATGCGCAAAAAACGGCTGCGTCGTTTGTCGACGATCCCGCATGGCTGTTGCAAGGTTCCCCAGGCCACTCGGGACGACACGGCAGAGTCTACTTTTCAGGAGATTTGGTGCGCTATCAAGATCATGGAAGTTTGGCATTTGTCGCCCGTAAGGATGCACAGATCAAAATCCGTGGCCAGCGGGTTGAGCTGGGTGAGGTTGAGCACTGCGTCCAGCAGTGCCTACCCGAGGCAACACGGGTGGTTGTCGATGTCATCAGGCCACAAGGAACTTCAACCCCCATGCTTGCTGCCTTTTTACAGATGGACAAGACCATCGAGGTTGAGTGTCCCGCCGTCGAGGTCGTCCGTATACCTACAGACACGAAGAACATGCTCTCGCAGAGGCTTCCCGGCTACATGGTTCCAGCTGTGTTTTTTTACATGCGGAGACTGCCACAAACTCCCTCCGGAAAGACAGACCGAATCCAACTTCGTCAGGTTGGCGGGTCATTTTCTATTCAGCAGCTGGCCACGATACAGACCAACGGGCAAGGCCCAAAGCGGCAGCCTTTATCAGAAGCAGAGCGAAAGATGCAGCATATATGGGCACAGGTGCTGAACATTGACATGGAATCAATTGGTTTAGATGACAACTTTTTCGAGCTCGGAGGAGATTCGATTAGTGTCATGAAGTTGGTAGCACAAGCTCGAAAAGAAGGCCTTGTTCTCACAGTGGCAGCCATCTTCCGCCAGCCTACACTTGCCAATGTGACTCACCAGGCCGTTGCTCAACTGGAAAAAGGACCAGAAGATCTGTCTCCCTTTTCACTCTTAGGGGAAGGTTTGGACGTGAAGGCGTTTGCCGAAGCCGCCATGAAACAACACCAAATTCCCACGTCCGTCACCATCCTGGATGCCTTTCCATGCACGCCACTGCAGGAAGGACTCCTGTCGCTCTCGATGAAGCGCTCGGGAAATTATGTCCTGCAGGCTAAACTGGAGTTGTCCTCAAACATCGATATCAGCAGATTCCGCAACGCGTGGGAGGAAGTAGTACGATCACTGCCAATCCTGAGGACTCGCATCATTGAGCACGACAACTTGGGCCTCCTTCAGGCTGTTACTGACGAAAACATCTGTTGGATAGAGACATCCGGTCTCGATGACTACCTCGAAGCTGATCGACAACAAACCATGGGAGTCGGTCAACCGCTTGCCCGTTATGCCCTTGTCAGGGAGTCGGATGCCCGGTGGTTTGTGTGGACTGTTCATCATGTTCTCTACGACGGTTGGTCTGAACCACTAATTATCAAGACCGTCAACAAGGCATATCAGGGAAGCAGCCTTGATCTGGGTCCCAGCTTCCAGACCTTTATAAAACACATCCAGGACAGCGATACTAGCAAAATGGTTGACTACTGGCGACAGGCGCTCAACGATTGCGAGGCAGTGCCTTTCCCGCCTCCAAGTTCATCTACAGAAGTGCGAGTTACGGATGCATCTGTTGAGCAGTCATTACCACGCCCAAGGAATAAGAAATTTACAGCATCAACGGTCATTCGTGCTGCTTGGGCACTTGTTGCCGGCGGAGCTACCGACTCGGGAGATGTGTGCTTTGGCGTCACCGTCTCTGGAAGAAATGCTCCGGTTCCAGACATCGAGAGGATGGTTGGTCCTACCTTTGCCACCCTTCCTTTGCGGGTCCGCCTCTCGAAAAACCAGGCCATCGCGGACTATCTTGAAACGATACAGCAGCAGGCAACAGACATGATACCCTTTGAGCAAATGGGCTTACATCGCATCGCGAAAATCTCGCCGGGCAGCCAGCAAGCCTGCAACTTCCAGACTCTTCTCGTCATTCAGCCTCAGGAGGAGGATGCTGGAGAGAACTTACTTGGCGAATGGCATGATGGTGACCAACACCAGTGGTTCAATACTCACGGACTCACCATTTTGGTACAGATCAGCGCTAGTGACATTACTGTCAAGGCAAGCTTCAACGCAAAGTTAATTTCGGCATGGGCCGTGCAACTGCTACTGCAACAGCTTGCACACGTTATGCAGCAGCTCGACAATGGAGGTGTTAAAGCACTAGCAACCATTGCCATGGCTACTCCCCAGGATCTCGAAAAAATCTGGGCGTGGAACCGGAATGTCCCGCGTCCAGCTGATCGATGCATTCATGAGTTAATTGCGGACCGAGTCCGTATACATCCCAACGCCCCAGCTGTGTGCGCCTGGGATGGCGATCTTACATATCAACGACTCGACCAGCTCTCCTCCGACTTGGCCAGCCGTCTAGCTGACCTAGGCGTGGGACCGGCTGTATTTGTGGCCCTCTGCTTTGAGAAATCGATGTGGGCGACGGTGGCGATGCTCGCCATGGTCAAGACTGGCGGAGCCTTCGTATTGCTGGACGCCTCCCTTCCCCAGCAACGCCTCAAGTCCGTGGTTGGGCAAGTGGAGGCGGCCTTGATTCTGACTTCTTCTACGAATGAAACTTTGAGTCGGCAGCTCTGCGAAAATGTGGTCATCGCTCAAGACTTGATGACCGGGATGCAAGATATTGTGCGCCCTCTGCCAGCCCCTGAACTTGACTCGGTCATTTACGCTGTTTTCACTTCTGGTACTACCGGAACACCAAAGGGCGCCATTATTAACCACAGAAGCTCTGCTTCGGCTGTTCTTCATCAGATCAAAGGGTTCGGTTATACAACTGAAACCCGAGTGTACGATTTTTCCACATATAGCTTTGACGGCTGCATCTTGAATGCCTTTACCGTGCTCGCTGCTGGCGGCTGCCTATGTGTCCCTACGGATGATGGCCGCAAAAACAATTTGGCTGACAGTATGGAGTCGTTGAGATCCAACGCCGTGTTTCTCACTCCGTCTGTTGCCGAGCTACTATCTCCAGAACAGCTACCGTCACTGAGGTCCATGATTCTCGGTGGAGAAGCCATACGCGTCAAGGACATCCAGCCATGGTGGGACTCAGAGTCTGTCAAGATCATTACTATTTATGGACCAAGCGAGTGTACTCCAGTCAGCATGATCAACCCCGAGCCGACGAGCCCCGAAAATGCCATCCGCCTCGGATGGGGCGCCGGGCAAGTGACGTGGATTGTGGACCCGGAGGATTTCAATTCCCTGACTCCCCTCGGTAGTATTGGTGAGCTTCTACTTGAAGGTCCTCTTGTCGGTCAGGGCTATTTGCATGAGCCGGAGAAGACGGCGGACGCCTTTGTCGTGGACCCCGTGTGGTTGCTGCAAGGCGTAGATGGTCGCCCTGGTCGACACGGGAGACTTTACAAGACGGGTGACTTGGTTCGGTACAACCAAGATGGCAGCATATCATATATTGGCCGCAAAGATGACCAAGTCAAGCTTCGTGGACAGCGAGTCGAGCTCGGCGAGGTTGAACGCCACGTTCGGATTAGCATGCCGCAGGCAAAGCAGGCTGTTGCTGAAGTCATTGTGCCACGGTCGGATAAGTCAAATCCAGCGCTAGCCGTCTTCCTCCAGATTGAGGACAGCATGATGATCAACGGCGTCTCAACAGAAAACCCCCCCAAAGCAGCGGTCCTGCTGCCCTCTGCAGATGTCCTGCAGAAGCTGGCCGAAAGTCTTCCCACATACATGGTGCCGACAGTATTTTTCGCAATGCGGCAACTCCCAATGGGCACAACCGGAAAGATGGACAGAAAGGAGCTGCGCCGTATTGGTTCATCCTTTTCTGCCCATGAGCTAGCTCAGGCACGAACAGCCCAGCAAGGGCCAAAGCGGCAACCGGCATCAGAGGCGGAGCGGCAGATGCAACAAGTTTGGGCAAAGGTGCTTGGTATTCCACCAGCCTCGGTTGGCCGAGATGACAACTTCTTCCAGCTGGGAGGCGACTCAATAACAGCCATGAAACTTGTGGGGGAGGCACGCAAGGCCGGTCTTGAATTGGTGGTGGCAGACATGTTCCGTTATCCAAGGCTCCACGAGGCGGCGACGCAAGCCCAGATGCTTGGTAGGAACACCAAGGTCCCCAAAATGCTGATAGATGGGCCTGCTGAGCAGTCATTTGCTCAAGCGCGCCTGTGGTTCCTGGAACAGCTTTATCCTGGGTTGACATGGTATCTCATGCCCTGCATTATGCGACTCAAGGGACCGATACGGCTTGATGCGTTAACCGCAGCCTTCATTGCCCTGGAAGATCGCCACGAAACTTTGCGAACAACCTTTTCCACCCGAGAAGGCACCAACTTGCAGCACATCCATCCCGTCCGGTCAAGGGAGCTGGCTGTGGTGGACATGTCGGCGGACCAAGAGAGTCTGCCACACGTACTATCTCAAGATGAGACGACACCATTCAATCTAGAGAACGAACCGGGATGGAGAGTCACAATCTATCGTGTTGGTGACGACGAACACATTTTATCAATTGTCTTGCACCATATTATATCGGACGGCTGGTCCATTGACATTCTCCGCAGAGAATTAAGCTCGTTTTACTCTGCTGCTCTTCGTGGGGAGGATCCGCTATCAAACATCGATCCCTTGCCGATTCAGTATAAAGACTTTTCTGTCTGGCAAAGGCAACAAGCCCAAGTTGATGAACATGAGCGGCAACTCAAGTATTGGATCACGGAGCTAGAGACGAGTCATCCAGCAGAATTCTTGTGCGACAAGCCTCGACCACCCACCTTGTCTGGAAAGGCTGACGTGCGTGAGGTTTGTATAGATGGCCCGGTATACGACAAACTGCAGGAGTTTTGTAGGACCCATGGTATGACACCATTTATTGTGCTGCTAGCTGCATTCCGGGCCACGCACTATCGCCTGACGGGTGATGGCGACGGAGTCATTGGCAGCCCCAACGCCAATCGTGACAGATGGGAGCTAAAGGACACAATTGGCTTCTTTGTCAACATGCAATGTCTTCGTGTCAAGATTGAAGACGAATCTGTTACGTTTGACGAGTTGGTCAAGCTCGTCCAATCGGCTGCCATTTCATCCCTTGCCAATCAGGATGTGCCATTCGAGAGACTCGTTTCAAAGTTGCGAAAGGAACGCGATTTGTCTCGCCATCCGCTCATCCAGCTTGTCTTTGCTGTACACTCACAGCTAGATCTTGGAAAGTTTGCACTCGAAGGCTATGAAATCGAGTACATTGATCAGTCAATCACCACAAGATTCGATCTCGAATTTCACTTCTTCACGGAAGAAAAAGGACTGCGTGGACAGTTGATCTTTTCGACGGACCTCTTTGATCCCGACACCATAGACAACGTACTTGAAGTCTTTCGAACCGTGCTCGAGAAGGGTCTCAACGAGCCACAAACACCCGTGGCCGCTTTGCCATTATTGACAGATGGCGGCTACGATAAACTTGATTCCATGGGTCTGATTCAAGTAAAGCAGACCGCCTACCCTCGAAACTCGAGCATAGTCGACGAGTTCCGACAACAAGTTGCTGCCTGCGCAGACCGTGTAGCTGTCAAAGACGCCTCCTCGCAGCTGACTTATGTTCAGCTAGATGCCTTGTCTGAGCATGTTGCTCAATGGTTGATGAGCAAGTCCCTCGCTCCAGAGACCCTTATCGGAGTGTTTTGCGGTCGCTCTTGCCAAAGCATCATCGCCATCCTGGGCATTCTCAAGGCTAACCTTGCCTATTTGCCATTTGACCTCAAGATTCCTGCAAGTCGAATGGAAGGCATTATCTCGTCGATAGGCCACATGCTGGTTCTAACGGGAGACGGCGTACGAGTTCCCAGCTTTGCGCTCGAAGTGGAGTTTATCATGATTTCAGAAGCCCTTGAGCACGGGGCACGGATGAGTAGCATTCAAAGGAATACTTGCCCGAGTCCTTCACCTTCAAGTCTTGCCTATGTCATGTTCACTTCAGGCTCGACAGGCCGACCGAAGGGAGTCATGGTGGAGCATCGCAGCGTACTGCGTCTTATCAAGGACGATGACCTGAGGCCGCATGGCTCCGGCATCATTGCGCACATGTCCAACATTGCCTTTGACGCTGCAACCTGGGAGATTTACGGGGCCCTCTTGAATGGAGGCACGGTTATATGTATTGACCTTCTCACGGTGTTGGACTACGCTGCCACTTCCAGAATCTTTGCCGAGGAGAAGATTCAGGCCATCTTCATCACTCCCGCTCTGTTAAAGCAGTACCTGTCTAATTGTCCGACTGCAATCGGCCTCCTCGACACCATATATGTTGGCGGCGACAGGCTAGACCCCCAGGATGTATTCACGGCCCGGAGCCTCATGCGAGGGGGCAAGGTGTATAACGGTTATGGGCCTACCGAAAACACCACCTTCAGTACAACATACCGCTTGCCTGTCAAGGATATTTGCGTCAACGGAGTGGCCATTGGCAGAGCAATCAGCAACTCGGGTGCGTATGTGATGGACACGCAGCAATGCCTGGTTCCGCTCGGCGTTGTTGGAGAGCTTGTGGTTACAGGAGACGGCCTCGCCAGGGGTTATCTGGATTCTCAAAGAAACACTGGTCGGTTTATCAATGTTACGATCGACGGCAAGACGGTCAGGGCCTATCGAACCGGCGATCTTGCTCGGTGCCGGCCATCCGATGGGCAGATTGAGTGCCTGAGGCGAATGGATGCCCAAGTCAAGATTCGAGGCCAGCGTGTCGAGCTGGGAGAAATCGAGCACGTCCTGCGCAACCATGAGTCGGTGAATGATGCAGTTGTTACGCTACAGCAAGATCCCCAGGGCGCCCGCCTCATTGGGTTTATCACACTTGATGAGCCCGACATTCAACAGAAGGTTCGACGTATGGAACAAGAAGTGGATGGCGACGACGAAAAAAAGCAAGTCGAAGTGTGGGAGGAGTCTTTTGACACGGACATTTATGCAGGCTTCGACAATGTGAAGCCTGAGCTGATTGGACGAGACTTTGTCGGTTGGACCTCCATGTACGATGGAAGTGAGATTGACAAGGGCGAAATGAATGAGTGGCTAGATGACACCATCGACACGATCCTCAATGGCGGCCAGGCCGGTCATGTTCTCGAGCTTGGATCTGGTTCCGGGATGATTCTCTTCAACCTATGCAACAACGGAATGCGGAGCTATGTTGGCCTTGATCCGTCCCAGAAAGCAGTCGAATTCGTCACAAGGGCAGCAAAGTCTATGCCTATGGCGGACAAGATCCGGATGTACAAGGGCACAGCGACCGATGTTGGTCATCTGGGCCTGACAACCGAATATGATCTCGCCATTGTCAACTCGGTTGCTCAATACTTTCCCAGCTTGAAGTATCTTACCAAGGTGGTCGAACGTGTTCTCCAACAGAATGCAAAGACCTTCTTCTTTGGCGATATGCGATCTTACGCCATGTACAAGGAGTTTACAGTCACCCGCTCATTATACAGGGTTGGAAAGAAGCCAACAAAGGATGACTTGCGCCGACAGATGGCCAGCATGGAGCAGATGGAGGTGGAATTCCAAGTTGATCCAGCATTTTTTACTGCACTGCCAAGTCTGCTACCTGATCTTGTCGAGCACGTTGAGATTCTTCCAAAGAAGATGCAGGCTACAAACGAGCTTAGCTGTTATCGCTATGCTGCCGTGGTGCATGGCAAGGGCCAAGGCTTGCAAATTCGCGACGCTGAAGGTCCATGGATTGACTTTATGAAAGATGGGCTACATCATGAGTCGCTTCTGAAGCTCTTGCAATCTTCAACTTCGCCCACCGTGTCCGTTGCCAACATTCCTTACAGCAAGACAATCTTTGAAAGACATGTCCTAGACATGCTTGGCGATGCAGACGGTGACGAAGACTGGCTATCATCTGCTCGCCAAAAGGCCAACGATTGTGCTTCATTGTGCGCGATTGATCTTGTGCAGTTGGCCAGGTCTACAGGGTACCAGGTGGAAATTAGCTGGGCTCGTCAACGCTCCCAGCGTGGTGGCCTGGATGCCATCTTTCACCGACACCAATCCAATGGACAGAGGGTCATGTTTCGGTTCCCCATTGACGATGCACATCAGTCGCTTAGCAGCCAGCCACTGCGGCAGCAGGTGAAACAAAAGATTCGGGAACAGCTTCGAGATGGGATGCAGAGCCAGTTGCTTCCTTACATGATTCCTCAGGCGGTCCATATACTCGACAAGATGCCCGTCAACGAAAACGGCAAAGTCGATCGCCGCGCCCTTACTGAAAGCCTGCAGAGCCAAGCAACGAGGGGACCACTCCGGCAGCCGACAAGCAAGACGCAGCGGCAGCTACAAGCAATCTGGGCGCAGGTTCTTAACACTGATGCCACCTCGATTGGCTTGGATGACAGTTTCTTCCAGGTTGGTGGTGACTCCCTAGGTGCTATGCGGCTTGTCGGCGATGCTCGCAAAATAGGACTCAACCTCGCAGTAGCCGACGTCTTCCGCCGCCCGGTGTTGCGTGACATGGCTGAAGGCCTTCCTTTGGCCAAGGCCATGGAGAGCATTCCAAAGACGGGGGTGGATGGCCCTGTTGAGCAATCGTTTGCCCAGCGGCGCCTTTGGTTCTTGGAGCAATTATACCCAGGCTTGACTTGGTACATGATGCCAAGCGCAATACGGCTTCGGGGTCACCTTGAGCTCGATGCTCTCAATACGGCAGTCCTCGCCTTGGAAAAGCGGCACGAGACTCTTCGAACCACATTTGTGTCTCAAAACGATGTCCACCTGCAGGAGGTGCATCCTTTCCAGGCCAAGAAGATTAGGGTTGTCAGTGTTACCGAGGACAGCCTGATGAAAGCATTGGAAGACGACCAGAGGACGCCATTTGATCTCAAGACCGAGCCAGGCTGGAGGGTTACAGTCTTTCGTCTGGATGACACCAATTATTTGCTTTCCATCATCATGCATCATATCGTGTCTGATGGTTGGTCTGTCGATATCCTTCGTGCGGAGCTGGAGAAGTTCTATTCGGCCGCGATCCGGAACCAGGACCCTCTGGCCCTCGTTGAATCGTTACCTATCCAGTACAGAGACTTTTCCGTTTGGCAGAAGCAGCAAGACCAAGTAGACGAGCACCAGCGACAACTCTCCTACTGGGTCAAACAGCTAGAAACAAGCCAGCCAGCAGAGTTTCTCTGTGACAAGCCCAGGCCGGCGGCCCTTTCCGGAGAAGCAGCTGTGGAAAGCCTTCGAATCGATGGCGCATTGTATCAGCAGCTGCGGACATTCTGCCGCACACAGAGCGTGACGCCTTTTGTAGCTCTCCTTTCTACCTTTAGGGTGGCGCATTTCTTCTTGACTGGTTCGACTGATGCAACCATGGGAACAGTCAACGCAAACCGTGACCGCTGGGAAGTCAAAGACATGATTGGGTTCTTTGTTAATATGCAATGCATTCGAATCAGGGTCGAGGCCGAGTCCTTTAAGCAACTTGTCCAGCAGGTTCACGCAACAACCATTGCCTCCTTTGCCAATCAAGACGTCCCTTTCGAAAATATTGTTTCTCAGCTAAACAGAGGCAGGGACTTGTCGCGTCACCCGCTTGCGCAGCTTGTCTTTGCTCTGCATTCTCAGATGGACCTCGGCGAGTTTGTGCTTGAGGGTTTGGACACCGAAATGGTCAAGGTACCGCCTACCACTAGATTCGATCTCGAGTTCCATTTCTTCCAGGAACAGGAGGCCTTCCAAGGCGAGGTCCTTTACTCTACAGACCTATTTGATGCCCAGACAATTCGCAACATGCTGTCGGTCTTCAAGAGAGTTCTCGAGGCCGGCCTTGGAGATCCGAACGCGGCAATAACGTCAATGTCGCTGCTCTCGGATGCTGACTACGCCAAGCTCGATCAAATGGGTCTTGTCGAGATTGATCGAGTGGATTGCCCCGACGCCAGCATCGTTGATCTCTTCCGTCAGCAGGCTCTGCTCAATCCTGACAAGGTTGCTGTCAAGGATTCATCCTCTCAGCTCACATATGCCGAGCTAGACCAGCAGTCCAATTCAACTGCCAGGTGGTTAGCCAAACGCTGCCTTGCTCCGGGGACCCTCATCGGGGTGTTTTCCAGCCGATGCTGTCGCACCGTAGTTGCACTATTGGGCATCTTGAAGGCCAACCTGGCGTATCTGCCTTTCGATGTCCACACCCCGCGAGCACGAATGGAGAAGATCCTAGGCTCTGTGGATGGGCAGACGCTCGTCCTGGTTGGAAATAACGTGCAGATTCCTGAGGGTCTCGACGTTTCATTTGTTCCGATCGCTGAGACACTCCACGAGGCCACATCTGAGATTCACATCACGGCTCCAAATGCCACCAGCCTTGCCTATGTCATGTTCACGTCGGGCTCTACAGGCAACCCAAAGGGCGTTATGATTAATCACCGTGGTATAGTGCGGTTGGTAAAGGGAAGCAACATGGCGAGCTACTTGCCGTCTACTCCAACAATGGCTCACATCACAAATATCGCCTTTGATGTCTCAGGATGGGAAATATATGGTGCTCTTCTCAACGGTGGCATGGTAGTCTGTATCAGTGCCATGGATGTATTGGACTTTAGAGCCGTGCCTGAGATATTCGCCAGAGAAAAGATTCAAGCGGCCATATTCACGCCGGCCCTTTTGAAACAGTACCTCATTCAATGCCCTCCAGTCATCGGTGCTCTCACTGCACTTTATGTGGCAGGAGACCGAGCTGACTCGCAAGATCTATTCATGGCGCAAGGTCTCATGAATGGCCATATTATTAATGCCTATGGCCCAACTGAAAACTCGGTCATCAGCACCCTGTATTGCCTACAGAATGGAGAGAGGTGTGTTAATGGAGTGCCTATAGGGCAGGCCATCAGCAACTCCGGTGCATACGTCATGGATCAACAACAGCAACTTGTACCGTTGGGGGTGGTCGGGGAGCTGGTGGTGACTGGGGACGGTCTTGCAAGGGGATATACGGATCCGGGCCGAGATGTCGACCGCTTTGTTACCGTCACGATTGGTCAGAAACGAGTCAAAGCTTATCGAACAGGTGACTATGTACGCTACCGCACAGACGGACAGTTGGAGTTTTTCGGGCGAATTGATGGCCAAATTAAGATTCGAGGCCACCGTGTTGAGCTGGGAGAGATTGAGCACTGTCTACGCAGTCACGACTCTGTTCACGACGCCATTGTCGTCTTGCAAGAAGGTCAGGAGGCCCAGCTCGCCGCATTTGTTACCGTCAATGAAGCAACGGAAGATGCCGGACAAGAAGAGGATGTGACCGATATTGTCAATGTGTGGGGGGAGCTTTTCGATGCGGACACTTACAGTACGATTCAAGACGTCAAGCCTGAGACTATTGGAAGGGATTTCACCGGATGGGTTTCGACGTATACTGGACAAGATATTGACAAACAGGAGATGAATGAGTGGCTCGACGATACCATGGCGACCATCAATGCTTACGAACCACGCAATGTTCTCGAGATTGGAACTGGTACCGGAATGATTCTCTTCAACTTGAAGGGAGTGCAAAACTATGTCGGCCTTGAACCTTCTGAAAAGGCAGTGGAGTTTACAGTCAGGGCAGCCAAGTCAATGTCGATGCTCAGAGACAAGGTTTGCGTATACCAAGGAACAGCAGCAGACGTCAAGCGGCTACCCGCAATGTTGCCCAACCTTGTGGTCATCAATTCTGTTGCTCAATATTTTCCCAGCCAGGAATACCTTGTCAAGGTTATAGAAGATGTCGTTCAACTAGGCGGCGTTGAGACCCTTTTCTTCGGTGACATCCGATCATATGCCTTGAACACACAGTTCCAAGCCAGCAGAGCATTGCGCATCGCTGGAGAAGCTGCAAGCAAGGACGAAATTCGCCGCAAAATGGAGGATATAAAACGAGCGGACATGGAGCTGATGGTCGATCCAGCCTTTTTTACTGCTCTGGCAGCTCGGTTCAAGTTTATTCACCACGTCGAAATTCTTCCAAAGCAGATGAAGGCTGTGAACGAACTCAGCTGCTATCGCTACTCTGCTGTTGTCCATCTCCAGCACGACTCGCAGCCACATGTTCACGAAGTTGAAAGTGAGTGGATCGACTTTCAAAAGAACAACTTGAACCGACAATCGCTCTTGGATCTCTTGGGTCAAACATCGTCCACTCTGGCCGTCAGCAACATTCCTTTTCAGAACACAATCGTTGAGAGGCATGTTGTCGAGGCACTCGACAGGGGGCAAGGCCCTGATTGGATCACGTCCGCCCTACGCAACGCTGAACATTGCCCTTCAATGTCTGTGACCGGCTTGGTCGAGTTGGCGAATTTGGCATGCTTCCAGGTGGAAATTAGCTGTGCCCGCCAGTATTCACAGCGCGGTGGTCTTGATGCCATCTTCCACCGTCACCAACCGTCCCGTGGGGATAGAGTCTTATTCAGATTCCCTACCGACCATAACCGCCCTTCACATCTGTTGGCCAGCCGGCCTCTACGGTTACAGCTGTACCAGACGGTCCAAGAGGGCCTCTTCAAGAGACTTCAGACTCAGCTCCCTCCGTACATGGTCCCCCATGCAATTACCGTCGTTGATGAACTACCAATAAACGAGAATGGCAAGGTTGACCGCCGGGCGCTTGCAGCCAGGACTCAAACACGCACAGCGGCCCGAGCCTCGATACGAGAGCCAACTACAGACATGGAGCGGGAGATGCAGAGAATCTGGTCCCATGTGCTCCACATCAGTTTAGATTCCATTGGGTTGGACGACAGTTTCTTCCACCTCGGAGGCAACTCGATCACGGCCATGCGCATCGTTTCAGAGGCTCGCAAGGTGGGTTTCAAACTATCAGTGGCGGATATTTTTCGTCATGACGTGCTTGAAAACCTGGCCTGTCACCTTAGCCCAGAGGAAGAGGAGACGGACATTGTATTTGTTGACCGCCCGCCACCAGTCTCTGTCCTCGAGGAGATTGCCGCCCTCGGTGTCTCTGTTGACGACGTTGAGGATGTATTGCCTCTCACGAGCTTCCAAGAAAAGATTGTGCTTGACGGTGAGACGGTTGGACAACACGCAAACTACTTTTACATTGATCTCGATGACTTGGATGTATCAAAGATTCAAACAAGTTACTGGGCGACTTTGGACAAGTTCTCGATTCTCCGTGCACGCTTCCTCCATCTTGAAGGGAAGCTATGGCAAGTTGTTTTTCGACAGCTCAGGTTGCCAATTCACATCGAGGACGTAGATGATGTTAACCAGGCTGCCCATCAGTTCTGTGTCAAGGACTTGCACGAGATGAGCTCGACCGATATTCCAATCTCGATTACGCTTCTGCGACACAACGACGGCGTGCGGCTAATTCTTCGGCTCTCGCACGCTCAGTACGATGGAATTTCCTTTCCCATTATTTTGCAATCGCTCATGGACGAATACAGCGGAATTGAACGCCCTGCTGGCCCTACCTTCGGCAGGTTCCTGTCCTATGCAGCTCAGCAACGAGCAAAGGCCATTACATACTGGACCAAGGTACTGACAGGATCGTCTCTTACCGTTCCTGAACCAATCCTCCGCCCCAAAGCCATCTCGGGGTCGCCTCAGCGAGTCTATGAAGAAGCAGAGATAGATTTGCCTCAGCTACCTAACAAGACTACCCCGGCAACCCTACTGAGCGCGGCATGGGCTCTGCTGCTATCGCACATTACCGGAGCAGACGATGTTGTCTTTGGCCACGTCGTTGCAGGGCGCAACGCTGCGATGTCTGGCATTGATGAGGTGGTCGGGACGTGCCTCAACATTGTTCCCATTCGCGTTAATCTTCCCGCGGCACACACTCCCAGGCAGCTACTGCTCTCCGTGCAGGAACAGTTCTTCTTCGGAGAGGCGGATTTGCTTGGCTTTAAAGACATTATTGAGCACTGTACGGATTGGCCTGCTGGCACCACCTTTGAATCAATGATCCAGCATCAAAACATTGATGAGCATCCGGAAATTGAGTCTGCAGGAGCCGCATCCCAAGTGCAGTTCTTTGACAACTCGCATCTAGTGCCGCCGTCCTTGTTTATAGTGTCCTACCCTAGAGGGCGCCACCTTGATATTAAACTCTTTGGCAATACTCATATCCTGACCAAGGAGATGGCAAAGGGTTTAATAGATCGTTTGTGTAAAATTACAGAAGAATTGGGCAACTTGGATTGCTCGTTGCAGGTATTACGGGATCGCCATGGGCGGTTATCAGAGGAGTAGTCCCTGGGATATTAGGTTAGCAGATTGGTGGGGGTACACTATTCGAGGAGTGAAGCGGCGTTAAATTTGAATTATAGCTTGTGGTTATACAGATAAAACATAGTAAAATATTTCCCTGTATATATTTAATAATTTATCAGGTACTCCTATCGTGTAATAAGTATTCAACCCTGTATTAAATAATAGACAGATCTTACGAGGTATTGTATTGTTTTGCTTGATATGATTTTATACGCGGTTAAATTTACGCGTTACATGTACTAGGTAGCAAGCTTCAGCGCATCCCATCACCTATAATTTCGGAACCATGGTGCAACAACTTGATAGGGTCTTCAAGGTTAACCCATCCAAGAAACGGCTTGCTAACGGAATACCCAATGAGCTTTTGGATGTCAGGCGAATACTGTTGTACTTGTCCGATAGTGTTTGCCAAGTACTGGTTCTCCTCCTGTAGCAGCGTTAGAGATTTGACTTATAACGTCTTGGGATCAGCTTGCCAAACCTGACGCAAAAAGCCCTTGGTCATAAAACAGCTATACACTAGCCTTTCTTCGTTCTTTGTTGTATTTGCACTCCCACCGTGGTAACATGACGCCAGCATTAGAAAAGCGTCTCCTGGCTCAAGCTCGGCATAGTAAGCAAGCTCTTCGCTCGGACATCTATCCTCACCCCACAGATGGGAGCCAGGTATAAACCTCGTTGCGCCGTTGGCTCTGGTTGTCTTCTTTCCTGCAACAAATAGCCCAACACTGGTATCTCGCCCAATTCGATAGTCGTTGTGATGCTTTAATTCCGGTAGGGAGTTGTGATGGATTGAATCATCCCGATGAAGCTCCTGACGGGCCGCCCCAGGACCTATGGAAAAAACGATTGTGTTGCTGAGTTGTGGCTCAGACACCGTCGTGTTAAGCTGGTAGCCCAGCCATGCTTTGTGCGTGGACGAAAGCAAGCGTGAACAAACGTCCCGATACAATTGATTTGCGGGGATATTTTGTGTAAAGGCTTGTGATTTACCAACCAGGCCCATGACGCGGCGCGTTTCAGGTGGAAAGAAGTCGACTCCGACCCACGGTCGATCTGCTTCAATATAAGGGCGAACGTCCCTCTCTATGGTATCAAGAATGCGCCGGTCGGAAATCATGTTGCGAATAATACATCCTCCATTTTGGACAAGGGACGCAACTATTTCATCTGCCTTTAAATTGACGTTGTATTCGAACACAGCAACGTCCATGATTTAGAGGGAGAACTAGGGCAACAAAATGCAAGACAAAGGGTAGAAGTGATGGAGACCAAAATTTAAAAATATGGAAACCTGCGGGAACAATCCAAAAGCGTAGCAAAATTGGGCTTCTTTCTAATAGGGACTACCTCAATATATATGCAAGGTGGTTGGTAATACAGCTCTACTTTACCTCCGATGGCGGTAACAATGAGTCAAGAGGGGCAGACCACCGGCTTTAAGAATGATTACTCTATACAGCCCGGAGCGGGACAATCCAGTCAACGGCACAAACCGGCATATGCCGTAGACCTTGGTACTATTTCCGATGTCGCATGCTGTAAGAAGGGCGCGCTATTATAGCTGCACGAATAGCAAAACCCGCTTGAAGCCGTTGCCGAGATTCTATTACTAGAAGAGGCAGTTAAGGTGAGATGGCACCAAGTGGGCCTACTCGTGCCGCATTTTATTGGCACTTGCACCAAGTCAAGGCTTATACAGGCATGACTTTTACTACTCCCGATTGACCCTACACTATCTGTTGGTCCAGTCTACATGAGATGTGTCACGGGCTGATGCCGATACAATTATTGCGTTTTAGACGTGTATTGGCTATCATCCTTCAGAGATATTGCGCTGCCTGATATTGTTAAAATAATATTAAGTCCCTTACCCGCAAGTGTAATCTCTATTCTCGCTACTACTTGCTTTGTAAAAAGTTTATTAGTAGCTTTATATTTAACTTGTATAAGTTGCCTGTAATGAGAACAGTCGATATATCGTGGCTCCTAAAAAGGACAAAGCTGCCGCAGTAAAGAGGGTGTATAGTGTAGGAGCCAAAGTCAAAATAACGGCAGACATGACTCCAACTATGTAGATCAACTGTTCATACAAGTCAGCTGTATATCGTGGTCTATTCGATGCTGTGTGTGTTGTTGACTTGACGAAACAGCCTATCGCATATATTGTGCCGGGTTTAGGCCATCTCCGGTCAAGGCGCCAGCGTCGAAATAAGGCATGATTGGCGATAAGCTACACGGTGATCTGGTTCCAAATACCCCGCTATTGCATCCCATTTACTCCAGTTGGAGTCTGGTTGCATTTTGGCTTGAATGAACCTCTGAACGAGCCAATAGAGTGAATCTGTTTTGTGGACGGTGTTGTCGATCAACACGTCGCTGGACCAATGATCTACTCACAAGCCCCTTTCCACCCATCTTATTGCCGCCTCCATCAACGATTGCAGAAGCTTCAACGAGGAGCACCTCGTAGCTTTCTTCAGACTGCATGAAGTTACTAGATAGTCTAACCGACGGCTGTCCCAGGGGAGAGGTTGTGAGCTCGGAGTGACCCGCGCCGTTCACAAAAGCCGGATCCGGTGAGGACTTTATTTTTCACATTGTGAACTCTTATTGAACAATGACCCGATATTTCGGACCATGACACAAAAATGATACGAAATCGCCTTTGCAGCGCCTTGTCTAATCTTAGCCATCATCAACCGTTAGACACCGGAAAGAATGCCGATACTACCAGCTGTAGGGTAACACCTACAACAAGACCCACGATTACTCCGATATATGGGTTGCCTCGGTTTAATTGTTTGACCGCATGCTGGACATGAGTCACGCCTGGAATATAACTATATCTCCTGGTGCGAATTGTAGTTACGCTCCCGCCCCCTGAGCTCCCATCCATCAACTTGACCATAGGAAGCTTTGGGGCAACCGAAAGCCTTCCCAAGAAATGACATCAGTTGAGTTCTGTTGTGCACGGTGATCCGCGGCTCCCGTCCCGATCGCCTGACATTACGAGGCAGACGAGTCAGATAGGGCTAGGAAATAAACAAGCCCCGGCAGATCGGCCCACTCAGGCCGGTACGTATTGGGTTTGTGTACCCGGCCGATATGAGTCGGTACATGTAGTTGATTCGCAGACATGCTGGATAGACAGGTGAAGGAGAACTGGGAGGCTCAAGGCGTTGCTCGAGGGTTAGGGTTGTGTGTTGAACTCGAGTTCCCCATCATTGCAGAGCCACGCCCAACATAGGCATCAATTTGTACAACCTGGATTTCTCGACGCGTGGCCGCCCCATTGGAAGGGCTGTTCGCATGAGCTAACTGAGAGCGTCGTAATTTGACACGCAGAACTATGAGGCGGTGTTGTTTGCCCATGTTGATCATGAGTGGCAACCCGTCAGCCCCGGATTCCCCCCACAACCGCGAGTCCGAGCCTAGATTTTGTAGTTGTTGCTTCAAGCGGTGATTTACTTCTGGGCTGATCCAAGGTGTTTAAATACAAGCGTGAGACCCTATGAGTTGATTCCATGGCAACATTGCTACCACAAAATCCTCTCTCTCTCGGCGTACTTGAACAACCAAATCGATTTCGGAGCTCTGGAAACCATGCTTCGGAGTCGCCTTGCAACCGCATGGGCATTGACTTGCTTGCTTCAAGTCGGTTCACCAACCCCTCAAAGAACGCGGGCACATTCTCGAGATGTTGCTCCAAGTTTTAACTGGACCAATGTGTGTACATTCCCTGAAATCCAGAACTCGGAGATGTGGGAGCGACTATTGTTTTACGAAACACACATCTCTAGATCCTCATCTGGTCATTCATCTTCCAGCGTCTTGCCGCCGGAAAACTAACTGGATTCCTTAGATCTCGCCTTCCACCGCGCTGTCATATGTTGATTGCTTCAATGGACTGCAGTGCGCTCGTTTGCAAGTGCCCATGGATTGGAACAGCACCACGGGCGAAGACACTGTCGCGGTTGCCATAGTCCGGGCTCCAGCACGGGTTCCTGTCACTGATCCGCGTTACGGCGGCCCGATTTTGTTCAACCCTGGCGGTCCGGGAGGACCGGGTGTTGGAGCCGTAATTGCTGCGGGTGCGGACATGCAGGCAGTTTTCGATGCGGCCTACCTTCACAATAGTCCGTCCTATGTATCTGACGAACCAAGTGCCAAGTATTTTGACATTATTGGCTTTGACCCTCGCGGAGTAGGGAACACAACACCATTTCTGACTTGCCACTCTGATCCTGCCGAACAAATCACTTGGTCACTGCAAGGAGACCACCTCGTCCTTGGCTCCCCAGAAACAAACATTGAATATTTGTGGCAGCGTTCCGTTGCTTTAGGGGAGAGCTGTCCACAAAGTGCCAAAATTGCCAACTTTATGACCACTGCCATTGTCGCGAGAGACATGATAGAAATAGTTGAGCGGCATGGAGAATGGAGAGAGAGACAAGCAGCAAATGAATCTACGGCAAGTCAGAGGCTTGCGTGGAAGAAAGGGGAAGAGCCCATTCAGTATTTTGGCATATCTTACGGCACTGTCCTGGGAGCAACTCTTGCCGCCATGCAACCACATCGCGTCAAGCGTTTTCTCCTAGACGGAGTCAAGGACGCAAATGCTTATTTCCGGGGCGAGTGGCAGCCCGATGTTGTCGATGCTGACGAGATTATGAATCGCTTTTTCGAGTACTGTACCGCAGCCGGAGCTACGAAATGTCCATTTGCGACTAATTCAACTACTGGTACGCAAAGGCGTCTTGACAAGCTGCTGGCAAATGTCAGCTCGGCTGGGCCACTCGCGGTCGCTGGCTCGGATGGCAATGGCCCATCGGTTATTACCTTGAGCGATATCAAGAAGCTGCTTCTGCAAAAACTTTACTTCCCCATAATTACATTCCCTGCTTTGGCGACTGCCTTGACACCACTATCATCAGGCAACGGATCCGCGTATGCTGCTGCCCTGCGGGCTGCGAAACCAATCTTCCCGCAGGGTCAGCATTCTCCCGGCTTTGCCATCAACCCGCACGATCCGGCCTCGAAGACTCACAGTTGGGCTATGGGATACCAGATAGCAACGGCCATTGCCGGCGGTGACGCTCAACGTCATCTCACGAAGGCAGAGTTTATGCAATATTATAACGCGGTGCGATCTCAGAGCAAGTACGGCGGTGATGTTTGGGCTACAATTTGGATTAGTATTTTCTCGTGGATGGCCAAGCCAAAGTTCAGATTCGGGGACACACACATGATCGCATCCAACGTTACCGCCCATCCTGTCTTATTTGCTAGCACTACTCTGGATCCCGTTACGCCGCTGGCGTCTGCAAAGCGCATGAGTGCAAACTTCAGAGGCAGTGACGTCCTTGTTGTTGACGGAGAAGGACATACCACTATTGCGAGTCCGAGTCTCTGCGCCGTAAAGGCGTACAGGGCCTATTTTCAATCCGGCCTACTGCCCAAGCGTAGTTCAGTGGCTTGTTTGCCGCAGCAAAGACCGTTTCTGGGTTCTGCAGGACCAAGGGTCGAAACAGTAGCGCTGAATGCTACAAACGAAGACAAGATGCTTGCGGCCGCGGCGCTGGCTTTGATGAACAAGATTGCAAAGGCTGTATAGAAGATGCGAGCACGGCCGAAGCATCAGTTGAAAACATGCAAAATGGCGTCGATGAATGACTTGAAACCATGCTTACAAGCAGCGGTGGTAGAATTCCCCCATAATTTCTCATTCCTGGAGCTGAAAGGGTCTAGGTGGTCTGCACCGGGCCAAATACCTGTTTGCCCAAACAGTCGCCTGGCACCAGTTGTTCTTGCTGCTCTCTAGTATAGTAAGCTTGACCACTGAGGCTTTGTATTACTTACTTAGAGTTATAGAGAACTATAGAGTTCAATTTTAAACAAGGTGTAGTCTAATACCATTGCAATACCCCTTCCTTTCACCTCAACTCCGTGCCATGAGTGAGTAATGTCATAGTTGCAGTGGACGCTGCACAGCTCTGGGGCAATAGAATTAATTGCTTAAAGAGAACGTGTAGATAATGACAGCTTCCAGAGCTCCAAAGACGTCTCAAATATATCATCCATTAGCCTCTTGTATGTAAACCTCCACTTCTTTCATCACCTTGGTGTCCCGATTGCATGTTGCGCTGTAAGCGGTCTCTCCAGTGTAAAAATTTGCTCCCTTGTCTGCCTTGTGTAAATAGTATTCTCTGGACTGGGACTCAGTATCTGAATCTGAAGCCCGTTCAGGATTACTTCGAAATATGGACTTATTGGATCAATTACGTCGGAAGCTACACATGGAGCGAGGGATTTGTGGCAGGTATGATGGCAGCAGGAGGTGTTATGGGGGGTCATGGCGTGAGCCGGATTGCTGATACGGGCATTGGAAGAGATGGGCTGGAAAGACTGGGATGTTCCGGAGGCAAATGGACCAAGACATTTGCAGAAATGGCTCGAGGAAGCGGACGAGATTCAGGCTTTACGTTGTCCTAGATTAATGTAACATTGTTCTGGAAGGTGGCCCAGGCATCCACGAAAGACAGGTAACTGCACCTACGCCGCCATAACTGCAGTAATAGACCAGAACCAGATTCTGGTTTTGACACGGAGAGGGTTTGATACAAGAGCTTTGATTCATCGGGAGAGCAAGTGCAAGCCGGAGTCTGAAGTCGAGAGCGAAGCTGATAGCCTGGACCCAGATATACTTGCTGGAATATACTGGGGCGCTTGGCAATATACATACTTATGACCTCAATGAGCACTCACAGAGACTACAGAGAATATCGCTCGTATAATTTAAACAACCTCGTTTCCTTGATTGTCGTGCGGGTACCATGATGAGTAGTCATACGCACGCCTTTACAGTTAAAACGCGATCAAAATGTAAGGGGCACGGGGCTTATCCAACTAGAAGCGTGCTGGAAAGCTACGAATTGATTGCATCGCGGAGAATGCCACCAAAATTATGTGCGGCATCATTATTTTATATGCAATATGCTGTTGAATTTTCATTCCTGGCCAACTTGCGGTGTTAGAGTGGCGGCTGGATCTGGACCGTCGACGTCTTCAAGTTACCACTGTTCCTAATTTGAAAGGGTCAACTGGTCCGGTCAACTGCAACGGGCGCGGGATACTTGCCGTGGTGCCGAGACTGACTATCCCTGCTAGACCCCTCTGCAATAGCGTCTTCATGCGACAATCATACGAAGTTTTCTCTTGCATTGGGAATGTAGAAGTATAACGTGCCATTTGCCAGAAGTATTACTTGGTGCATGGTAATAGCCCTACTATAGGGCATGCAGCGAGAAGCTACTTATGTATGCAACCTCATATGCGTGCCAGACCCCGTTGTCAACCTCGATGTAGTTGGCCAGCCGGTGCAGTTCGGTGGCACCCTGGGCGAACTCGATTTCAACATCGTCAACGTTCGCTAGCGAGCCCAGTGAGCTCCAGTTGCAACAGCACCCGGCCTGGATCGATCTAGACCCGTGCCTTGACTTCAGCCCCCAACCAGAGCCCTTTACTGGAACAGTTACTCTCCAATCTGGCTTTTCATCTTCAGTAGGCATGGTCCTTGAAACCACAGGCGAGATGGCTGCCTGCCTACCTAGGTTCCCCCAAAAGTATATACGCGTTACTAACTTCCTTTGGCACGGACAAGCTCGTCGAGCCAGTCGGCTATGAAAGGTTTGGGTCTGAAAAGCGGCAAGCAAGCAACAATGAGGCCTAGAGTAGCGAGGTCATGTCTCAACTCATAATTTGTCCCGCCCCTTGGCTAATACATGTTGCCAAAATTATGTAGATGCTCGGCCACCTGAGCTCAATTGGGTCGGCACGGCCATGGACGGAAACAACTCGGTCTTGTCTGTCGAGGAGCAATTTCCAACAGACACTTATGAAAATCCGACCGAGGTCGATTGGGAGCGGCCCATAGCAGACACTGGGACCGAGAGGCTGCCGCGTGTTGAGCTTATATATGGCGATCCCGACCATCCTCGACCCGAAGTTGGCCATGAGCCGAAGTCTAGCTCTCAGTAGAAATCACAGGCCACCGAGGAGGGACGCCGGAATAGACAGAACTGCACATTCGATTACTTCAAGAGACTGGCCAGCCACCTCAGCGATTTAAACACCATGGAACGACAACCGAACATGATATGCCTGGATGTTACACTCTCCCATGATGACATGGTCATAGGCTGCGCTCACAAGGTGTTTGGGTGCTACTCCTGCCGGCTGGATACCAAGGTGCTGCTGATGCTCATGAATGCGCTGCAGACAGTGCTAAACTGGGTACGGGTCGAATACACAAGTAGTCAGCAGGGAGACTCCGTGTAATCTGCCGGCAATCCTTTTTGGCAGCTGGAAAGTGCCCAACGAGGACGGCTATCACATGAAGCGTTTATGGACTCGGAGAATCCTTGCCACTTGTGAGTCTGTCATAAAAGTCCTGCGGTTTCGGCTGGACGAAATAGCGCTTGATACAAGCAGAGGGAACCTGACATACCAACTTCTGGATGTTGAGTCACTCCAGAATACGTTGCAACGGTTGGCTTCATCATTAAAACAGCTCATGGAGGTTATCAAGGAGCCGTCACATGAGCGCGACGTAAATGCCAGGACAGGATAATTGGTGTGGGGGAACAAGTGCATTGATTGTGAGAAAACGGCCCTGCTTTAGGGCTTCGATAGCCGCTTCGGCGAAGCTGTAACATGTAACCATATCTGATACAACCCCAAGACTAGGAGCCGTTGCTGATATATTGTAAAAAGCAACGACTTGCCACATATCGAGGCCCTGATACCTGACATTGTGCCCTCACTGCAGATTCAATGCGAGCATAATAGCCGAGAATTAGGATGGTTCAGGATAACAATTGCTTTGAGGTTCTCTTACCCTTAAAACAGGGGACTAACGGCTTTGGCCGGTGGTATAATCACCGACACAACTTTGCCGCCGATGCTACCTTAGATGTCAGGCATGTGTTCGCGTATGCCAGCTTTTTTTTTGTAGACCCATGTCTTGGTATAGTTCCATTCACTCAAGGCTCTCTGGAGGAACCTTTTTATCTCTTCTTTCTTTCTTTCTTTCATGTCTTCTCTTCCACTGCTGCAAACCCTGGACTTGTTCGACCCCTGACGTGAAGATGGGTGCATTCCCCCCTGAGCCAGCCAGCTTGGATTGGTCGACGGTGAACCTCGCAAACCTGCCCGAGACCAACGGGCACGTCGAGGTGCACTATTCAACATCGGCGCATACCTGGGTCAACCGCAGCTAGTCCAACATTGAAGGCCCATACATGAGTGTGCATGGGCTAGCTCCGGGCCTCAACTACGGACAGCAATGCTACGAGGGACTGAAGGCGTTCCGGACCAACAACAAGGCACATGCAATGCACGTATTCCGACCCCAGGCGCACGCTGCACGGCTCCGCAACTCGGCGGCCATGGTGCTCCTTCCAGAAGTCCCCGATGAGCGCTTTCCAGTCCCGAATGTGTCCGAATGGTTGCTGTGGCCAACGCCGAATTCGTGCCGCCTGCAGATAACGACATGGGCTTCCTATACCTGCGCCCCGTCCTTTTCGGCGCAGGGCCGCAGCTGCGACAGCGAGGCGCTGCGAATAAGGCGCGTCTGCGCATTTATCAGGGCACGGGATGGAGACTTGCTGGCAAGCGCCGGGATTTGTAGCCGTCTCATTACAAAAATCAAGATGATCATGACGATGAACGGTTGAGAGTATGCGAATCTACCTCATGCTCCCAAGACTTTGCCTCCAGAAGGCCATCTTTTCTTGCAGCTGCATCTGCTCTCGCGGCGTTTGTTGATGGATATGAAGCTAATGAGACCAGCCGGCATAGCTTATTTGCCGGGACCCAGGCTTCTGCTTCGATCCCGATGGTGTGATTGTAGCCCCGTCTTGTAATGTCTGGGCTTGTACACGCCGATAATGGTGGCTCAGGGACTCCAGTATCAGTGAAAACGAAGCTTTATTAGTTATGATGTGATGGGTGATGATTGTAACCTCTACGACATTCCGCAAAGCATCTTCCTCTTTTTTGTTGTTACCCCTGTCCCAAATAACAACCCTTAATAGCTGGTGTCTGGCCAGATCGAACGGCGTGTCGGCCAAAGCTTGCATTTTGTTATCATTCTATTCGTCGCCAACAAGATATCGCGCATCTGCGACGTTATCACTAGTTACACGGCAAGGACGGCCCTGCGAATCGATAGTATATCGAGACTGTGAGATAGGGTTATTTAGTTGTATAGCTGTAAAGGATTAAATAAGAGCCTTAATATTAAGTATGCCGTTAAGAACAAATTGGATAATGGTATTGAATGGTTGCTCGGTGTCTGATACGTCGTGGGAGTAAACTAGCTCCTCTTCCATGTATAATACGTGAGGCGAGTTGGATAATACATTATCTGGAAGAGTATGCAGTCCTGACGAGGATAGATATGCAGAAAATTACTCCGTTTCAAGATCTCGGGCTGTAGAGGAAGAGGGTGTGCTATACTGGTCGATAGCGAGAGCTGGCTCCTCAAGGATGGTTGTTCGTAAGAGAAACGCCATTGGTTGTTACACGGATGTTACGTTGCCATAAAGGCACAGGCCGTACCTTGAACATGACGATAGTTACACGAGGGCTCGAGACCTAACGGGGGCCTCAGGCACCTAAGACAGCCCTTTGACCGCCTCTTAATATAAATAAGGGTTATCTGCCCCTTAAGGCCTTGAGGAAAACTAAGGACCTTTAATATTAAAGCAAAGTATCAGCTGAATATCGAACATTGTTCTAAGTCCTATAATTATAGCCCTTGTCACAATTGGGATGTGACGCCCAATCGAGGAAGCCAACTCTCGAGCGGCTCTGATGGCAAGAACAGAATTTCCTCCTATTGTTAGAAAATCTTGGTCTTTCTGTATTGGAAAAGGGGGCTTCCAGGTGGATCGGTTCTTTCCAATAAAAATACATTTTTAGGTTTATAAAGTAGCTATAAAATATTCAACTAGCGACTTGTTAAACACCAGAATCGTCTTGAATTATATTATTACTTTGCTGGAACGATGACCAAGCGGCACAACCTGCATTGAGCTCGTCTTGATTGATAATAGCAGGTATTTCATTAGCACGCTCAATAATCTGAAGTGAAAATCCCATGTCGACGTGGTATCCGATATGACAATGCATGAGCCATACACCGGGATTATCTGTAACAAAACCAATAACAAGGTAGCCCGATCCGGGAAGGAGAGCAGTGTCTCGCCTCGGGGGGTTCTTGGTTTTTAGAGGCGAAATACCGGGCAAGTAGGGCCCAACACCTTGACCAAGCACAAAGAAGTCGTGCCCATGTAAATGGATAGGATGAGCTACAAACAAAGGGTTCTTGATAACCAAGTAAAACGTCTTGTTAGCCTCGGGCAGCTCGATAACCGAGTCGTTTTTCTGAAAAGTAGTTTCGTGGCGCAGTATCTTGCTCAGTGTTGGATCATGCTAATCGATCAGCATTGGGGCGTCCTTTAAGGTCCAGTACCAAATTCCATCTATTTTATCAAAGCTTGTAGTCTCAGAGACGCTCACATCTGGTTGCTGCACGTTTTCTGCAATGTACGGCACAGCATTCATAGTTTGGTCGCCGCATAGTTGAGAATACAAATAGGGTAAGGTGGATGGTTGCGTCCAGTTGTCGTCATAATGCACAATAGCCCGAATGTCATTAAACTTCCAGTTTGGATCGCCACATAACCCGAGAGGTATAGACCGCATCCAAAACTGCCGTGCCGTAGCAGCTTGATTGGCGGTGACCAAGATATCATATCGTTGACCCATGGTTATGTCTAGGATTTTGACAGTATAAGGCTTCACGGGAACAAGATCGTGAGCTATAATTGTCATATCATGGTTGTCTATCATGAACTTGAAATGTGAGATAATGGCAGCGTTGACTAACCGCAGGCGGTACGTCTTTTTCGCTTCGAAGCGGATGTTGAGGCGCTGGCCAGTATTACCATATGTGTTGGTGCCGTTAATCAAGCCCGTCCCTAGCGGCGGGGTGAGAAAGTCGGTCCTGTGAACAGTAGAACGCTGGTTTGCGGTGGCATGATCCCAGTCGTTCAGGAAGAGCGGGCCCAAGTCCTCGTCATAATTTGCTGTTGCAGGACCATTAATAACGATGCCGCCAAATACTCCTTCCCACGCTTGTAGCCCGAAATGTGAATGGTACCAAGTAGACCCATACTGCATCGCCCTCCAAGTGTAGGTTATAGTGTCGTTGACTGGTGTAGGACACTGTGTCATAGAAACTACTCCGTCGTTTTGGTTGTTAAATAGTTGACGTATACCGTGGAAGTGTATGCTTGTGCCATTCTTGGAGGTATGAAGAGAGTTCTTTACATGAACAATGACGGTGTCGCCCCAATCTGCGAAAAGAGTAGGCCCAGGGATAGTACCATTTGCAGCTAACAAGACGTCAGCGAAAAATCACAACTAGCTCAAGTCGAGGCGAAGTACCCATGGCTGGCCTCGACACTCCGTCCGGCGCAGCGATGATATCCACGATATCCAGCCAATACTCCCTGGTTACACCCGTATCCGGAACCTCACGAGTATAATCCGTCTTTATGGAGTGAGAGCACCATGCCGACCGATCTGCAGGGGTGTTGCCTGAGCATGGTGAGGACGATCGCCGGTCAAACCGGGAAGGTGCAAATGCAGTAGCGCCGAGAATGTAGGCGGTGACGATAGTTACTGCCTTTACCAACATGGCTAATATGCGATAATCTGTAGGGCCTGATGCGGGTGGAGCCGAAGTTGCAAAGTTGATGCCAGAAAATAATAGAGTTGAAACGTTTGACACCCAATAAGACGGCTTTGACTGATCTTCGAATCACAATAAAAAAGAATGCAGGATAATGAGAATGACACACAAAAAGATATTAAATAGAAATTAGAAAGGTCGAGACTATCGGGGTAGGTAGAGATATATACGAATTCTAGAGCAGAGCTCAAGCGTTCACGGCAAGAGTTGTTACGACATGTTGATATAAAAATGAACAACTTTTAGAGCTAGCTCTACCAGACGCTATTAAAAGCTAAGTGCGTCTGCAAGGTAGGAAAAAAACCTGTTTTATTATCTTTCAAGCCTATTTACCTGTTTAAACACACGACTATTAGGTTATTAACTCTATTTAATAACAAGAACCAGTCAGTACCTGAAACACCCCGCAGGTCCGTGCTGGATTGTTGGCTGCCGCAGCGGGGCTCACATGGCACCTGGGTGTTTCGGGGTCTAAGCGACTATCTAATCGGATCCAAATTAGTATTAAAGTTGGTTAGGCGGGTACTGGAAGACTCTAGGCGAGGTGTCTGTCAGCACTAGGCTCTGCGTGATAAAGAGGACCGAGCACTTGAGGAAAGTTGCAGTTGACATGTGGGGAAAAAACCGTTGGCGGCAAATGCGTGACTTGTTGCCGTCAATATATCAGGGTGTGGTTGTGATGGCAGAGTAACTAGGGAGATGTGGCAGGAATCCTCGCTGCGAGATAGCTATTAATAATAAATTAGGTGTCAACTGGTTAATATTATCGTGACTGTATTCACATTGAATCTCTGGCATAGCTGGGAACCCCCTAGCTCTTACAGGCTTAGAGTCTCCCTTTTATACCAGATATATCCAGAGGGCATAGCTAGGGCACAGGTCGAGCCTGGCCAGGAGCTCCGCGTGGGTCCCGCGTGGCCCCTGCGTTAGCCCCTTGATGTTCGTGATTAGTCTCTGATATTAGAAGGCGCCAAGACAGACTTGACGGATAGCTATAGAAGCTGGCCAGCACAGATAATGCCCTCGGGATACGCTATAGCATGTGTCTTGAGGAATAAAAGGAGCCTTGATAACTTTTCATGCATCTAGGGATACCCTGGGTAGCATTGCCAATACACAGCTCCCAATACAGGCTACTGTTACAAGCACATACTAGTTGCTACGCTAGGATCTGGCTATCCCCAAAAGCAATAAGTGAGAACATTTGAAGTCTTGTGGAAAAAGAGAGTCTGCCTACTTATTCGGGTTGGTAGCCTAGGGCTAACTACTAGCAAACTTATAGGTTAGGGAATCCTAGACACTTGAAGCAAACCCAAAAGAGCATAAAGGGGGAATGTAGGCACGTATTTGCAGGGGCGACATTACGGAAAGTGGGAAGCATAAATTCTCTGGCCAGTCTAATCATGAAGTTTTCCCCATACGCAATCTAATATCCTCGGCTAGGTGGAATAGTAATGGGCTCTGTACAATGGAAATGGTGCTTAATTCCACGCCGATCTGCTGGCGAATCCAGTTACGCACTTCCATGGCGACTAGTGAGTCAATTCCAAGATTCTCCAGCGGTCGGTCCAGCGGGATATCGTTCTCATCCTTGATGAGAAAATTGGCCAAGGCAGCAGTCAGCGCACAAGCTATAGTGGCGGTTCGGTCCGCGTTATTCGTCAAAGGCGCCAGAGTGGCTCGCAGAGAGTCGCGCAGAGGACATGTCTGTTTCCCACCAGTGTTGGATAAGACCTCCAGGTTGTGGTAAATGCTCATACGCGCGTCGCGCCGCCAAGGCACGCGGCTGAGCGGCGATGAGATGGGGACGGTGGTGTTCAGCCCCAAGAGCACTTGGCCGGGGCTCCGGTATGTCATACATGCATCGCCAGGCTGCGAGCCCAGCTGCCCGGTTGCCACTTGAGTCGGCTGAGATGCCCTCAGAGCCAAAACGAGTGCGTCGAGCAGGTTCTGCTCCCGTAGGATGCGCATGCCCATCCGGCCGAGGTTTTCGAGAAGGTCGTGGTTCTGCGACGCAAAGCCCACATCGCCCATGACGCCGAGATCGATGACGGAGGCCACGAGCCCTTGGCCATGGCGGAAATGCACAAAGGCATCCAGAAAAGTGTTGGCTGCTGCGTAGTTGGCCTGGCCCCACTGGCCGACAATTCCACTGCAAGACGACAAGAGGACGAAGAATTCCAACTCGTTGATGTCTGAGATGGCTTCATGCAAGTGCCACGTGCCGCGGACCCTGGGCTCGACTGCTGTGTTCCAGTCGGCGAAGGACATGTCGGCAAACGCCACGTCCCTCAGGACCATGGCCAGGTTGATTACGCCTGCGAGGGCTCTAGAAGCAGTCACCTCGTTATCCACAGCTCTTTGGACGTCGGCCTTGTTGCTGACACTGCCTTTAACCAGCAACACTTGACAGCCCTGCGAGTGCAACTCTTTGACGAAGCCATCAGTTTGGGGCCCCTTTTGACAAGATCTCGAGAGGAATACGAGGGATCGCGCGCCCTTCTCTACCATCCAGGTGGCGAGCGCTCGCCCAAGTCCACCAAGACCTCCTACCAGCAGATAGGTGCGGTCCGACCGAAACTGGAATGATGGCGTTGGCATCGTCGGCCGATCCAGCTCCCGAGCATCACGGGGCATCCTGACGACCATCTTGCCAATGTGCCTAGCCGTCTGCATCATCCGCAAGGCGTCCTGGACCTGGACTGCCTCGAAAGTGTTGGAGACGGTCGGACCTCGGATACGTCCCTCACGTATCCATCCTACACAGCGCTCCAAGAGAGCGGCGGCCTTGTGTGGACGTGCCTGCAAGACCAGGCGTAGCTCAAGACCGGTAAAGGTGCGGTTGGCCTCGAAAGGTGCCATGGCCAGCATAGCTCGCCGTTGGAAGTCTCGCTTGCCGATTTCCACCATGATGCCGAACTCAGCAACGCACTGCCACGACGCTTGAAGCAGGTCTCCAGACAGCGAATTAAGTACGACGTCTACTCCCCTGCCATCTGTGGCACGCAAGACATTAGGAAGGAAGGATGAGTCCCGCGAGTTGAATATGTGCGAGGGTGGAATCCCATAGTTTGCTGCGAGATGGTTGCGCTTCACATCGCTCCCCACGGTGCAGTATATCTGTGCCGGTGTCAGTACGCACCAGATATAATGTATTGTCTACGTCTAGTCATGTCCTTGTGTACCCATTGCGACTCACCTGAGCACCAAGCATCTTCGCAATCTGTATCGCCGCGAGGCCGACTCCCCCACAGGCTGCATGAATGAGGACAGACTGCGGCACAGCATCTTGTAAGTATCCAGAGTCAACCAATACCTAGGTTCAAATCATGGGCTTATTACACACCTGGCCACATTTCAAATCGGCCTTGTCCACCAGCGCCATGAGAGCTGTGGTGTAGACGCACGGCAATGCTGCGCCTTGCTCGAAAGACATCGAGTCGTCCATTTTAACGCACAACGCCGCATTCACTGTGTGGATTGTCTTGAAGCACCCGCTTCCGAGATACATGACATCACCGCCGACGGAGAAGCGAAAGACCCCAGGCCCTACAGCTCGGACAACGCCGCTTCCCTCGAATCCCATCTCGCTGGGGCTGTTTCCAATGATACCCAAGGCAATAAGAAAGTCCTAGCACCGTCCGAGTCAGAACTTTGATGCGGCTTGTGACTGAGATTGGGATTCGTGTCTGGAAAAGCTAAATTCGCAAATGCTCGTTGGACAAGAGCCCGGGAATCGACAATACATACCCGGAAGTTTAGTCCGACAGCCCGAGTCTCAACAACAATGTCACCCTCGGCGGGGAACGGCTGCTTCCACCTTTGCTCCAAGTCATCGTATGTAGCAGGCCCAGCATCTTCATGGTGATGTGCCTGTCAGTCGTCAAATCGTAAGTTTCGCAGTCATCCCCCCACTGAGTCGATTAAAATGCCTCGGAAATCGTTTGCCGGTGCAGTCGTGGGACAAGAACCTCCCCCTTGATGATGGCATACTCGTAGTCGGGGTCAATGGATTCACGATTGTTCAGCTGCTCTGACCCGGCGTGCTGTAGGATCCTGCCTACGGCGCTAGCTGCGGCCACGGCCCGATGTCGTTGTCTCGTCCACTTCGATTGTAAAGAATGGGAGGGATCGCTCGTTCCGTACAGTCCTGGCGAGACCAAGTACCATAGCTGCCCGTGGATCTTTTACGTCGCCCACCTGCGAAGCGGGTGTCACCCCGAGAATCTTGGCCTTGTGCGAGGACAAATACTCCTTGATAGTGTCGAAAGTCTCCTCCGTCATTTCGTGGAGTACAGGTACCTCGAGGTCTAATAGTGAAATAATATCGTTGTGAGCGGGTAACTCTTGTCTGAAATGACAGATATTGACAGCTACATCGAGAGACTCTAGGCATTGATGCATCTCAGAAACGTATAGACTATTAGGAGAGTAGCACAGTACGCTGACTGCCAATAGACTAGCGTGTCGACTCTCACGGCTGACTAAAATGCCAGTGTTGACATGATATGGCGCTGAATCATCAAGGACGATAACTTCAGGCTTCGAAAAGCCGGCATGAAGCAACTCCTTGGTCCACCTTTCCGGCGAAACGTACGGCTGATCCACGCGGTTGTCTTGGGCCCCGAGCCACCAGCCATGGAGGAATCCCTGAACAAGATTGAGATTACCATTCATGTTCTGTAAGTGCAACAGACGAATATGTAGTATGCTCACCATGACATAATTAAAGACCATTACATCTGAAGTGAGTAAGGAGGTATCAGCATTCCGTGCTGTGTTGCCGCCAGTTGTCGGTGGTCCTTGGTATTAAGGGGGATGTTGTCGCAACAGGGTACACTCACCAGGACAGAGTTCTTCTAAGAATAGCCGCCCCCCCCGGCCTGAGAAGGTTACGCATGTTTTCGAGAGTCTCATTCAAGTATGTGGTGGCATGGATAACCTAATGAAGTTACAAAGTCAGCAGGGTTGCAAACATGGGCATCTGGCGAGGGGGTGAAAATAATATGAGCCTACGTTCGCGGCGATAATCAAATCGTAGCTGCCCGGCTGGAAGCCTTGCTGAGCTGGGTCTGCTGCAACATCCAACACGGCATACTCAATTTTCTCATGGCTAGCAAATCTTTGCTTAGCAGCAGGTATAAACCCGGCTGATACGTCGATGTACGTGTAGACACGATAGAGGCATTCTCCGTACGAAGACGTAAGTGCACGCAGAACACGAGCTGTTGTTCCTCCTGTGCCGGCGCCGACCTCGAGGATACGCATGTGCGGGTTTGTGTTGGCACAGAGCTTGAGAAGATCTGCCGAGTCCATTGAGATTGCGTCGTAGAATTCGGCGAGCACGTTGTCCTCCATGAGAATGTGCAAAGGGTGTGTCTCGCCGCTGAAAATGGCTGGTGCTACCGAGAAGAGCTTATCAACTGCCTTTGCCAAGATAGCATATGGCGATGAAGAGAGTATGGCCATGATTTCTTTGATACGCTCAAGTCTTTGTTCTGCGCTCTTCTCCTCCAAGCGCTTGTTTTTGTCTACAAACTTGTTAGTCCCCTGCTTATAGTTCTCAATCTGCTGTTGCATCCAAACCGAGAATTTGACGAGATTCTCCGCAGTCTTTCCGTTGGTCTCGATGCCCTTATCGTGGTCGAGCATGCATAGGAGAGTGAGTTCCTCCAGCAGTGGCCATTCCATTACGCGCGGTGCCGGTCAACGGAAACGGCTCCCCAGATCTGCGAAGTCGCTGTGAGGCATCCACTCGAGCTGCGTGATTAGAGGCATCTCTTCCTCGTCTGCATCCCTATCACTTCTGCTGGTAAGGGCGCTTGTCTTGAGGCCTTTCAGGCTGATGCACGTAGTGGTCAGGCGTTCGTCACCCTCGGCACTCTGAGCCACAAGGTTACCCGTGAAGGAGCCTCGCTCCAGTGCATTATCAACATGGGCCACGACGCTCAGGGTCTGGCTCATTGGACAAGGACACACGACCATTTCCTCAATGAAGGTCGGTACTGAAACCTGGCTTATGTTTCGGCGTATGCCCCGACATGATGCCACGGTGAAGAGCTGGAAGCACTGGTCGATGACAGACGGGTGCAGCACGTACCTGGAACATTTTGAATCGCTGGGTAGAATGCTCGTATCCACGGTGGCTTTGGCTTTGGTCGCTGTTGTCGCTGCTGTGATGCCTTGCATGCCCTCGAAGAGCCCAGTGTAATTGAATCCGATGCGTCGCAGACCCATGTACCAGGCCTTGTCATCTACAATTCATGGGAACGAAGCGTTTTGAGGGCCCACTTGACAAGGAGGTGTAAAAGATTTGTCTTTGAAGACTCTTGTCTCGCCGAAGGAGTTCCTCATTCACCTCGTTCCATCAAAGGAACTGATTGCAAACTGATACCATGTGGTGGTCTCAGACGCGTCAATCATGATAGGCTTCAGACTGGTGATGAGCTCTACGGTACTGTTCATCTTGAGTATCCTCGCCGAGGCGATGTGTAAGTTTTTGATGCTGAAAGTGGTTTCATGGCTCTCATGTACTACCTCGTGAAGTTGCAGAAGAGCCTCTCCGACCATGGCGATGTACCCGGCGGCAGGAAGCACAATCTGTCCATTGACCTCGTGTCCGGCCAACCAGGGTACATCTTCAAGGGCGAGGGAATTCCTCCAAACAGGTTCGTTGGCTGCCGTCTCGACGATCCTATTCCCGAGAAGCTCATGCGGAGGATGTTTTCGAAACCTCCACTCGCGGGAGACTCTTGACTCAGCTCAGTGAGCCGTGCTTTGCTTCCCACTATACGGGGGCAAATCTCTGACGAAGTCGCCGGGTGGGCAGAGAAGCGAGTAATCCAGTGAGATGCCTTGTTGGTAGAGCTTACCGGCGAGATGCATCAGGCTTTCCTGGCAACGCTTACCCCTGAGGTGAGTGCCCATGTGACAGACGAATGTTGTGCCACCAAGGGATCACGACTGCAGACATATGGCATAATTTGCTCTTCATAAGACTGTCCGTACTGAAGCATGTGATGAGAGTGATATGTATTGTCCACCCGTAGCAACCGGGCCAACACTCCGGGTTGCTCAGCCTTGAGTCTCTGGACGACCTCGTTGACGGCGTCTGTATCACCGGATATAGTGGTGCTCGATTGGCTTTTATGACATGCCATGGCCACTCCAGGCACTAGATACGACGATACATCGCGCTGGCCGAGTCCTGTGGCAGCCACGGAACCTTTCTGGTCCGTCGATACATTGCTGGAACCGCGGAATGTTGCAGTAGCCATGGCAGCCTCTGCCGAGATGGCGCCGCTGGCGTACGCGGCAGCTATCTCACCAGATGAATGCCCCAAGGCGACGTCTGGCATTACTCCCCACGAGCGAAGCACGTCGACCAAGGCTATCTGTAGAGCCACGCAGACGGGGTGGCCAAGCTCGGCACAGTGGACTTGGCTGTCATCTGCCACCTTGCGCAACTCATGCTAAATCTTCCATGGTGGCGGTGTAGGAAGCGTCAGTAAAAACCCGTCCAGCTTCCGGATCGTTTCCCGGAATATAGAATTTGTGTCCAACAGGTCTCTGCCCATTCCAGGCCATTGAGCCCCCTGCCCCGTGAAGACCCAAACTACCTTGGTGCAGCCAGACTGATATTTGATGGTTTGCTTCGTAGAGATGTTAAGACTTGGGCCATCACTGCCAGCCACAGCGAAGGCTCGGTGAGGACGGTGTCCCCGCCTGTTAGCCAGCGTGTAAGCGAGGTCACGCAGCCTGACCTTGCTGTAGCACCCTTAGTAACAGCGCTGTTAGTAAGAGACTCAGCTGTAGGAGCACGGTTGGTGATGGGACCATTAGGAAGAGCGCTGTTCGTAGGCGAATCATTGCCATCAGTACCGTTGGTAGTAAAACTATTATTTGGAATAGGTACCACGGAGGGAACAGTGCCGCTCTTAATAGCACCATGGAAGTTTTTTACACTTTCAGTTCCTTTGCTCATATCTATTTGGAAATTATTAGCCATGGTTGACTGGTGAGACATCAATTAGTTGGGAAATAGCAGGTGGTGTATGGCCTGGCTAGAAAGCCGTCGAATGTGAAGCGCGACTCACGCTGAATACATGCTTGCGATGTGATGCCAAATTGCTTCGGCGATTCGATGATGACCTGTGCAGTCTTAGCTATCTGTACAGTCTGCATGGTGCCTGCTCCGTTACTGCAATGAAGGTACGAGCTACTGCGAACTTACATGTGCATTAACACCCCCTGTACCGAATGAGTTTACACTCACTCTTTCCGCACGTCGTTTAGGCCATGACTCCAGCTCCGTAGGAACATGGAGTTTGCGCTCCTCAAAAGGGACTGTAGGCGGATGAGCATTTTCGTTCCAGGCATACACACATCCATGACTCACTCTTTGGGTTTGGCGTTTCAAAGTTGATGTTCGGCAGTATCGTGCCATGCTCCAGAACCAGAACATTCTTGATCAAACTCGTCAATCCTGCAGCGCCTTCTGAATGACCGACATTGGGTTTGACCTGTGGCATGTTAGTATGTGTAATTTACTACCTCGGTCAGGGGACAATTGTGACGAACTGACGTAATAACGATACCGTCATCGCCGAAGCAATCCGCCACAGCTTGGGCCTCCAACGGATCGCCAACAGGGGTACCTGTGCCATGGCACTCAACTATGGCCGTTTCTGACAAGTCTTTAATGCCAGCGGCAGCGTATATGCGACGTATCAAGGCCGCTTGTGCAAGAGGACTCGGGGTAAGCATACCAGGCGTCCGGCCATCGCTGTTCACTCCAATCCCGCGAATAACTGCCCGGATAGGGTCTTTGTCTCGCAAGGCGTAGGTGAGTTTCTTAACCAGTATCATGTTGACAGCCTCGCCGCGAGCATAACTGTCTGCTTCAGCATCAAACGTCCGGCACTGACCCATCGGCGAGAGTAGTCCCATGTCATTGAGGGCTATCCATGTAGTTGGCGAGAACATCAAGCTAGTGCCTCCCACCAGCGCACTATCGCACTCGCCATTCCGGATTGCGAGACATGCGAGATCAAGGCAAACGAGCGATGACGAACAAGCCGTCTTCACCGTCATGCTGGGGCCGCGTAGGTCAAACTCATACGAGACTCTGTTGCTCATGGCAAAATCCCCGAACCCGGTAGCGCGGTAACCACCCTTGTGCTGCGGCTCTTTGGCATTCACATCAGCCCAGTCCTCTCCAAATTCGCCCACATAGCATCCAACACTGCTACCACGCCACGAAGATATGCCAGCGTTTTCGAAACATTCATATGCTACTTGGAGGAGTTGCCGTTGGGAAGGATCCAGACGCTCCAGCTGCGCCCTGGGTATTGGGAAAACGGTCGTGTCGAACTGCTGGATATCCACGTCTTCCAGGAAGTATCCCCGGTTGATTGGAGTGGTTCCAACGTGACCAAATGAATCGTAAAACCCGTGAATATTTAACCGGTCTTTAGGGGCTTCACAAAGCCCGCTTTTCTTGCGGGAAAGAAGGTTCCAGAAGTCATTTTCATTCCTTACACGCCCGGGGAGGCGCATCGCCATACCAATAATGGCGACTGGTTCGAAAGGCATAGGATCATGGCTATGGTTGTATATTTGGCCGTCGCCGTTGTTTTTCTGCGCTTTTTCATGGGCGACTATCCTATTATTAGGACTATGAACCGCCATATTCAGATTTTGGGTTCGATGTTGCAGGACAAGGCTAGCAAGGCCTTTAACATCGTACGAGATTATTACTGAATTGAGCTATTGCTTCAAGCCCTTTGTCCGAGCCCTTGTCACACACACAAATCAACTGTTTCAGCCTGCATGGAGTCTATAAGAGACGACTGACTCGATTCGCACTCGACACCGTGTACGTAGACACAAGCTTCCATGACACTCGTATGGACCTGCTCCGTGCTCCGTCCTTTGATCCTCCCCGCAAAAATGCGACGCCGACAGCCATGGACCATGAAATCCCAAGCACAGAATATTGGGAACAGACAACTGGGTTTTTTGAGCTGTGCGGAAAGCTAATAAGGCAGCAAACGTAGGCGGTCCAAATAATACCGTCCCATCTGCTATCTCTATACTACACAACGACTTTTTATTGTGCACAAGCGGCTTACGACTTATTGTCCCGGGCAGAGTGGAGATGGTGGTGTTACATTACTAGTTCATACAGCCGGCGTTTTATCAATATTCCCCGAGCCCTTTCAATGTTGACATGGGCCTGACTCTTACACGGGACTGGTCTGACTTTTACTACTTCTAATTCGCCTAAACTTTCGTGACCCGCTGGTACTTCCCCCAAAGGCGGTGTAGCCGGCTGCACTAACAGCAATTGATACTTACACCGTGATCTCCCACTCTGGCATACATTCGCATTCCAGTTGAGATCACAGTCTTGCATTGTGAGCCAATACCATGACCAAATAGGGTAAAATGTGGTGACATAGTTACAAGATAACACTACGCAATAGACCCTGGTTGATTTAAGACTTCAAAGCAATACAACTTGCACCCTCTCTATCATCCTGAGCCAACATTGAATTCCCATTAACTCCTGGTCCTACGAATATGTACTTGCGTACTTTAACCACTACGGCAACAGTAGTGTACACGTATTATTATTCCTGCTATAAAAACTCGAGAAAGCCTATTTGCCTGTCGTCGGGTCAAGGTGGCAATAGATAACTTATTCCGGCTCGCTGCAGACGGTTGATTGTTAGCACCGTTGGTTTAACGGAATCTACAGAGATGTCACGATCAAGGCCAGCCAGCGCATGGCCTAGGTACTTGCAGCGGAGACGGCAGAATCCGAAGCATCAATTGATGTTAACAGGAAACCATGCGGCCAATGAGAAGTGGTAAAAGTCATGCCCGTGTATCGATTGCCTTGTAATAATTGACAGCCCCACGGTTTGGACTCTAGCATAATTTATGCCGTTATCAAGTTCGTTTCGCAAAGGTTCTATATCCACAACACAGCCTCCTGCGCATATACTCTGGATAGGGAAGGAGGCTAATAGTCCCCAGCCATGTTATTTGTCTTGACTGCAGTAAATTTACATATAAGCTTGGTCAAGCTCTCTTGTCAAACGTGTTTTTTGAGGTCCAAAGACAGCAGTCATTTATTCATCGTACGCCAGTAACATTGAATCCTCTTTTCCTGATTTCTGAAATGGTGCTCCAAATGGCTGTTGCAGCCGTCATTGCCATGCTGGCAGCGCAAACGGCGACTGCACTGCCGCTATCAGGAGAAGGGCCTACTGTCAAAATTGTGAATGGACAACCCGCCGCTCCGGGTAAATATCCTTACATTGTTGCTTTATTGCCTAGAGAAGGTGCTCCAAATTTTTGCGGCGGCACGATTATAAATCAGAATACCGTTCTCACAGCCGCTCATTGTTGTCAGGGCATGCCTCAAAATGCCGTGGTTCGCGCTGGATCATATGTAAGTTTTTCTTTATTATAATTACTCCTTGGAAACTACACTCTAGTCCTGTATTTTCTTACAAGATAACTTGTCCCTAATAAATATTATATAGAATCGCTTAAGTGGCGGCAAAATCTCTAGGGTGGTATCTCAAAGTATACACCCTCAGTTTACCCCTGAACCACTTGATAACGATGTTTGCACCTTGAAAATATCACCAAACATCCAAGAAAGCCAGTCAATTAAATATGCCAAGCTTCCGCAGCAGGGCTCCGACCTCGAAGACGGCACCCCAGTAATGGTAGCTGGTTGGTATGTATAGTTGGGAAACATTTCATTTACAGCTCTATTAAGCAAAATTCTGACTTTAGTTTAGGGGCAACTTGGAACAGGACGGTCAATCTCCCGACGATTTGCAAGAAGTCGCGCTTACTACAGTAGGCCGCGCCCAGTGCCAAAATATGATCCAACAACAGGTACCGCAGGCGCAGCCAATCACCCAAAATGTGGTTTGCGCAGGAGCACAGGCCAAGGATGCTTGCAATGGAGACAGTGGCGGCCCGCTTGTTCAAGGCGATACGCTTGTTGGTGTAGTTTCGTATGGCTATGGTTGTGCCAGGCAGGGAGTTCCTGGCGTTTACGCCAGAGTGGGTAACAAAGTTAACTTTATTCAAGGTCAAGGTACCCAGTCGCCTGGTGACGGCGGCGGTGAGGTCGATGATTCTGGTGACACACCGCCTCAAGGCCCGGGAGGACAGCCTAGGCCGCCACCGCCAACTCTACCGACTGGCCCGGGAGGACAGCCCAGGCCGCCATTTCTAGGGCCTGGCTCGCCGCCTATTAATCCGCCACCGCCAACTCTACCGACTGGCCCGGGTGGAGGACAGCCGCCATTTCTAGGGCCTGGCTCGCCGCCTATTTATCCGCCACCGCCAACTCTGCCGACTAGCCCGGGTGGAGGACAGCCGCCATTTACAGGCGGAAACGTGCCGCCAATCTTATCGCCTAGCCTAGAGGGAGTCTCGCCATTCCTGCCGCCTGGATTCCTCGATGGTGCGGAAGAAGTTACGGTAACTACAGCACCAATCTCAGAAATAGCATAGAGCTAGAATTCTGTATTTTACTCATGGGCTGCCCTAATTGCCCTCGTGGAAAATATGTAGCAATTGACTAGACTATATCTGTATTTACCAGTAGCGGACGCAGTGTGCGTGGCCCGTTTTCATCTCGAGGCTAACTGTCTGCAGTAACGAATAGACTTATTGTAAACCCGCATATTAAAGACAACAAAAAAGAACTTCTTTATTTCCCCTCGACGGGAACAAGTTCTAAATCTGGGGATTTTTCATTGTTGCCTGCAAGAACCGTCTCTCGAATTCACCCACACACACGATCGTCCATCACCTGAGACAGCGAACAAAGACTCAATCACGATGCATGCATGCTCAAAGGGCCTAATTGATACCTCTTCTACTGCGGGGAGGATCGACAGCAGTGGCTTAACCAACACGTAGCAGCGCATAGCCTGATGTCAACAAAACACCCCGTAGTATCTGTTGCCATGTTGCTGCATGAATTCCACCCCATCAGTAAAGTTGGCTCAGCCTCTGTGCAATCATTGGATGGCTGCTGAAGTGACTTGAGACACGGCATTTACTTTTCTGCAAAGTGTGCAGAATTTATCCAAGATTTACTTAAGTACAAAGGACATCTCTGACTAGTTACCTGCAGAGGCTATACGTAGGCATCAATGCGGCCCAACACAACCGGTGACGAATGGACTGGGATACATGTGTTCGGCCGGAAGGGGAGAGAGGAAAGAGATGACTACCACCTTTGTAGAAGTACATTTTTCTTAATAGACCAATAATCTTAATAAACCTTAAAAATCTGACGGGGAAGCAAGTCCCGCACACACTCGCCATGCCAAACCTACACTACTACTCGGTAACGCAAGTCAATCGAGCGGCCTGGAAGACGCAGCCTCATTGTGCACCCTGCCCTGGTGGCTTTTAAGGTAGGGTAGAGAACGACCGACAGGAATCTGTCACAGGATACCCGCCCCGACACAAATTTGGCAAGGCGAACAGGACACTTCGCCTCTGTTGTCGCAATAAAGGATGCCAGTGGGTTGTCTTGGAGTGTGACAGGACGCCTTTTGTCTCGGTGGCAGGGCAGGTCTCCTTGTAAGCGGTTGGCTCTCTTTGTGGTCTGGTGAACAACTACATGCTTATCGTCCCAAGGCCCGCTCTGGCATTGATTCATTTGAAGACGTCGTTTGGGATTGGAACCTTGCCTATTTTTCACGCAGTTCAAACGGCATCACAACGGGGCTCGCTCCCGAATACATCTCTAGTGGCCTGGAAACGCTTTTTAAATATGTGAAATATGAGAACAAGACAAAATCCCAGTGACTCCGGGAATGTTAGAAGAATGAGCGATACCAAACGCCTTCGTGTACTGGGCAAGTCGCCTGGTCGCCCACGGTTGTGTACGTTATGGATATCCCATTACTAAGAAGCCCGCGATCCAAATCACAGGCTTACACTAGTAGCCAGTAACTGTTTTTTATCTTGCGTGTGTTTATTCCAAATTTGTTAAAAATTTGTTAAAGAATGGGGACTACTGCTAAGGGTAGAGATAAGCTATGGTTGCGTCCTGCATTTCTGACAGAGAGCCAGGTACGTGTAGTGGAGGTGGCAGAAAAGTCATGCCGGTATGCTCAAAGTGTTATGCTGGTGTAACAATTCCCATTAGCTGTGTCCGTACTCCGTATTATGGGTTGTTAATTTTTGTTAGAGCCGCCATTGGATAACATCGTGTACGAGACTAGTCTTATTGCATGGTGGAGGGATATCGGTGCTGCGCGCTTTCCGCGGCTGTCTTATATAGCAGTTGACTTTCTTACTGTCGCGCTCTTGTCTGCAGAAACTGAGAGTAGCCTTAGTAGTTGTGGGAGGATGGTAACACCACTCAGCACTTTCTCTTTCGATGCAAATTGTGGAGGTCGGAAAGGGAGGGTATAGTGCGATGTAACCGTGCCAAGATAGGGAATTTGTTTTTTTTCCTGGGAGGTAAATTTATATTAGACAAGGAGGGTTAAGAACTTAATATAATAATAATTTAAATAAGAATTAAATTTATAATAATTATAAGTAAATTAGATATAAATAAGTAAAATAATAAAATAAATTAAATAACTATTAACTTTAATATAAAATCCTAATTATATAATTTTATATTAGTAGACTAAGCTTTAATTATTAAGAATAAAATATTAAATACTTAAAAAGAATAGCTTTTTTATAAAATAATTAATTTATAAAAATAAGGCTTATAAGTATAAAAAAAGAATATATTATAAGTCTTTAAATAAGTAAAAAAATATTATTATTTATAAAATATATAATATTAAAGCCCTTTAAGGGTAATCTCTCCGGGCGTAAATAAATTACATTATATTATATTACCTAAAATATTCCCAAGATACTTTGCAAACTTCTACAGACGTTCACGTTCTCATATACCACTCAAACGACGTATCCGTTATCGAAACACCTGTACTACCGCGCCTCGTCACAATGACCGCCGATCCGCTGGAGTCTGACAACCAAATCCTATCAAAGATCAGGAATCTTTACGTTACGCATCCAGACAACGGCCAAAACATCACCTTAAAAGAAGGTGAGCGGACGGAACCAGAACTGGATATGCTCTTACAGGAAGACCGGACTGCGGCTCTTCGTCATCTACTTCTAGAGCGCCTACCCGCTGCCCTATTGCCTACGGTGCAGCTTTTAATTGGCAGCAGCTAGCAACTGTGGCCATTCCGGCTCTGACAATCTTGGGGCAGCGGGCTTCATGTGACTTGACGGTACAAGAGCACGAACAAGGTCGAGTGCGACTTAGATAAAGCGATTGTTCATAAGGAGAAAAGAGAACCCCTAAATGGAACTCTGGCTGAAGCTATGTATATAATGTTCATAAAGTGAGACATTCATTAAACAGGCAGGTCACATGATTCCCTCACATATCACGCATTGCGTCAGCCAAATTGGGCTGTGAACTTGGTCTAGGGCCGCCCGTTTCTTGGATTGATAGAGATGTGAACATCAGTATGAAGCAAGCCTGTGACAAACATAGACAACGTTGTACGGGTGGCCGGAGCCTCGCGCGAAGTACTATATAACAGATCCTCGTTGGCATCTCACATTCTCTGGCATCAATCAGATAGCGGACGCATTGGCGATAATGAGCGAGTGACGTTGATGATGGACTAGATAAGAGGCAAAAGCAAGTATCCCATACGTAAAGAATGAAGTATCAGATGTTCTCATAGCACTGCGCCATTATTATGAAAATAGCGAGCCGAAATTGTCGTAATGATGGGTTGCAAGTGCTTTCAGGCTTCCATAGAGTGAAACCGTGAGGTACCGTCACGAACATAGGATGGTTTGCCTGAAGCTGTGGGTTTTAATAGTCAGACTAATATGATTGGGGCTGCTTATTCTGGCGCATGCCTACAATATGACTTGTACTTGACTCCCTCTAGTGACCACAATGCGGGCACTTATGGCCGTTGGGCTTCGTGCCCTTACAGTAACCACATGTAACGTTGTAGGTAAGATGGAGGACTGAAACCTGGGTAGCATTGACCTCTTTGGCAGCCGTGGTCGAGTTTATAGCGTTGAAGGCTCGAGACACCACGTTTTCGGGACTAGGAGTCGCAATTCGGATAAGACTAGTGGGGTTATGGTGAGAAACGATTGTAGAAAGAAGAAGGCCCGGTCGCCAAGGAGAGGGAATGGTAAGGAATAAATACCCCCTCGAGGTTCAGCTCTTTCCAGTCTCGGAAGACCATGTGAAGATTAGCGGCAGGTAGCTTGTGCTTTCTCGTATCTATACTTGGATTAAATTAACCGCGACTTGTCTCACATAATCATTTGTGCTGGACAGGGGCACGCAGAAGGTTCCGCCGTTGACAGGCTGAGAGCATAGATGGCATGATACAACAAGAGGACTTTGTTCTATTCTTGGTTCATGCAGGATGCTGAGGCAGATGTCTGGTCCTCCCGGCTGCTGGCGGGCTCGTGAGTGATTTAGTTGCATGATGGTATCACGGACTAGAGCCAACACTATCAAGGTGAGCCAATGTGATGCATGCGCAAGCCAGCCTGCTCAGCGTTGGCCCAGTTATCGTTTAATGTGAGCGAGCGTGTACGTGGGGTGTAGATGCGCCGCAAAAGTCGGGGTCTCGGACATGCCCGGTCCCTTCTGCTTTTCACTTTGGCTTGTTTCTATGTGCGTACTTCGTACTAGCTCCCGCACCGTCGGCATACGTCTACTACTCCATCCCGCCGCATCTCATTCGACTACACTTGCCCCGTAGAAACTTTGTAGTCATTATTCATCTAACAGCACATCTGGCTCACTCCTCAGCCCCTGTTCTTAGTTGCGAAAGAGCTGCGAGCAGTGGAATTGAAACACTCAGCAAGAAGCCGACCATATGCATCCAACCATCTGTCATTGACAAACTTCTGATGCGATTTGTATTGGCTCAGGCCCTGAACAACTCGCGCACCATTCGAGAGCATCATGTTCCAGATTTTGCGCTCTGGTGAGTCGGCGCATTCCTCGATTTCCTTGACCATGTCGTTGTACTCCCTGATCAAGGGTTCCGTCCTCTTGATGCGTTCAAGGGCCGCCGGCATGGTTTCGACATGGCCAGGCGGCTCTGGATCCAGTCCCGCCAACACGGGAAACTGAGCCGCAACCTCGTACGGGGCAGCCATGATGCCGTCCAAATCGATAACCCCAACGATGTGAAATTCTTCATCAACAAGAAGATTGTGAGGGCCAAGGTCTCTGTTTGTGAGACAGAAAGGGGCTGCAGGACCGTCGCTAGAATTGCTGTTGCTGCCGCCGAAGCGCTTCATCAAGTCGGTGAAGATGACCGGGAGCGCCAAGGACGCACCGGTCAGGACGTCGGGCGCCGCGTTATTGACGCATACTCGAAGCGCGTGCTCGGCCACGTCGGCAAAGTAGTCCGACGAGTGTGACCAAGGGCCCTTATCCGTCTCGATATCCGGGCCAACGAAGAACTCCTCTGTGGCTGGGTCTTGATACAGGCTTCCGATTCGGTCGAACGTGAAGGTCGCGAGGACGGCTTGGATCATGGCCATTTCCCGCCTGAAGCTCCGGTCCTGTTCCGGAGTGCCGTAGAGGCCGAGGGCACAGTCTTTTGCCAGCCGCATCTCGGACGCCACATTGCCGTGGATGTAATCCATCAAAATATATGGAGCGCCCACATCATTGTCCTGCTCGGTGTTGTAGGAGTGAACCTTGGGTACCGGCACGTCGGTCTTGGCCCTGACCTGAATTTAGATGCTGTACTTGGTACAAGCGGTAGTCATTAGACCGGCACGGCACTTACTTGAGAAACCTCATCCCCGCTACCTCCACTTGCATGATTCTCGCAACGCTCGCAGCCTCTCTGTCAGCAGGCACGTCGGAGATGGGTGGCATTCTGAGTCTGGCGACCCAGCTGACTTGGTCGTCGAAGACGACGCGCCGTACCATGTTGAAGTGACCGACGGAGAATTCATCGCTGGCCTTGCATGGAATTCCATGGCGAACATGTGACGAAATGGAGAGGAGAGCGTCCCATTTGACCGCAGCAACAAACGCGGAGGCTCGTTGATGGAATGCATCGTCCGACTGAGTGGCGTCGGCTCCGATCCAGGAATCGCTCCCTAAAACCGTGGTTGTACCTGAAGCGGCATTCATGACTGCCTCGGACGTTACGCTAGCGACTTGACCAACGGATAATGCTGTCAATTCCAATTGAGGGGATGTGGGTGCATGAACTACTTAGGAAAGTATATCCATGTCTGTTGGGGCCGTCAGTGAGAGAAAACAAGGGTCTGGTCTGGTGGAGACTCTGCCGCCCTATACCGCCTTACTATAAGGGGCACGAGGCTTATTCGGCCAGAAGCGTGCTTGGAAACCAACAAATTGATTGCATTGCAGAGAAGAGAAACTAGAAGCTCTCGAGGAGCCGGCTACTTAGTTAACATTGAATCTATTTGCTATCTCAGAGGTCCGCCCCATCTGCGCCGAGTTCATCGTACCTGCTGGTCTGATCGACTTCCAACATCTACACAGCAATCTTCTTCAGCTTCGCTTCAAACTCGCCGTGCAGCTCGGCAAAAGTCCTCAGCACCCTGAGCAGGCCTTTGTCGCTCATTTCATCCTGATACCAGTCCCCCTCACTATCCTCGTTGAGATTTGGCTTCTCAACGTTGGCCGGGCCATGGACGCTTTTGTCTCCAGTAGAGCTGCTGCTATCAGCCTCCTGTTTCGCAAACATTCTGCCATTGTGCTGCACCCCGAGAGCATCTCTGTCGCTCTGTATATCCACATCGGCCTTACTGGACGGAGGCCTAGACTTGGTCAAGTCGGCAAGACACGCAACAATTGTGTGTAGGATGGTGGCAAAGTCTTGACGGATGTTAGTAGGCTTTTCAAGTATGCCAAACTCGGCACGAGCCCGACATACCTTTCAGACGTGACCAAACCTCGGATGCTTGAATCTTATTCACGTGCTTAATCGTCCCGATATCACCATGCTTGAAGAAATCAAGCAGGTATGCGTTCAGGGGCGGATCCGATTCCTCGAGATAGATTCGCAGGTGCGGCACTATTGCCTCTTCCAGGAATACTCCGGAACGGACGGTGTTGCATAGCTCGGAAATGGTAGAAAATTCGTCACCATGGCCAGAGAGCGCCACGAATGGCGAGCGGACGACAGGTGATGGGGGTATGTCTAATGTTACATCAGACCCAATCCGATGTCGCGTGAGCGGAAGCTTGTCGTCTCCACGGTGCAGATACTGATCGATGTATGATTTGGCATATACCTTGAAAATAGATAGAGTCTCGGCATCATGAGTACTGAGCGCGTCCTTTGCGGCTCTAGGCAACGGCGGGAGAAATACGATGGATGAGGAGCGCTTGATACCGTCGTCGACGAACTCGGTGTCCGAATGCTTGCACAATTGACGCTCGAAAATGTGCGACAGGACAAGCATCAGCGTTACAAGGACACGCTCCGGATTGATATCGATGTCCTTGCACAGCTCGTGGAAGTAACCCTTGCTCAGTAACGCGTGGAATGCCCAGACAGAATTTCCCGTGTAGTGCAAAGACGAGATGCAGTTTGCAAAATTGATAGGAGCACCGTCCGTGTCAAGCAACAACTGTCGGCGAAGGTATTCGATGGAGAAGCGCAGGTGGTGCCTCACTGTTATTCCGGACTCGGGCAAACCGAGATGCAGATGCGGCCGTGAGAAGATGGAATTGATAGTCTGAAGGGCGAATGGCGAGTTATTGGACCCATGGAGAAGCGCCGCCAGTTGAAGGATGAAGGACGTGTTGATGGGATACTGCGTAGTAAGGTCCGGTAGGCGGGAGCTCAGTAACCGAAAAACCTTTGCCGTTGGAATTCCGACAAAGACGACGTTTCCCAGCATGTCGAAGCCGCGACGACCGGCACGCCCAGCAGCCTGGCGGAAGCTCAGCGCCGTTAGGGAAATCGAGTCACCTGCAAATACAACTGTTCTGCAGGGCATGTTGATGCCCAACGCAAGCGTGCCTGTCGCCAAAACCACTCGCAGGAAACCTCTCCGGAAGAGCACTTCAACGATCTGGAGATACTTGGGATTCATGCCCGAGTGGTGTACGCCAACTCCACGCTCCAGTCCACAAACAAGCCACTCCGGCACCTTGCAGCCGCGCAGCTCCGACTGGAATTCGACCAGCTCTGACACGGTCAGCTTGGTGATACCGCGAAATGGAAGCCGTCAATGGGCGCATCCGGATTGAATCCAGCCCATACACTGACGTCGACGTCGGCCAGTTCGCGGGCACGTTCGGCTCGCGAGAGTTTCTCGTCGTCGTCATCATCTTCACCGCGCTTCTTCTTTCTTTTGGGCTCCTTCCGCAGGGTCCTAGCGGCGCGAGAGCGGGCAATCTCCAGCCCTGCCCTGTACTGATGGTAATCAGCCAGCTTGTTTTGCCAGGACGACTTGGACGCCTTCCATGCTGCTTCTCTGTTACCAAGCTCGTCGACGATGGAATGAGCTAGCGTCTCGCACATGATGCGATCGTAGTTAAATACGATACAGGGCAGGGCGCCTTTTACATGCAGGTCAACCAGAACGGGCAGTATCGTAGAGGTAATGCTATCAGGATCGACTTTACGGTGGCTACAGTCTTCGCCACAGCCATGCTTAGTGCTCATAATATCGCGAGCCGCCAGATGCTGGAGGCTTCTGCCGAGATCTCGGCGGACCAGATCAAACGGTGAGCTATCGTCGAGCATCCACTGGCGGAGCACCGCCTTGAGTTCGGCCTCCCAATGAATGATTTCCATCTTCTTGACTAGCTGGGGGAGTATTTCGTCTGGATGCAGCGCATGAGGAAGGCTGTGCTTCTCCGTAGCGTGCTGAGACATAACACGCCAGAGACGCAGACAGTCGCGAGCCTCGAGACTAAGGTCACTTGGAAGTCCTTTCTCCTTGTTGACCAGGCTAGCAACGGGATGCACAAAGGCGAAGGCAAGTGATCCATCAAGGCCAGGGATATAAATGCCAGGAAGAGCAGGTAGTCCAGAGAAGCAAAATTCCTTTGGCGGCACATGGATGAAATTTCGCAGGCTTGAGTATCGATAATGATGCTGAACCGTAACAAGGTCGTTGGCATTGGCTCTTTCGGTCGACGATAGCCAGTCACTTAGCTGACGGGGATTCCCGACGGTAGCAGAGAGAGCAATGATAGGACATGGCGCTTGCAGGAGAAGTTGTTCCCAGACTATGCCGTCCTTGGCCTGACCAATGCAATGGATCTCATCAAAAATAATGCGCCTGATACGCGTGGACCATGAATTCTTCTTTTCCGCATGCGACGGTGTAAGCAGCATATTCTGGAGCATATAAGGGACGGTGACGAGTATTTGACAGCCAGTAGAATTGTTAATGCGGTAGTCTTGCATGTAAATAGCCCAGACTGAGCGCCCTGCATGCTTATAGCTCTTGGAGAAGCGGCCGTGAATCTCGGCTGCAATCTGGTTGACAAGAGCCGTGGTCGGTGCGACGTATGCGAGCACGCCATCGTCATCGGCCTGTAGGACCTTTTCCATGGCGTAAAATGAGATGAATGTTTTCCCAGCAGAAGTTGGTGCTGTTATAAACAGACTTTGGTTCTTGTCAATAGCATCGAGAACGCTTCGCTGCCAGCCATCGGGCTCAAAACGAACGCGCGAGTCTGCCGCCGAGTCAATGGCTCGGTCGAGGTACGGGCCGCAATGCTCAAGTTGGAACTCAATCGGGCCACCGTGAAGTAGAATATACTGGTTTTGAAGAGTCTTTGGGTCAAGGCAGGAAAAGGCCAGTGGTCGCGACGGCGCATTGGCTCTGGCGTCGATTCCAGGGAAGCCAAGTGATTTGACGATGCCTTCGAGCGCTATTGCAACGTTTGGAGTTATACCTGAAGTCACAGTGGACAAGCGATAAGCAGAGTCCCATATTAGAGCGGCAATGCTCATTTGATCGATGGACGTCTTCCCATCGACAATGATACGGAAAAGGCAGTCAACAGTGAAGAGCTGAACCTCGGGGCCTAGCTCATCAGCCTTGTTCAAGCTCTGGAGATATTGGAGGCCGAGGTTGTAACGGGATATCAGGTCTTCTTCAGTCAGAAACTCTTTGCACTTGGCTCTCCAAAAATTGGTCTTGATATCGCTCTTTGGCTTCATAGCAATAGCCTTGATTTCCGCAGCAGCTTCTAGTGCGGCGAGCTTGCCGCCCTTTTTATTGCCTGGTCTTTTGCTTCGGTTTGAAGACACATTAGCAGGCTTTTGTTGCTTGGCTGGCTCGAGAGTGTCCGACTTCAGATTTTGGCTGAAGGAGCCAGTAACAATGATCTGGGGCTCCAGGATCTTACCGGAGGCATTGGTTAGACTGGCAGTATACACTTGGATTTCCTTCTAGAGATTTTGATTTTGAGTAAGGGCATGTTTCTTCGCTTCTTGCTCGAGCCGGACAGGTAATCCTAACACTAATACGCCGACTATATTGACTTACTATAGTGGAAACCCTTACCTAGAAAATTAACCTATAAAAACTAGGTAAAGTTAATATAATTAAAAAGATAATATTAATATAATTAAAAGAAATATTTATATAAAAAGCTAAAAAATATAATTAAAAAAATAAGATATATTTATTATATTTAAGATATTTAATAAGAATTTTATTAAGGTTTTTAAATAATAATTTAATAATAATAAAAGTATTTAAAATTTATTATTAAAAACTTAAATAAATAAATAATAAAATAATACAAAAAGCTAAAATAAAAATAATAAAAATAATTAAATTTTATTATTTAAATAATAAAAATAATTAAATTTTATTATTTAAATAATTTAAAATATAATATTTTTAATTAATATATTATTATATTAAAAAATATATAATATAAAATATATTTATTTATATATAATTTTAAATTTTTATTTATATTTTATAATAAATATAAATAATTATATATTTAAAATAAAATATAAACTTATTTATAATAATATTATTTATTAATTTAAGTAATAAAATAAAAAAGTATTATTTAAAAAATTAAAAATATTTTAAAATTAATTGAAAATTAAAAAAAGTTAAAAAAATATTTATTATTAATTAATAAAACTATAATTTTATATATTAATAACTTAAAAACTAATAATTTATAATATAAAGTTTATAATTATATTATTTATTAAATTAATTATATATAATTATATTATAAAATAAAATATAATTAGGTTAATAATTAAAAAAAAAGTAATAATATTAAGATAAAATTATAAAAATTATATTAATTATTATAAATTAATAAAATTTAATACTAAAAGTTATTTTTTAGCTATATAACTAATAATTAGTTTAAAGTAAAAAGTATAATTAATATTAGATTTAATATTATTAAAAATAAACTAATAACTAATAAAAAAAATAAAAATAAAAATAATAACTAAGCTATTATATTATTAATTATATTAAATAAATAAAATAATATATAAAAGTAATAATATATAAATAATTAAGTAATATAATATATAGAAGTATTAAACCTAAAAAATAAAGCTAATTTATAATTATAATAAGTTAATTAAACTAGATATTTAAAAAAATTAAAAGTAAAAAAATTATAATAATTTATTAAAATTTTAGCTAAAAATAAAATATTATTATAATATATAAGTAAATAATATTATAATTTATTAAATAAAATATATAAAATATATTAGTTATATTAAATTAAATTATTAGCTATATTTAAAATTAATTAATATAAAATATTTATATAAGCTAAGTAATTATTTAAATTATAAATAAAAGTAGATTTATAAGTATAATATAAAAGTATAATATATAAAATTATTTAGGTTATTTATTAGACTAAATAATAGCTATAAAAGGAAAAGCTATTATATACTATAATAAGCACTTAAACTTAATATTAAAAAGGGTTTATTAAGGTATATTATTAATATTAAGCTATATAAAAATATTAAGTAATATTAATAGCTAAAAAAAATTATAAAAAGTAAGGTATAAGTAATATTAATAATAATAATAATAATAATACTAATAAAAATATTAATAAATAAATTAAGAAAAGCTAGAATTTATATTATAGTATATATTTATAATTTATTATAATTATATTAGATTATTTATTAAGTAATTATTAATATAATAATATATTAATTAATATATTAGCTATAATAAGTATTTAAAATAATAATAAATAACAAAATATATTAGATTATATACTTATATTATTAGCTATTATTAAGGTAATATAAATTATTATATTATATTATATATATATTAAGTAATTGTTACGACCTAGTCACAAGTTGCAGTGTAGATCACAGGTTAGGCCGGCTATATAAGCTATAAGATAGTATAAGTATAGCAGGTAATAAATTAATAATTAAAATAAGCTACTAATAAGAGAGAGTTTATTAATTATTTAATAAACTTTAAATAAACTAATAATATATATATAATTATAGTTTATTAAGACTTTAATAAATAATAAGTAAATATTATAATATATAAAAACCCTTAAATTTACTTTATAAATAAACTTTAGTTTCTTAGCTTTTAATATAAATTATTATATTAAATAAGCTTTACTTATAATTTTTTAACTCTAATTACTTAATTATAATTTATAACTTATTATTAATATAATAACTAATTACTTAGATTAATTACCTTAATTATTTTATTAATATAAATTATAATTAATTTATTTTTTAGGAATTTTAGCTATTATATATTAAAAGCTTTTATTTAAATAATTATTATATTACTTTAAGTAATATTTAATAATTATTAAAATAATACTTATAATACTTATTTTATTTAAGGTAATTATATTATTAATATCTTAGAAATTTTAAAGCTTTAAACTTTAAAACTTTATAATTAAACTTATATAATTATATTAATAAGTTAAGTAATTTAGCTTTAAATATTAAATACTTATATTAAAATAAAAAAACTTAAGAGAAATTATTAAGCTTAAAGTACTAAAACTTTATAATAATAACCTAAAAATACTTTAAAAATTCTTAACTTAATTTAAAATATATTATTAATTCTACTTAAATAAATTAATTAATATATAAGTAAAAGTATTATATATTAAAAAATATATAATAAATATTATACTTATATAATTTAAATTAATTATATAAGATTATTTTATTAATATAAAAAATAATTAAAAAAATAAAATAAAAAAAATATTTATTAATTATAAAAAATTTAAAAAAATAATTAAAAAAATATTTAAATTAATTAATAAAATAAGAATTATAATTATTTATATAAATTAACTTAAATAAAAAGAATTTATATTAAATTATATAATATATTTTAAATAAGTTATTTTAGTACTAAACTAAGAAAATAAGCTATTTATATTAGCTTTTTTTAAAGAACTAAAAGAAAAAATTAAAAATAAATTATATAAAAAAAATATATTAAATAATTTCTTAGATTATATAATAATAATAATTTAAATTAATAATAAATAATATTAATAATATATATAAAAGTAATAAAAAAAAAAAACTTAAAACCTTATAAAAAAAAAAAAATAATAAGTAAATTAAAAAAAAAAATAAAAAAAACCTATTATTTATAATTATACTTTTAACTTTAAATAAATAAAGCTTAATATTATTAAAAAAAATAATAAGAAAAAAAAGAAATATTATAATTATAAAAAACTAAGATATTTTATTAATAAATATAAAAAATCTAAGAAAAAATAAAAGTTAATATTAAAAAAAAATAAAAAATAATTTAATATTATTAATTAATAAAAAAATAAAGTTATTAAACTAAAAATAAAATATAAAAATTTTAATTAAACTTTTTATTATAATAATAATTATTATATTTATATAAATAATAAATAAAAAAAAAATAATTTTTAAAAAAATTAAAAAAACTAAGAAAAAAAATTATAAATTTTATAAAAAATAAGTTATAAATAATTAAATAATTAATATAAAAAAAATTAAATAAATAATTAATAAAAAAAAAACTTTTATAATAATAAAATAAAAAAAACTTTATAAATTAAAATTATTAAAATATTTAAATAAAAACTTATATTAAGAAATTTTTAATTAAGTATAATAATAAGTAAAAATAAAAAAAATTTAAAGAAAATAATAATATAAAAAAAAGTAAAATATATAAATTTTTATTTTTTTTAATAAATTAAAAAATAAAATAAAAAAAATAAATATTAATAATAATAATATAATTTTAAATACTTTAAAAGTATTTAAAAATAAATAAAATAAGAAAAAAATACTAATAAAACTAATAATTATATAAAAGTAAGCTATATAATAATATTTTCTTATATTAATAAGAAAATATTTTATAATTTTTATTATTATAATAAATATTATTATAATATTAAAAAACCTAATATTATAATATTTAAAAAGAAAAAAAAAAAATAATTTTAAACTTTTATTAAAATATAAAAACTATATATAATTAATATAAATATTATATATATTTATAATATATTAAGTATATTTTATAATTAAAGTATAATTAAATATATTTTTAATTAAAATAAAAAGATATTTAATTAAAGTATTATATTTTAAATAAAAACTTTTAAAATAAAAAATAAAAATAATTAATAATAATTAAATAATAATTTTAAAACCTAATTTAAATATACTTATTAAATATTAAATTTATATAAATTTTATAAATATATATAAATTTTTTAGGGTTAGGGTTAGGGTTAGGGTTAGGGTTAGGGTTAGGGTTAGGGTTAGGGTTAGGGTTAGGGTTAGGGTTAGGGTTAGGGTTAGGGTTAGGGTTAGGGTTAGGGTTAGGGTT